>NC_063051.1:16103433-16423433 GCF_018812025.1 Megalobrama amblycephala
GGTGGGCGGAGCTAGTGTAAATAGCGTTTGCCAACGAGGGACGCTATTTGCACTTAGTGTAAATTCATTATTCATTAATTTTTTTAAAAACACTAATAATTTAATAATACCATTAAATGCAATTTTTAAACATCCTTTTTTTATACTGTACATTATAATGTTGTGATGCATGAATTCATGTTTTTATGCTGGCAATTTGTCAGCTTTTGGCCATAACTTGAAAATAATTATTGGCTATCAAGCCAATCAATTGGCGGTATCTATTAATATCGCTGCAAGATATTAACACATTTTAACCTTTATTTCTAACCCAAACGCAATCTAAAATTGGACAGTCTTTGATCATTTGAGCAAATACAACAAACCTCAAACATCCAGTTATCAGTTCTGAATGTACTCTATAGTCTATTGTGCAGTATTCTGCATCCAAAATAAATCAGCGTTTGCTGTCTATCTACTCCTCAAACTACAATATCACCAGAAATCCTCACTGCACTATCATCAGGACAGAGAGAGGAGGTGAAAGGTCACGCATCAGGCCTTCGATGGTAAAGGGATTGTTGAGCACTGTGAATGTGGCTGAAGAAAAGCAACGTTTTGTGCCTCAAACATCCTGCTTACAGCAGCAAGGTCTGATCTTGGCATTACGTGTAAATACATCAGTCACTCCGGACCCCCTCTTTACACAGAAAGACAGACGCACGCACACACCTCAACACCCCCCCCCAACACCCCCAATCGTCGGTTCTGTACCCTCCTCCCGCTTCCTCTACAGAAGTAAATTATCAAAACTGTGTTTGAAAGTGAATGAAGGGTGACTTGCTCTCCCTCTCTCTCTCTCTCTCTCCCCCTTTCCTCTTTGACATCTCAGTTTTTTTTCCTTACTTGCCACCGTTTCTGGGCTAGGTGATAACTGCCGGTAATAGGATTAACATTGATTTCTTTTTGCAAGAACAGAGATGTGCCGGTTCCAGCTATTTATTGAACTGCCGGCTTTGAACTATCAAAACTGACTGGTGGAAAAGACCTAATGCAGCATTTTAAAGAGAAGAAAAGCCTCTGTGCATTTCTTTCTCTCTTTTTGTTATTCTTCCTTTCTGTCTCTCTCTCCCTCTCTCTTTTGTGTCACTAGGGGATAAAAGAGAACATACTGGTGCCACTGTTCTAAGCCCTGTTAATGACTTTATTCATTTGCATTGTTTTCCCCACCATCCTGTTGTATAGTCCACAGTCATCCCAATATTGTCCAGATCGGATTTGAGATTGTTATTGTATTCTGACTACTACTTCACCTTCAAATGTGAGATTTATAGACATGTCATCATTAAAGGAATATTCAGCGTTCAACAGCACTTGTGGCATAATGTTCATTGCCAGAACAAAATAATGTCGACTTAGATGTGAATGTGGTCAATTAATAAACGTTAAAAGACTCACTGTTTCAAAAGTACAGTAACAAGATGTGAACAATGTGTGTTAACATGAATTTACTGTAGTGTGGAAAAAATACTGACCTTTTCTGTCAAATTATATCATATTTTACAGCATTTAACTCCTAAAATGAATATATATATATATATATATATATATATATATATATATATATATATATATATATATATATATATATATATATATATATATATGAATAATTTTAACATTTCTTCTTTTAATTTAATTTAATTTTTTATTTTTTTCTAAAGAAAAATGGGGGAGTCAACATTATCAACATTATGCTACAAATGCTTGTATTGAACCTGGAACACTCCTTTAATCTGCTTTTACTGTAGTGTGGAAAAAATACTGACCTTTTCTGTCAAATTATATCATATTGTACAGCATTTAACTCCTAAAATGAATATATATATATATATATATATATATATATATATATATATATATATATATATATATATATATATATAAAATGAATAATTTAACATTTCTCCTTTTAATTTAATTTTTTTTTTTTTTTAAGAAAAATGGGGGAGTCAACATTATCAACATTATGCTACAAATGCTTTTATTGAACTCCTTTAATCTGCTTTTACTTTCTTTCTTTTCTGTCCTATGTATAGCACTGAAAAATATAAAATTATAGGCAAACATCTGTTTATATTTGAGAAAATAAATCATTGTTATGCATTAACTGTGTGACAGATGCTTGTTTAAATTCAGTGTCTAAATCAGATCGTGACAATCTTTATTGTTGAAGCTGTTATATATTCCATTCTTGGAGAGGTTAATAAAAATAACCAATGTTTGATAAGAGATCATGACATCAAATCATATAAATAAGGACAAGCAATAACATTCCAGATCGAGCCTTTTGAGTCAGCACGTAATAACTTGTCTTTTTTCTTTAAATGCTGATGGCACGCTTCACTTCATGCGTTCAATAGCAAGCTCCCTTTTCTATAAAGTCTTCCTGCTAATTGCTCTTGAGTGAGCATATTGATCATTGATACTAATCAATCGGACACACTAATTACAGTTAAAGCCTACTAATTGCTGACCATTTTGAAACATTCACCACCCCTTAACAGATCTGTGACATATCGGGTCATTCATTAAGTTTGATGTCTCAGTTCAGATGCCAGCATGCACAGAAGATGTGCTGAGCTCTCACAGAACTCAATGGAGGGAAAATACATGAAACTATCACGATCAATAGTGCAGTGTAGTGTTAGAAAGACAAATGTCACATCAAGAACAGTGTGAAACACTTCTGTTGTAATAACCGTTTAACACAAAACAAAACAAACATACATAAAAAGAGTAAATTATCATTAATTTTGATCATTTTTAAACAGTAATTTCTGTCTCTAGAATATATTAAAAATTACATGTTACTTTTCTCAGTGTATTAAATAGAAATAGAAAGTATACTAAATAGTTCGGTTACACTTTATTTTACAGTGCCGTAGTTACATTGTAATTACTCAAATAAGTACTGAGTACTAATTAACTACATGTACTTTCTATAGAGACAGGGTTAGGGTTTGGTTTAGGGTTAGTTACTTGTAATTATGTATAATTTACTATAGTAAGTACTTGTAGTAACGTGTAACTATTGCTCTGCAAAATGAAGTGTTACCAATAGTTTTAAAAACTCACTTAAAAACAATTTCATTAATGTAAGGCTAATAAATATATTAAAAAAGCACTCACATTCAAAATGAGCTGACCTCAGATTTTTAAGCCTAGCAGACTTTTAATGTAACTATAATCAGGAGGGTCTGCGAACGTGTGCATACACCAAACATGTCTTTCCGCACTCACGGCCATAGAAGTATACTTTGAAAGGCTCGCGCACTCAACTGTGCACAAGATGGAGTGGAACACAGAAAATGAAGCATGCTCATTTCTTTAAATAATGTTCAATGAAACAAACAATTATTGCACTTGCACCTGTGGAACAGCCATTGAGACGCAGACAGTTTACAGGTGCTAGACAATTAAGGTCACAGTTACAATAACTTAGGACACTAAAGCGATCTTTCTACTCACTCTGAAGTAGACCAGAAGAAAGATGTACAGGGTCCATGCTCACCTTCGTGAACATGCCATAGACATGCTGCAGGGAGGCATGAGGACTAAACAGAGCAATGAACTACAATGTCTGCAATGTATGATGCCTAAGACAGTGCTATAGGGAGACAGGAAGGACAGCCGATTGCGCTGTAAGTGCCAAACCATGTGTAACCAAGGTCCCCCCATTATTGTTGCATTTCTTGGCGGAAGAGTGGAGTAACATCTCATAGCAAGAACTGACAAATCTTGCTCAGTCCATGTAGATGAGATGCACTGTAGGAAATTTCACCCATGAAAATTGAAATTGAAATGAAAATTATCTCATGATTTACTCACACTCAAGCCAGGTGTATATGACTATCTTCTTTCAGACAAACACAATCAGAGTTATATTTAAAAAAAGCTGGCTCTTCCAAGCTTTATAATGGTAGTGAATGGGGGTCGAGATTTTGAAGCCCAAAAAAATGCATCCATCCATCATAAAAATAATCCTTACGGGTGTAATAAAGGCCTTCTGATGCCATGGGTTTTTTGTAAGAAAAATATCCATATTTAAAACGTTATAAACTAAAATAACTAGCTTCTGGCAGATGACCGTACGCATACTGCGCAAGTCAACTTGCGCCACAAGAGTAACCCCTGATGCAATGTACTATGATTAACCTTTATTAACCTCCTGGAGCCGTATGGATTATTTTTATGATGGATGGATGCATTTATTTGGGCTTCAAAAGCTTGACCTCCATTCACTGCCATTATAAAGCTTGGAAGTGGCAGGATATTTTTAAAAATATTTTGTCTGAAAGAAGATAGAACATATACACCTAGGATGGCTTGAGGGTGAGTAAATCATGGGGTAATTTTCATTTTTGGGTGAACTATCCCTTTAAAGCAGTTAGCGGACAAACCATGTACTGATTCAAAATCTGTCAAAATCTGCTAAGGGGTAATGGTCCCACTTTATATTAAGTGGCCTTAACTACTATGCACTTACATAAAAAAATAAGTACAGTGTACTTATTGGGCTCATATTGAATTGCAAAACACATTTGCAGCTATTGAGGTGGGATACGGGTAAGGTTAGGGAAAGCTTTGGTGGTATGGGTTTAAGGGTGGATCAAGGTGTAAGGGATGGGTCAGCAATGTAATTATAAATGTAATTACAGAAATTAATTACAGACGTAATTACATGGAGGTGTATTTAAAATATAAGTACCATGTAAAAACATGTATGTACACAATAAGTGCATTGTATCAAATGATTAATTGAAATGTAAGTACATAGTAGTTAAGGCCACTTAATATAAAGTGGGTCCGGGGTAATTAAATATAACAAATGATGTAAAAATGTATTATCTTTTACTGGAAAATTAAACAATATTTTATCAAAGTTTGATAATTGCTTTAATCTTTTAAACAACTAAGAAGATAGTAATCAAACTATTTTTTAAAAAATCACCTCTGTCGACTTGCCGAATCTATGCTTATTAGAGTAATTTATGTATTATGCATTAGGTACGTTATCATCTCTGACAGACAGCATGTTGAAGCCGCTCAGGCCTGCATTTTCTCCCTCTTCTCAGAAAGCAATGGCGCATTCAAAACATCCGATATAGGTTTTACTCCCTGGACCTTTTCTTCTTGTAAATACTACCACTATGTATTGTGCACGTTATTTTCTGACAGATATGGATGTCTTGATATTCAAATGATATGGATTTGAAAACAAATGGGTTGTAAGGTAATAATTATTTATTTATTAGCCAGCAGGTATTTAGTGAGGTAATTTATGTCAATGTTTTTAGTTAGTTTTTGGGTAATTATAAAATGTGCTGGAGACATCCGAAATGTTTTTGCGCACTTCATTATACTTATTTCACGAAATGAAATGAATTGTATTTTGTGGCTGAAATAAATTACATGTTACTCAGAGACTGACTTTTGGCTTGTCAAAAATGTTACACTGAGCTGTCACAAATTTGTTGACTTTTGAATGTCAAGTTCATGCACAAAGTTGTTTTTATGGTCTTTTATAACAAAAATCATTTATTTAAACCCATGAAATTGCAGATCCTGTTGTAAATAATAGCGTAAAATCACTTTTTAAAACTGTTGTTTTATTATTACCTCTTAGCAGATTTCGACTATATATATATATATATATATATATATATACGCGTATATATGTGTAAATACTGTATGCATGTAGTCATACAGTTTTGATTTTACATGCAAGGAAAGTGGGATTCTTATTTTCAAGAACTACTAAATTGTTTAACATATATATATATACACCAGTAATAATATATTGGTGACTCCGCAAAATGATACCCCTATTCTGTCCAATGATCCATTCAGTGTATCCACAGTCAGCCCATCTGAAGTGACATAACTGTCACTTAGAATGAGCCCTTTATGCAAACATATAAACCCCAATCAACTGGAATGTCTCCATAAGGACTCAAAATCAATTACGGTGAGAGAGACAAAGAGAGAGAGAGAGAAGGAACGAACCCCCTGCCTCCCCCCTCAGCAATCAACGGCAAAGCACAGCCAAAGCACATAAGAAAAAAATGCAATCATTAGCAACTGGTGGTGCTCGCTGCTGCAAATGGGCGCGTGAGTGAAGATTTATGCCCACTCTGGACTGGAAGTGATTTATTTATTCCTGCTTGGCCGTGCAGATCATTAACCTCCGCAGTGTCTCAAGGGAACGGCACCTGTGGTCGCAGCACCATTGCTCAGACAGAAGAGCACACACACACAGACGCGTGGGCCGCACACGCCTCACCCTGGCCCCCAAATGTGGGGTCATGACCACTGGTGTGTTTCTAATGTGGTTGAGGAAAGGTCATGGAGGAGGGTTCAGGTCAGTGAGCTTTACTTGTTGCATTATTTGAGGACAGGGACACACAGGTTGCGCGTTTAGTGGGTGGGGACTGTCAGTAAAGATAGCTGTCACAAGAGTGGCCTGTGCACCCTGTATTTCATGTGTTAGATCGTACTTATTACAGGTCTATTAGATAACCACTTGAAAGGTAATTACAAGAATAGTTTATTTTCATTTTCACTATGATTATTTATAATTGAAATGGCCGATAATAAAATTTGATATTATTTTGTCTAAATAAATTTCAAAAAAAAAAAAAAACAGTAAGTTTTAAAGTGAATTTAGGCATCACATCATTATAATATACTATAGCCTATGGATATTCAATGTGAGATTTAATAAAGATTACAATTTCTACATTAGTTTTCTTAAATATCAACTTTAAGTGAGCATTAGATGATGGCAATGTAATAACGGCAAATGAGAATCAACCATTTAATATGTAATAACAAAAATATAAAAATATTGGTTACACTTTATTTTAAGGTGTCTTTGTTACACTGTAATTATACATTTATGTACTGATTAATATTAAGTAACTTCATGTACTTACTATAGGGTTAGGGTTTGGTTTGGTTTAGGGTTAGTTGCATGTAATTATGCATCATTTATAGTTACTATACTGTAACATATGTAACAATGACACTGTAAAATAAAGTGTTACCAAATATCTCTAGTATCGGCTGATATTATGAATGATACATCTAGTATACTAATGAACCCATAGTTCAAAAATTAATTTACTCTCCCTTATGTCATTCCGAACTTTCTTTCTTCAATGAAACACATAAGGTGAATTTTTGAAAAATATCCTGGCCTTACGTTTTTATATATTGAAAGTGAGTGAGGATGGAGAGAAAAAAATCATAAAAGAATCATGAAAGGGGTTCATAAAAACTATATTACAAGTCTTCTGAAGTTATATTTTTGTGATACTTTTGTGGTCCTTTTTCCTTGTCATTTCATGGAAAAGAGCAACCAGTACATTATAAATAAGTTCTCCTTTTGTATTTAAAGGCATAGTTCATATTTCATCTTTTACTCACCTCAAGTCGTTCCAAACCTGAATGACTTTCTGACTTCTGTCCCAGCAAACATTGGTCCGACGGCAACGTCGTGTCCCTGGCCAAAAATAGTCGCAGTAGGACGGCATGAATCTGTAAAAATATGTAACACAGAACATTTCCTAAAAATGCATTCAGATATGTTTGTACATGTCTACAATTCTCTGGGGTTGCATGTATAATTGTTACTTCAACGTGCAGTTCAATATATAATAATTAATTAATTAATTATTTAATAGGATAACGTCAAAGATGTCCATTCAAATTTTATTTGGGAACTATTTTTCAACCATGACGGGATGTGTCGGAGGGGTGTCTTTTCAATGGTCATTAGATCTCCAAATGTTTGCTGGGGTGGAACATAAGATATTTTAATAAATGTGTTTTGTTATTGTGTTTTTGTCCAAAAATGGAATTCAATGGTCACCAAAACAGTTACCAACTTTCTTCAAAAGATATTTTGTCTTCTGCAGAAGAAAGAAAGTCATGACAGAATTTTCATTTTTGAGTGAACTATCCCTTTAAACATTTGGAACTGCACTTATGAATATTATCATCCTTCAAGGCTGAGGTCACTTTTCAACGTCTCAAAGTTAGCGATTGCTCGAAAGTATAGAAAAACACAGCAAATTAAATGTTCACTACAAAGAAATGAAAGAAATCTCATATATGTGCCATTGACTCCTCTGAAAACAGGTACATTTATCAGAACGGCCCGTTTGCACATGAAGGCTCATTTATCATTACAGCCCCTTAGAGACACAGATACCATGTCAGAAATATTACAAAAAGGTATTTGTGAGTGTGAATCTGCAAGCTTTTGCATGAATGTGTGTGTGTGTATCTGTGTAAAATTTCGATATGGGCCTTAATAAGATAAGTGAGCCACACAGACCCCAGTCTGCTGTGCATTTCTGTTAACAGTTGTCAACAACGATTATCACACACTTAGATTATCCCATTTAAGGGGAGCAGCTATGACATTCCTAGCTTCATGATACGTTAGTCATACACCATTATAACAAAACCCTCTTCGCGGTTCAAACATAAAACAGGAATGTAGCCTCTTTGATAAATGTGGGGGTCTGACGTTTATGCCAGTCAGAAGCCTCACAGCAATCTCCCAGCTGAATTACATCAGCCATCATTATAGACAAACCCACTGCAGCAAAAGCAAGAACACAATTCCATTCACACATTGTTTACTATCTCTTTCATCTCTGCTGCTTTTTCATGATTTGTCAATGAAATTGTTAAGGTGATAAAATAAGTTAATTAGAATTCCTTGGTGAATAAAGATTTCAACTGTCCTGGAACTTTTGACGTTGCAATTTGATTGCAGTTAATAGAAATTAATACTTTTATTTAGCACATTAAATTGATCAAAAGTGACAGCAAAGACATTTATATGGATTGTTACAAAATATTTATATTTCAAATAAATGCTGTACTTTTCAACTTTTTATTCTTCGAAGAATCCTGAAATCACAATGTGCACAAAAATAAGAAAAAACATAATAAGAAGAAATGAGCACTAAATCAGCATATTAGAATGATTTCTGAAGGATCATGTGACACTAAAGACTGAAGTAATGACTGCTGAAAATCCAGCTTTGCCATCATAGGAATAAACTACTTTAAAATATAATAAAATAGAAAACATTTATTTTTTAAATTGTAATAATATTTCACAATATTATAGTATATTCATAACATTATACTATATAATATTTAACTATATTTTTGATCAAATAAACAGTCTTGGTGAGCATAAGAGACTTTTAAAAACATTAAAAAAATATTATCGACCCTAAACTTTTTAAGTGTATGTGAATGTAATTACATTATTAGAATAAAATACATAAAAATAAAAACAAAAATAAAAAAAGTAATAATATGAAATGATGTTCATGCTAAAAATGTTTTCTGTAAAATTTCTGTTTTCATCTATGGGTTTTAACTAAAAACTGAGATTCAGAGCATCAAGGTGGCCCAGACCTCTAGAAAATCTCTGGAAATTAAACGGGAGATTTAATTTAAATGAAACTGTCTTGATGCAACATATTTAAGAATAGTCTGCTAATGATACGTACAAGGGTATTCATTTCAGTCTAATTAGAAATATTAAGTTCCTGACAGGGGTCTTACCTGGCAAGAGGAATTAGACAGATAAAGCAAAAGTGTATGTTAATCAGAAATTAATCAGGATTTGAACTTTATGAGGGTAAAGCTGCGGCTGTGGCCCCTGTGTCTTTAAAATCTGTGCAACAGAACGTTTATGGCATCTGCTTTCAGAGCATATGCTGTTGCCCAGTGCACCTGAAGTAATACAGGCCAGAATTATTACAAAGTGATTTTATTTTTGTTATATTTTGAATTTTTTATCATATAATTTTTTAACATATATATAAACATGTAAATGAAGTGTTTGTGCTTAGAGTAAAAACAAAAGGCAGATAGAGAGAGAAAGAAAAAGAGAGAGAGAGGGAGGGAGAGGTTTGTCACTCAGTCCATGGTGATGATTCTGTTCCAACCTTATCAAACCAACCCTTGAGAGGCCTACAAATCAGCATTTTACTGGCGGTAATAAACTCAAGCATCCAATTGAAACTGAAGCGTTCTCAAATTTATAGGGAATTTAAATAGTGCCGTAATTTCCTCCTTTTGCAGGTTAAATGTTAAGACTTTAAAGTAATTTTAATTAGAATATATGTTTATAATTTAATATTTAATATTGGTATAAAGGTCCTGGATAAACATAAATGCTAAATAAATCTATTTATTCCTCCATTTAAAAAAAAATATTATAAAACAGAGATTTCTGTCAGGACCACTATTGTCAAAGATGATTGACAGTTAGCATACAGTTTGTATTGGCAGTTTGGTTCTGTTCTGGGCAAGAACTCCCTGTGCATCCATGTAGCCTAGCATGGATAAGAACAGGGAGATCAGCGATAACACCCCTAGGGTAAACAGAACAGAACCAACAAAAAGGTATTGGAGATATCATTCATGTTCATTAATTTAACATACAACATAATTCAAGAATTAGTCTGATTCGAAGGAGAATCAGAAGTCCTGACTGGATGAGAGGAGGAGCTGGGGATGGAGGAGGGTAATTGCCTCCTGAGCAATGCAATAAGTTGCTGATAATACAGATGGACCTTGTATTCCCATAGGTAGACGTAAAATCAGCTGATGCGAGCTTGACTGACGTGGCCTATGCCAACACTGTCAACGCAGAAATGAATCTGCAGCAGTCAGGTGGTAAGAGTAAAGAGCTCGGTAAGTTGTTTACGTTCATTATTATTGTAATGTTATGTGCTTTGAGACATGAAGTAATTTAACGTTGTCACTTATGACACTTTGCTGAATCTGTTTTGGCTGTACGCGGCCTGCTTGTGCATGTGTTTTGGACGAAGTGTGGGTTTGGAGAGCGCTCTGAAGGGAGGGTGGGATCTCATGCTTTTAATGCTAGCTTGCTCTCGCTAGCCACTCCGAAATTGCCTACCCTACCTTTAAGTTGCTCCAACTACTAGTTTAAGTCCTTGAACCAAGTAATCTTATCTCTTTCAGATAAAAATCACAGCTAGTATAACATGTTTATCTAATTAGCAAGTATATTTAATAATGAGATTATTTTTCATTGGCATTAGCACAGTCATTGTAGTGTTTAACATAAGCCCCTTTCAACTCTTCAGCAAAATGGTAACCACAAAAAACTTCAACATAACAGAAAATACTTTAAATGTCAAACATAACATTAAACAGGTCTTTCCCTTCACTAAAAAAATCACATAAAATAACACTTAATTTCAAAATTTGTTCTCCTTATTCAGTCCTATGCAAAGCATGCTGGGGACTAGAAATCCACTGCCTAATTTCCAAAGTTATCAAGACAATTGCATTAAGTTACTACAACTTATTTAAAAAGAAAATAATGTTTGTAACTTGAAAGGTTTAATTAAATCAATAAATTTTATTTTTTAACCTGCAACCATGCATTTTTTTAAGTTGTGGTGACAGGTCCCGTGAATTACTTTTTGCATTTCAATAAAATAATTACATTGATTGGTTGAATAACTTTTTTATACTCATTTCAGAAATATAATTGTTTATTGTTGCTTATATTTCTGTTGCAACCTTATTTTGAAAGCAACAAGCCACTAAATTTCCAGAGTTACAGCAATTTTAGGCATTTTTTTCTGATCAAACGCTAAGAATTTTTAATCATATGATAATATTACCAGGCAGCAATTGCCAAAACCACAAACACACACAAAAAATACTGTTATCAACAAAAAGTCTGCACAAAACATAAAACAGCTAAATGTATGCAGCGGACACAACAGATGCCCAATTTAATACATCAAGTTTGGAAAATCTGCTGAATAAAAGAGGAGGGTAGAATAATTATTTTGGCAGGGGTGAGGAAAACAATGTGGCGTGGCAGCGAGCTAGAAAGTGAATGATTGAGGGGGGAGGGGGAGAGAGGAGCAATGAAGGGGTAAACAAAACAAACCTCGGCGAGGGCAGCAGAGGAAGGAGCGGGGAGGTCTGGGGGGTCACGCGATGTGTTTGGGGGCTGCAGAGTGTGCCAGGAGCGTGGCAATGTGGTGCAGGCAGGCTGCTGCCAAACGGAAGGCAGTCTGATTTATCAGGAGGGCCGCACCAGACACCGCCTCACACTCCCCAGTGCCCCCTGCCTTTATGGAAGGCCTCCCTGACGGCTCTGATAGCACAATCAGGGCCATGGCAGAGCCCAGGCAATTTCTCCTTCACTGTTTGATAACCCTGCATGCCCGTGCTGAAAGCCAATGGCTATGGCAGCCTCACCAACACAACAACAACAACTCAATTGTAATGAATGACTGTATTCTGAAGCAGAGGGGGGAAATAAGGTTATGCCCTGGTACAATGCTACACGGAAGTTAAACAGGGATAACTACCTCCAATCCTCTGCCTTTCCTTATAAATTCAAAGATTCCTTCTGATGGTCAAGATCTTTTCAGATGCAGATAAAATATGACAAGATCTCAGAGTTAAACTGTGTCAGAAAAAAATTATCTTAAATATGTCAGATAACACTTAAGCAAAACATGATCAGGTCAATGTGTCTGAATAATTTTTGGTTCCAAATTTTTATAAATTTTACTGGTAGTCCACTTTATGAATAATTTTTGGGTATAATATGCACAGTTTACTTTATTCTGCTATCCTCACTTACATAAATGAACTATAGTGTCCTGCACCCACTAGTAAAAATAGGTCCCACTTTATATTAAGTGGCCTTTACTACTATGTACTTACATTAAAAAAATAAGTACAATGTACTTATTGGGTTCATATTGAATTGCAAAACACTTTTGCAGCTATTGAGGTGGAATACGGGTAAGATTAGGGGAAGCTTTGGTGGTATGGGTAGGTTTAAGGGTAGGGGTAAGGGTTAAGGGATGGGTCAACAGTGTAATTATAAATGTAATTACAGAAATTAATTACAGATGTAATTACATGCAGGTGTTTTTAAAATATAAGTACAATGTAAAAACATGTACACAATAAAGTGCATTGTATGAAATGATTAATTAAAATGTAAGTACATATTAGTTAAGGCCACTTAATATAAAGTGGGACCTAAAAATATATCAAAAATGTCTGAAAATGTTTTGGTTTGGCACGAGTAGCTGTGCGATATGTCTTTATATCAGTCAAACTGTGATTGCCCGTTTTATGTACCCAAAATGAATTATATCTCATGTTTAACCACTATAAGTGGCAGCGGCAAATCCCCGAAGTACTGGCCAAGATGAAGCTGTTCTCGGCGGGTACATGAGCAATTAACGGCCGCTGACAGCTCACATTTCCGAAAACGTCTAAATAAATTGTAAAATAGGCGCTATGATTAAATATGAGCCACGTATTTCAGGTCTAAACAACCACATTCTCACCTAAAAAACTACAAATCATAGTATTTACTCGGCTGCCATGAGAGTAAGAAAAGGTAGGAATGCTGTTATCACTAGAATATCGCATGGCTCTCAGCCAATCAGAACCAGAAAGAAGAACTGTTGAATATATATATAGTGCACAGCATAAATGAGTACACCCCCTCTGAACAAATACAAAAGATGTATATATATTTTTTTTTTTATGATCCCTAATACAATTCATGGAAAGATGGCAAAACTAAAATGTATTAAACATGTACATAATAAAAACTGAGAAATGTATGTCATTAATAGCCATAAAATAAGTAAATTAGCCAATTTTGTTTAAATTAAGGATTGCAGAAATGCGTACACCCTAGATTTAACTAAAAAAAATGTATAATATTCTAGTACTTAGTATGCCCTCCATAATTTTAAATATACTGCTCTGACCCTTCTTGGCATGGAGTGTACAAATTCATGACAAATTGTCACATCTGTCCTGTTTAACTCCTGGATGATGAGCTCCTTAAATGCCCTGATCTTTAATGGGGAGTGTTGCTCAACTCATCTCTACAGAATCCCCCACAGGCACTCAAGAGTGTTAAGACTGAGTGCAATACATGTCCACAGAAGTTTTTTCCAGCTTGGGAGAATGCAACTCATGGAATTCAGGAATTCATGACAGCGCTGATAAAGCACAACTCCCTCACACCTTCAGCACTCATGCATCCCTATATAAGAGCTTTACTACCACTGAACTTTACTGTGGAAACCAGGCATTTCTCACTGTACTCCTCCTCTATGCTGTTAGATCCAAAATGATTGATTTGGTCTCATGAGACCAGAGTATTGATTCCCAGAATCTATGTTTTGTAAATATGGGCTTTGGAAATGGCTAACTGTCTTTATTGTGCCTTGGCTACAGTAGGTAGTTCCAGTGAGAACAACAACCATGCATGTCATTTCTGCAGGCATCATCTTACTCTGTGAGATAAACAGTCACTCTTTTCATAGCTTTTGCTGGCTCTGAGACACTGGTATTTCTCCTGCTCTTTGTCTAGCAAAAAAAAAAAAAAAAAAAACCCTCATCACTAAATGAAAGCTTAAAATGAAGGCCTGGTTATTTCAGATGGCTTGTCACAAGTCCATTGGTTTTAAATTTCAGTGTTACTTTTGCAATATTTTCACACTTAAAACAATGATTTGGTAATCCTCTTGTACCACTGTCCTCTTTTGTGCTAAGAAATAAGTCTCCTGACAGTTCTCTCCCAAGTGGTTCCTTTGTTGTCTGCATTAAGTCTGAGAATGATTCAGTGGGCTATATAACACTTTTAATTGTCAAGAAATTACTTCTCTTTAAATGTTTTGGTTCAACATACTTACCTGTTGATCAAACATTGCCTAAAGCTTTTCTGGTGTAAGTTTAATTTCAATTTATTTTGTAACTTCTAGGAGGGTGTACTCATTTTTGCTATACAACATTTTATCACCTTGATAGGAAAATCTTATTTTCTGGAATAATTTTAACATGCTTCTTTGGTAATTGATTAAGCAGTCTAGCTGGAACATTATATCTCTAAAGAACCCTAACATGTCTTCTAAGTAATTGAGTAATTGCTGACTTTTGGAAGTTTCAGAGGGGGTGTACTCATTTATGCTGTGCACTGTATATATATATATTGACAAAAGCCAATAATTATGGTCCATATTGACAAAAGCCAATAATTATGGTCAAAGGATTCACTACATTTTGTTTTTAGGAGGACAAAGACACTTCGATAAAGAATGTTTTAAAAAAGAAGCCATAGAAAAATAATAGGTCAGTTTAGTTTGTCATCAACTGTAATCCACCACTTCTTCCAAAAGAGGCAGGATGTTCTAGCAAACACGCAAAGCCATTAAAACAGAATTTCCTGGAAAATATACCGGCAAATAAGAGTGCATCTTGACATTGGATCTTGTTTCAGAACTGATCTAATATTTAATGAAACATGAATGAATCAGAAGATTTTCATCAAAAATAAATCAGACTGGAACTTGTGATCCAGCAAACACAGGGACCAAAGGTTACCATGGCTGACCCGCAGTTTTGTCAATTCATAGTTAGTCAAGAAAACTTTCCCGGGCAGTCCTGGTTCCTCTGTTTAGGGTCAATGTTTGTCATTTGTGATCTGTTTTCAGGTTTGACAGAATAGCGCAGTGATTATGATAGGATCTTCCACACACAAGCTGGGAGGGAAGATGGTTCTCTGTCTCCACCGGGCTCCCCGCTTTTCAGGAATTGGATTTTTACTAGGCTGCAGCAGCTCTTATCGTCCTATCAGGCTCTCCTATTGTGCAGCCAGGCTCTGGAAGAAAAGCCTCCCAGACGCTCTGACTTTGCGTCTTATTTTTCATTTATTTTACCCTTTAAGACCCCGGGCCTCTTGTGGTTCTTAATATTTACCCCCACCAAGAGAGGGGAGGTTTTGTGGGTTTGTCTGCTTTTTGTCCAGCAGATCAAAAAGGTGTGGGTCAGGCTGGGTCCTGCACCGCACACACCGAGCCTCATGGCAGACATGAGAGAGCCAGTGAGCGCATGCTGAATTCGTAACTCGCAGAAACCTGGAAAGAAATCTAGGCATGCACGCAGGGCCGTGCAATGTATGCCATATGCTCCAGGGACCTTTTTCCCCTTTCTCATTACTAACTCAATTGTGCAGACTGAATAGAAATAGGCACACTGATCGTCCACTCATTTTGCATATGTGCTTGATATGTGACACACCGAAAAACAATTATAGATGGACAGATAGCATCGTAGAGAACAAACATCTGTCAGTTCTGTTTAGTGTAGAATGACATTGTACATACAGCATAGCATCGTACATTAATTCTCTGTTTTAATTTCCCAGGAGCTGTGTGCTGTTCTTTGTTCTTTCATGAGATGAATGGCAATAAACATTCATTTCTACTAAATTTGATAGCTTAAATTGCTTAGTAGCAATAGCCAGCCAAGCCTTGCTATAAAGTTCTACAACCGTTCTTAAATGGTTAAAGACACATTTCCAGCTATATCTATTAAATATATTATTATATATATATTTTTTTATTTAAAATAGCGTAACACTTCCGCAATTTCTAAAATTCTAAAAGTTTGGAATAATTAAATGTTGTACTCCAGTCTTCAGTGTCACATGAACCTTCAGAAATCTTTCTAACATGCTGATTTGGTGCTCAGTAAACATTTCTTATTATTATTAATGTTGAAAACGTTTTTTATTGCTTAATATTTTTGTGTAAACCGTGATACAATACCATTCTAAAGTTTTAAATAAGATTTAAAAAAAAAAAAAAAAAAGGAAGAAAGAAATTTATACTTTTATTCAGCAAGGATGCACTAAATTAGTTAAAAATGACATATAAAAATGACATATTTCTGCCAAATAAATGCTGCTGGTTTTCTATTCATTAAAGAATACTGAAAGTATCATGATTTTCACAAAAATATTAAAATAAATATTTAAAAAATGATAACAGAGCACCAAATCAGCATAGTAGAATTATTTCTGAAGGATCATGTGACACTGAAGACTGGAACGAGGGCTGCCAATTTTTTTATATTTTTATATTTATGTTTTTTACTGTAATTTCAATCAAATAAATGCAGCCTTGGTAAGCATAAGAGACTTTCTTAATGATCTTAATAATTCCAAACTTTTGACTAGTAGTGTATATGCTTTTAACAAGGAAACAACATTAGAATATTAAACCCATATTCATTTAGACTCTTCTCAGATTTCAATTAACTTCAACTGGGGAATCAGATCATTCTCTGAAAATGGTATCAACTGATTTTTCTTTTTTGCAGACTTATGCAGAACTGAAAGCCTGAACAGTTCTGCAAATTCCATCTTTCTGTCAAACTGCCTTCAAAGACTTGCAGTATTCTATTAAATGTAAAAGCGATCACCGAAATGTCAAGAGAAAACTGTCCTACCGATTTACATCAACGGTGAACAGCGGGCCCCATCCCAATCCTGGCCTTCAGGGCAGCAAGGTCAGAATACAAAAGAGCTCTTGGGGTTGGACAGCCTGAACCTCAGCTTGTGTCTTATCTGGAGGACCTTCAGACCTGCTGATGCCTACGATTCAATACAGCCCTGTGTGGTTTAGTTCTCAGCATAACTTGAGCTCTTCACTGTAACACTTCACTGCTGCATTCTACAAACAACAATATATTACCTTGGGACCTCATACTGTATAAATATAGTGATTACTTTTCAAAAACAGAGAATATGCTGTATATCCACAGTTGATATACTATTGATAAGGTACGAGATGTAATTCCATTGTGAATATAGACATGACTAAATAGCTTTAACAACACATAGCAGAGAACCCTTTACTATATTCTATAATATGTATGTATATGTAACTATATGTAAAAAAATGTAGCAGATTCTTTTACGTTGTTTTTAAAATATGTTTACTACATATGTATTTTATATACATGAATGTTTATTAGAATATTGGGTAACACGTTACTTAAGATTCATTTGTTAACATTAGTTAATGTTTATTAACTAACATGAGCAATACATTTGTTACTGTATTTGTTAATATGTATTAATGTTAGTTAATAAAAACAGCTGTTTATTGTTTGTTCATGTTACTTCACAGTGCATTAACTAATGTTGACAAATACAACTCTTGATTTTAATGTATGTGTAAATGTTGAAATTAACATTAACAAAGATTAATAAATGTTATAGAAATGCAGTTCATTATTAGTTCATGTTAACTAATGTAGTTAACTAATGAACTTTATTGTAAAGTGTTACTGAATATTGTTTTGAACAAAAGTGTCATTCTTTTGTTAAATATACTGTATATCATATATATATATATATATATATATATATATATATATATATATATATATATATATATACACATATATACAGTGTATATAGAAAAAGAATGACACTTTTGTTCAATACAATATTAGTATTAGTTATAATATATATTAACTAATTAACAAACAAATAAATAAATAACATTAAGGTGGAACACTGTATTGATTAATCAGCTTCCAGGACCAGAACTATCCATTTTATAATTACCAAAATGGCAAATATAACATTATTACATAATAGTTAGATAAATTTCTCAAATTATTATTGAAAATGTCTTATAAAAACATAAAAATACATTTCAAGAAAAAAACAAGTCTTAAATGTATTAATGTTTAATATATTTTGTAAAGAAAAGTTCCAGTTTAAGTAAACATACACACTCTAAAAAATGACTGTAAAAAAAACTAAAAACTAAATTGTACACAGTAAAATACTGTTTTCCACTGAAATGCTAATGTACCATAAAAACAATGCATTCTGTGTAATATTTGTTATTTTAAGAAAAGTGGTCTACAGGCTACTTTCTTGAAAACGACAAATAATATTACCCCAGAATACATTGTAATATACAGAAGTAATATACTGTAAAAACTATGCATTCTGGTAATATTATTAGTCGTTTTTGAAAAAGTAACCTATAGACTACTTTCTTAAAAATGACAAATATTGTCATTTTCGAAGTTTTCCATTTCCATTTTCCATGTTTCCAACTGAAACAGTAATATACCATAAAAACAATGCATTCTGTGTAATAGTATTAGTCGTTTTCGAGAAAGTAACCATAGGCTCCTTTCTCGAAAAATGACAAATATTACCCAGAATGCATTGTTTTACGGTATATTACCGATTAAATGGAAAACTTGGAAAATTTGTTTCTTTTTTTACAGTTATTTTTTAGAGTAATGAACTGCAAGATCAGATTATCCATGGACTCATATCAGCTTTATTTCATATCTCAGAATGACGATGACTGCTGAAGCATCTGTTTTATTCCTGCATCAGTGGGTGGATTGATTTGGGGTGCTGCTCCTCAACAGAGCATAGTGCACCTGAGTTAATTAAACAGAAATATGCCCAAGAGCCATCAGACAGTCAACATGACATCAGCATCAGAACAACTTCAGCTAAACTTTGATTCAGTTTTTACCAGCTTACAATATATGCTACTTTAAAGGTGCATTCAGTATTTTTCCCTTTTTAAAAAGATAACTGAATAGAAATTAATATTTACTTTTTACAGATATGTTTTAAATGAAAGGACATATATATATATATTAAAACAATGAAGACTATATTTGCTCAACAGTTGCAGTGTTGGGCAGTAATGTGTTGCTAGTAATATGTTACAGTAATATTACGTTCCCAAACAACGCAGCAGTAAAGTACTAGCAAAACTTCAGGGTAACACTTTATTTTACAGTGTCATTGTTACATATGTTACATGTTGTTACTATAGTAATAACTATAAATTACGCATAAAAACATGTAACTAACCCTAAACCAAACCAATCCCTAATCCTAACCCTATAGTAAGCACATGTACTTACTTAATATTACTCACTATTAAATGAATAATTACAGTGTAACAAAGACACCTTAAAATAAAGTGTAACCAACTTCAGTAATAATATTAGTTACCTCCACCAAATAAAACTCATTACACCAAAGATGAGCCCTCTGCAGCTGCGGAGAATGGCTGTAGCCCTACAATTGCTAAACTACCACCAACACTTGATTTTAATTGTGGACAGCAGACTACAAGCAACAAAGAGCTTATGGCTAGATATTTTCTGTCCGCCTGATGAATGCAAGTCAAATATTTACTGTATTTTAGTTCTATTTTTGGTCTCCCGTTTCCTGAAGAAAATATCAGGCACTTTAGCTGCTGACATTCACACAGAGAAGCACATGCGATGTCTGGTTTTGGAAGAGGAAGGTACGGAATTACCAATTGACCCTTCGCAAAGACCCGCCCCCCTTAGTTATTGTTGCTTTGTCCGACAAGCCGTGGCGCTGTCACGCCACATGCAGTGAAAAATACATCGCGGAGCAAAGAGGACACTGACAACACGTTGACAGACAAGACAAAGCAGGTTACTTATGATATTAAACAAAGTCCCAGCTTTCAAACCGTGTAGATTTTTTAAGAGATTCAAACAATAAAAACCGTTTTGTGGCTCTTTAATGTGTTGTGACCATGATCGTGACAGATTGCTGTAGCGCCTCAGCTCAAGAGGCTCGTAAACCAATCATCTCTTCCTACTAGTTCACTTATAGCATCAAATAAACATGAATGAACATGAGAAGGAATGTTGTTTCAAATGCGGAAAGACGTTAATACACACAATTTTTTGAGTTTAACTCCACCGAGTTTAATCTTCTAACTCCTGATTATTTTGTCGGACAAAATGGCGGATTCGGCGTTCTGATTGGTTAGATCGCTTGTCAATCAAACTCCCAGCGAAGGGTCAATTTTGTGGGAAGTAACTGAAAAGTAATATAACAAGTAAATACTGTTGGCAAGGAGTAATGAGTAATGCATTACTTTTTTGGAGTAACAAACCCAACACTGTTATAAAAAGCTGTTTTATTTTACATGTAGTGGGTCCCCTTATGGGGGCGGCCATGTTGGAATCACATGACCAGGCGAATACTATTCACTTTATCTCAGTAATACAGCAATATTAAACACTTTCACTCACAGAATAAATGATGACAGAAAATTTCTATAACGGCATCAGTAATCAGAAACTTTTGCATTTGTGCTACGTACAATCCCTACACTAGGTGTCAGTATAAGACGACTGTCATATTGGCCTATACAACATAAAAAAAAAAAAAAAGATGGCTTCACCTTTTTGCCTCTCAGTTACCTAGTTTCCTAATTAAGCCTAATAATTATTTAAATGAGCAATTTACCACAATTCCTCCAAAATAAAGAGAAAAACAACTCCAAATGCAAGAGATTTAGATTTTGCTAACCTTTCTATTTATAGCAGGTGAGAGGCAGCATAGTAAAGACTGAAGAGACTACTCCAGGTCTTCCTGTTCTCACCTCCTCTCCCCCTCTCTCTGTTTGGCTTTGAATCATTAGTAAAGCAAAGGAGTCGTGAATCACTTCTTTCTTCAGCCCTGCCCTCTCTCCGGGCCTCCCTCCCTCTCTCTCTCTCTCCCTCCTCCTTCTTGGCCATGCTAAACGGCTTGACAGAAGGGTGCCCAGACCGTTGGCAGTAGCGATCGACTGGAAGGGGGAAGCTGCCAGAAGTCCTTGATGGATAGGCTCATTTTCCAGCCGGCAGCAAGTCTCGGCGAAGCATCCGTGTCATTTGTAATGTCAGCCAACAAAATGTAATCAAACATTCCAGCGGTTTAATCACAGAGGGCTGCTCGAGAGATGATTGTAGTGTCAATATAATGCTATTTCATTATCTGTTTGTATTTTATATTGACAGTGTCAGATAAACAGTGTGGAAAATTAAGATTAAAAATATGGTAATTTCATTTCAATCACCCAGGCTACAGTTGCAGGCCCATTATGCGATTGATTACTTCTGAATTAAATTTGGGGCTGAATGTAAAGTTTAATCTTCTTTCTTCTCTGCAATTCAGCTCCCCAAAGGCCTCTTAGTAAGTAAGTACCCATTTCATTTGATCTTTAATGAAAAGTAATGGCCCAAATGAATTGTATAAATCAGGCTGCGTGTATACCTAGCTGACATTTGGTTTTTTTTCCACTGCCATTTATTCTTCATTGTGCTTACACATACCACCGCCCTCCAGACCTTTTAACCACACAACTTCCTTTTCTTCTTCCCTTGATTCTTTCAAATCAAGGACCTTCCAAAAAAAAAAATTCTTTCAAAAAACATCTCGCAATGCTGTGTAATCAACGCTGAAGTGGCAGCCCCTTTTTTGCCTCTAAAGCTGATCTCTTTCCCCTCACACACACACACACACACACACACACTCAGCAAAGTTTTTACTAACTGGAGAAGGAAAGTGGTATTTACATTATATAAATGGAAAAGAACCTTGGATTGATGTACTCTGCAAGGTGCTTAGCAGTCAAATTAAATGGAGTGTTTTATAGCCTAGAGTGCCATTTGGAGAAGACGTATGCAGGCTCTAAACCATGAGCTCAATGATAGACGTTTTAATTACATGGTAAATTTTTGATATTTTTCAGCCTCTCTAAAAATGCAGCTACTGTCGTAGGCTCCGCATTTGCAGAGCATCCAATTTTTTCCAGCGTTTCTTTTCTCAAAAGTGACACGGCCGTTAACGAGGACTGCGCAAAAAGGAAGGCAAAGAAAAAAGGGCCTCCTCTTTGTGAGACCCATTCACAGTGATTTGTCCTCCTTTGTAGTCCTAATTATGTGCCAAAGTAGGATAACAGAAGTTCTCAACTCGACCATTATGCCAGCACAAAAAAGGAGACGCATACAAGAAGCTGATCACTTTGGAATTAGCAAACATGATACTATACGAGGAAAAAAAAATCATTAATACCGACAGGGATTAGAGGTTCTGATTAAAGGGTAGCTTTTACCGTATGCAAATTAGTGATAGGCATTTATCAGTGCCTGGCCAAGCTGTCTTAGCTGCAAAGCCACATATGTTTTTTAGCTGATTAAAAAACTGCTTGAAGTTGCAGGCCTTTTTTTAATGGAGGAGAGCGACAGAGAGAGAGGCAGAGAAACCGAGTAAAGGAGTATGTGGCAATCAACTCGTTTCCTTTTGGCCAAATTCCCGTGATTGTTCAAAGCGTTTGCCGTAATTCCCTCTTTTATTAAGAACGTTCTTTTGTACATAATTAAAACATTTCTCAAGTGACTACGTGTGCGCGTGTTTGCGCGCAGCCCCCCGCCAAACCACCTCCGTAAACGTACGCTCGTATCTTTTTCTCCCGCAACAACCATCGCGGCTGGAGCCGCTATTTGCCTCTTGTCTGAATGGCAAAACAAGCCGAAAGTAATGAATGGAAGGGCAGGACGAAGGGGGGAGAGTTTATCGCCTGACCGCCATTGTCTGAGGGCCTCCCATTTACTTCACTCACCTTCCTATGGAGGTGACCCGCTTTGTGTTAACAAAGAAAAGCAGGATGAAACTGAGCTCTCTTTGCCTCTCGCCTACCACTGATAATACCTTCGTTACCCGACACCCCCCTCTTCTCCTTGAGGGAGCGCTTTAATTTATGCTTTTTCATCTCTCAGGGGCTCGGGAGTGTGTTAACCTGCTCTCGGCACAAACCGGCTCACATGAGAGGAAACTGCTGTGTCAAGCTTCTCGCCGCACCGCGGCCTCACTTAAACAAATAAAGCGTTCCCCGCAGAACGCAAAATTCAATTAAGATGTAATTACAAACACAAGCTGCTGACCATATGCCATAAATCAACTTCACGTTCACAATGCATTATCTGTTTTAATATCGTCGCTGTCTGAGCTTCCAACAATTATGTAATAATGAAGTCACCATTTCTGTTTCAAAAAATTAAACTCTAGCGTTCTCGCTCCCGCGCCCCAGTGTCAACACGCTTGGATTCTATTAAGGATAAAGTTAATAAATCAATTGGCTGTAACACAATCTCTGTAAATGAATACACGAAAATAATACATTTGCTATCTTTTAAAGAATAGTGAACTGATTTTCAGTTGAATTCTATTATGGGTTAACAAAGTGATAGGCTACTCATTTATTTGAATAATTTATTTGAATAAAAACATAAAAAAATACAATGATTTGTCTTCTATGATGAGCATGTTTTCAAATTCTGTATTAAAATTAATTTTGATATTTTTGGGGAGGGGAATAAGGTCAAAATGCCTCATTAAAACAATGAGTAGTTTGGAATAATCTTTTTCTTATCATTTTAAACTTATTTTAAGTCATGTGGTGTGACCAGCAAAGCCATAAGGTCTAACTTAAATACACTGTAAAAAATTATTTTCCTGAATTGTAATCACATTTTTTCTTTTGTCAAATCAACTTAGATAATTAATGTAGTTAAGATAACATAATATTTTGAGTTTCTGTTGATTAAACCAATCGCCTTTCAATGAACTCAATTTTAAGGCAACCAGGTAACTTACTTTTTTAAGTTAAACCAACAATTTTTTTTACAGTGTGCAGAAACATGAAGAACAGGATCCCTGTTTGTCAAGGTC
This sequence comes from Megalobrama amblycephala, assembly GCF_018812025.1. Classification (NCBI taxonomy): domain Eukaryota; kingdom Metazoa; phylum Chordata; class Actinopteri; order Cypriniformes; family Xenocyprididae; genus Megalobrama; species Megalobrama amblycephala. The sequence continues at coordinate 16,127,915 of NC_063051.1, forward strand.
AGTAAGTTTCTTTAAAAATATATTTTTGACCTTTATGACAAAGAAAGGTTAGTTCAGGTTGTAAAATGTCATGTGGTGCGACTGCCCAGTAATATTTAGGAATTATAATTATAATAATTAGCAATATTCAATATTACATATGTAATAAATGATATTTGTAAAAAATAAATTAATTAATAAAAAAAAACTACATGCATTAAACCCCCCTTTTTTACACGTATAATAATGTAAACCTTTACACCTTTCTTGTAAATACGTTGAGTATAAATTTTTCATTTCTAAGAGATTTCTAAGAACTTTCTTCCTTTTCTTTATCATGGACACTCATCATTGACCTTTATACCTCAGTAGACATGCGATTAAATATAAAAGTCAAAAGCTAATCTTTACTGAAGAATATTATGACTTTAAGTACATGTCTATTTAGCATGTAAATGTAAAACGGGTTTTGAAAACATGCAGCAATTTAATTATAATTCAATGTGCAGACAATATTTATTTTTTTTTTTTTCAAATACAAGCTTAATAGAGCCTGGATAGGGACTCACACACTCCTGCTCCACTCCAGATGAAAACTGCACATAAAGAAAAGGTTCACAATTTTTACATCATGGAATTAAAATAGCATTTTCTACCCCAGCTGAATAGTTTGACTTCTAAGCAGGTGTGGGACTAGATTAAGAAATGGAAGATATTTCGTTCAGATGAAATGAGTGGTGGGATACAGCACTGGAGAAATTCAGTTAGGATGTGAGGTGAACCAAATAAGAGGTTATTTAAAATGGTCGAGCAGTGTCCAAAAGGATGATAAGATTTCAAATAAACAGAGAAATAAAGCTAGTATTTGCACAAGCAAGATAAACATGTGACTTCTTTTCCCTCCCCGCTTTTGCTATAGCATGGAAATTCAAGAGAGTAAGAGGAAGGGAGGGAATCTACAGCCTTAAAGCCTTTTTAAATTCCAATTTGTGCTTAGGCTGCTGTTTTCCAGCATAAATATGTGTGTACGAGGAACAGAGATAGGTCCTCTGCATGGACACACAGAAAAGTAGGGTTATAATAGAGGGGTGGCAGTCAGACCCCCTCTGACATCCTCTATCTGACAGAACTTGCTGATCAACTCTTTTTTTTTTTTTTTATTCATCTTCTTTCAAACTGCATTTTCTTATATGTGGCCTGATAAAAAGTGTTTACCATTGCATAGACCGTTTCTTCCAATAGATCCATAAATTAAGCCAAATAAACATCTCTTGCTTCTAGGAAAAGGGTAAGACTAGCAGCGTAAGACATCTTTAGGCAACGATCAATGTTCTTAAATGGGTGGAATATAAAGTACATTCTGAATAAAAGCAGCACATTTGTTTAGTCAAATGGATTTAGAACTTGGATGTAGAAGTCACATTCGAAGAAATTTGTACTCAATATTTTGGGTCGCTTCAGTAATGTTTAGCCCACACATCATACATTTGTCAATTTGTAAAGGACTTATTGTGCCTGACCTGGCAAAGGGATTCAGTTTTCATATACTGAACCTTTTATTTGATAGAAATGTTAATTAACACATTCACATTCGATTAAAATCTGAATAAGCGAGGAAGCAAAAACTGAATGGCTCATGTCTTAAGATAAAGGTAGAAAAGGCCATGATGAGTAAGTAATTGGGAAGCAGTATAAAAAAAGATGACACTGGTGCATCAGTTTGACATCTTCAGATGGGTCTAAAGGCAGACACGCACATAGCTCTCATTGCCAAGGCCACATCTTCTCACACCAAACTCACGCAAATGATTCACACCCAAAAGAGTCATATCATAATGATTCATACTTAAATGGTCCAAGTATTCAGGTCCCTGTTTCATAAACTTAATAAATGACATGGAAATTTGTGGAAATTAATGTTCATTGAGGATTGTCCTATTGATTTTCTAGGTATGGATCAAGGACCTCTATGATTACTGCTCTAAAAAAAAAGTAATTGACTTTGTGATCGAGGGAGCTTAATGTTGTGTGTGCTGTACAAGTGCATAATTCACATGATTCGCCAATGTACCTTGACTGAAAGTGTTTTACTATCCCAACTCTGCTGTTTGAAAAATGTATGTCATTACACTGAATTTTTTAAAAACAAAAATACATTTTAGTGAGATGGAGTTACAAACTAACTAAACAACAAAGACTCAACCTAGAATCAGTTGGGGAAAATAAAAGTTCCTGTGGCAACTTTTCTGCCAAATGATATTACATTGCTTCTTGCACATTTCACTACACTTTCAAAGAATAATGTCTAAGAGCCTTTAAAAGTATGAACAAATGGCAGCATTTTTCTATGATGGTTGTTGTACATATCACAGCAGTTCGGAAATGGTGGCGCTGAAAAAAATGTGACCCTGGACCACAAACCAGTCAATTTTTTTAAATTGATATTTATACACCTGAAAGCTGAATAAATAAGTTTTTTCAATTGATGCATGGTTTGTTAGGATAGGACAACATTTGGCCGAGATACAAATATTTGAAAATCTGGAATCCGAGGGTGCAAAAAAAATCAAAATATTGAGAAAATCGCCTTTAAAGTTGTCCAAATGAAGACCTTAGCAATGCATATCCATTCACAAAAATACATTTTTATATATATTTGCGGTAGGAAATTTACAAAATATCTTTATGGAACATGGTCTTTAATTAATATCCTAATGATTTTTTTGCATAAAAGAAAAAACAATAATTTTGACCCATACAATGTATTGTTGGCTATTGCTACAAATATACCCATGCGACTTATGACTGGTTTTGTGGTCCAGGGTCACAAATGCTCTATCATGATTGAATACACCAAACCAGAGCCTAAACCTAACTGACAAAAGCAAACATCAAAATGTATTAATTTATACGCCGCGTTCCAAATTATTATGCAAGTGACATATCAGTAAGATTTCAGTAGAATAAACATTCAGATTTTAGTTTTTCTAAGAAAATGTATGTTTGTTTATTTATCCATGTCTTTTTAGATAACTGGTATCAATCTCAGACAAAATAATTTGCCAGGTCTGTGGAAACCCTACTTAGAGGTTGTTCCACATTATTAAGCAAGTCACAGTTCTCATGCAATATGGGGAGGAAGAAAAATCTTTCTGAAGATGAAAAGCATGAAATGGTCCAATGTTGTGCAAAAGGCATGAAAACAACTAATATTTTGTGAAACTGAATGGAGATTATCAAATTATCATAAGATTTGTGAGTGATTTAGAGCACAGCAGAACTCGGTCAGATAAAGGCTTATTAATGAAAGTTCCTGTCAAAAAAATTAATTGTATTAAAAGCAGCAAACAGGTATTTGAAGCTGTTGGTGTCTCTGGAGTCTCAAGATGCTCTCCATGCAGGCTGGCAGTTGTGCGTAAAGATGCATTTCAGCCTTCACTAACCAAACCTCACAAAGAGAAACATTTACAGTGGATTTACAGTGTAAATCATGCACTATGGTAATTGTTTTGAGATCATAACAGTATTGTGCAAGAAACTAAGTCTTTATTCATTGATAATCCCCTGTAATCATAATTTGTGTGAATATGAATAAAAGTTGTTGGTGTTTTACTGCCACTTTTGTTCATTTCAGCTGGAGTGAATTGTATGAATAAATATATTTTGGAGTTTTGCAAAAATGTAAGTAGAGCTACATTATTGCAAGTACTAATCATTATCCATTTTCATATCTCTTTCCTTCGTTAATTTCTTTTTCCCACGCGTAAACTGCCACAAATCCAATTTAAATGGCTCTGGTATGATACCTTTAACATTGCAACTCAAATAATTAACACCCAAAATATTTCCAAAGATTTCAAGGCACTGGCAATGACTAAATTCACCTGTTCTTCACATTCAGCCCTGAACATCAGTTCAATGAAGGTCTAAAAGCCAATGTTCTGTTAACAAATATTAAATGGTATTTTGCATCTTTGGTTGCATTAAAAAACAGGATTATCCATCTCTATTAATCACAGAGATAACAGTCATGCCTCTGACAGTGATCAAGATATGAATAGTGTTGAAATTGCTTCACATCATCTGGAATAGAGTATTCATTAATCGTTTACCCTACACAAGTGAAACACTGACTTCAATTTCCTATAATAATGCAGTGACATCCTTCACATCAGAACATGGGGCATTTTTTGTTTATGAAAGTAATGATGTTGCATTAAATGTAATTTATCTTTTTGAATTTGGAAAAAAATAGTGATTGTGATAAAATGTTGTGATCATCACAAATAATGATGTGTCCTGCATGCGTAAACCCAAACTTGGCTAAACGGTAGTTTGGGCACTGGCTTCACAGATCATTTCTTAAATGTGTTGACTGACTGATTGATTGATTGATTGATTGATTGATTGATTGATTGATTGATTGATTGATTGATTGATTGATATGATTAGAAAAGGATATTAAAACTCTGGTCGATATTGGTAAACCCATAATTACTTTATGTTATGGCTGATAACCAAGTAACGAATATTAAAATACTACTTTGTGCAAAAATATTTAAAAAATAAAAGACTAAAAAATAAAATCAATCATTATAAAGGTAAAAAAGGTTAAAAAAAAGGTAAACTATATTTAGGCAACACAACATTATAAAAAAAAGCACTAAGTATAACTAAACATACAACAGTGTTATTAAACCAGTGTTATGTTTAAAGCTATTAACTAAGTAACCATTAGATGAAGACAACAGTAATCTAAATGGAAAAATAAATGAAATTAGCATACATAAATAAATACTGACTGATATGGATTCAAAAAAAAACAATCTAACATCAGCTGATAACTGATATTTTGTTACTACATTGTACACCCCTACATCTCAGGCGTTTATCCAAACAATTACTTAAAGACAGACCCTAACAATAAAGTAAATTTGCTGAAGTATTATGAAAGAACATGCACAATCAACCTTAAAAAATGACTTTACTGTTTTTATGTCATATTGGGGTGTTGTATAGGGTTAATAGCAAGAGAATTAAATGATAAAGGCAAATATATCCTATAGTCCAAATAAGGAGGTTTGCCGGTTACCTTGAACAGTCTGGAGGAAGAAGGCCTAAATAGCAAGGGCACAGAATGACACTGAAAGGGACTGTTCCATTCTTTCTTTCCCAAGGACAACTAATTAGCAGACAACAGCTGAGTCCATTTCAAATGTTAATTTTTTTTCCTTTAAATGCTTTACAGCCATGTTTTATACTTTCGCACACAATTGCGGTTTTCATAGAAGAGCTTTTGTTTGTCAAGTCCCTTTTTATTTGCATGCATGTGGACATTTTTGTGAGTCAATGTACTAGATGAAAATCTCTTTATGACACAATAGTCAAGTGGAGAGACGGTAATATGAAAAACATTCACGACTAACCCACTAGAAGGCTGAGAGCATAATAGCTTTGCCCACAATAGGATACTTTGTGATTTTAGGTCTGAAAAAGGAGCACAGATTGCTGCTATCTTAATATTCAAGCAATGCCACCATTAATTTTAAAAGGAAAACACCATTCTTTCCTATATGATTTTGGCCATGCATGTGCAAAAACAACACTCTAACTCAGTTTAATGAGGAAGCAGCTGTCCAAAACATAAATGTGTAATGGATATGACCATTTATAATTACGATTAATCTTAAAATGACTAATTATGTCCAAAATGCTTCCATGTCTAACCAATAGTGATTATATCCAAAGATGAAAACTGTTTAATACAGATACGGCTTTTTAGATTTGCCTGATAAAATCAAATCTGTTTGTAACGGAGTTACTAGATCTTTATGGTGGACCAATGAGCAAAGCAAACGGACGGTGAGCTGCTGCTCCACTGTAAGCCTTCCATAAGATAACCTCTGGGTCAATGCGAAATGGTCACAGTGTGTGCAAGAGTGGAAAGATAGATTTGACAGGGACAAACGCTCTAGTATTACTCTGAGTCGTCCTGCCTTTAAGCCGCTGTGCTGGAAAATGGGCCCAGAGGCTCTGAAATTCTAAGATCCACCTGGTTGTTTTGAACAGAATACCTCAACACAGATCATTAGCAGTGCAGACAACAAATTATTGAGCAGCAAAGACCCAGAACTGTCCCAGTGGTGTCGGAATTGTATTTGTCCCCATTGTAAGACATGTGCAATCAATAATTTAGACCAATACAATATTAAGCCAATAATTTTACACAACAGGATGACATCTATGACATCTCGTCATACTCAACTCAAGTGTTCAATGAAATGTAAAAAATAAATAAATAAATACATAAATAAATAAAGATGATAATATTGTCAGTCAATGACATGTGAGAGTGTCTATGCTGAAGAAAAGGAAATCTTGTGTAAAAAAAAAAAAAAAAGACCTTCTGAAAAAAAAATGTATTTAAGAAATTTCCCCCCAAAAAATGTTTTACATATAATTTAAGGTCAATTATTTATATAAAATAATGATTAGATTATTAGATTATTTATTTTTTTATCTATTATTATTATTTACAAATATCATGAATTCATTCTTTTTCGAGTTGAGCATGACATTTACATGGAAGACCGTTTCCGCCACTAAATAAAAAAATAAAAACAGTAATTCCGAGTTCAGAATTCTGACTTTATAATTCACAATTGTGAGAAAAAAAGTCGGAATTCAGAGAAACTCGCAAATGTGTGATATAAAGTCACAATTTGGACTTTTTCTCACAATTATGAGTTTATATCTCAGAATTGTGATTTTATATCACGCAATTGCGAGTTTATATCTCGCAATTCAGACTTTATATCACGAAATTGTGAGTTTATCTCAGAATTGTGACTTTATATCACACAATTGTGAGAAAAAAAGTCAGAATTCTGAGATATAAACTCGCAATTACTGTTTTAATTTTTTATTTAGTGGCGGAAACAGGCCTCCATACATTTACAACCTTTGTATTTTCTTCTTCTTTTTTTTTCTAATTATTAATAAAAAAAAAATAATAATAATAATAATGTCAAGCTATTTATTTTAAAGAATTTCACTTAAATTCCTAATTGTGATTTTTTTCTTCAATGTGATGTAAGGACAGTTGTAACACCCTGACATTTCTGACCAAAGCATAAATAGATTAAATATTGTAAAAAAAAAAAAAAAAAATTAAAACATGCTCATTACAGAAGAGGTGTATTACGTGATCGTATGTATGAATTAACATTTTAATGTATTTTACAGATTTTTTAAAAAAAAATAACAACGTGATGTCATACAGTACTTTGATATTTAAAAGAATAATCAAGGCAAAAATTAAACTCACCCTCTTGTTTTTCCAAACCCAAGTGACCTTTTCTTTATTGATATGTCACTATTCACTTCCACAGTATAGAAAAAAAAAGCAATGAAAGTGAATAGTTGCTAAAGCTGTCATTCTGCTTAGTCATACATGATTTGATCAACATGATGGTAAGTAAATGATGACAAAATTGGCTTTTTTTTTAACAAGCAGTGAATTGCACATAAAGATAACCTTAAACAACTAAACACATAGTTTCCCTTTTCATCTCTGAGAAAAGACACTTTGGATTCTTTTTTAATTTGTTTGTCTTTTGGTAATCATCATTATGACATCTTCACGGAGTGAACCAGTTTGGATAGGAAAACATAAGCGCCACATGTCCACCCCGCTGGAGGTGTTTGACGAGCACAGCAATAAAGCTCAGTAAGTGAATCACGTCCCGCTGGGCCCATTAACAAATCCACAAGACGGTTGTTTTCACTCAAATGTAATTAAGGGCACAAACGACACTCTGAGGTACTTTTTTCACAGTATTCAATGGAATATGTCCTTAAAGCCTCTGCACACATTATTAAACACACAGACACCTGACAGAAACAACTTTTGCCAAGCTGCCACCATTTGTCCGCTGTCCTCAGGGAGACTGAAAAATCAATAGCTGCACCATTTACAAAGAGCATGGCTATATGACCTGTCCACCCCTTGTCTTCATCACCACTACCATTGCTTAGTCTACAGATGCCGTTTGACTCCTACTTATGCTGTGCACACGCTCGGCCTCCTCAAAACCACTCAAGTCATCAGTGCGGCACACTCCTCCTGACAAGGTTTTGGTCTCATATCCACAGTTTTACCAAGGTCAAAACTGAATCTGAGACAAAGCGGCCTTTATAAACCATTCTTTGCTGGCTTTTTCTCTTTCTATTTGTTCGACTCGGTAGTGCTGAGAGGAAAGAGGGGTAATTGGAGGGCCTTTATAGCAGAAAATGGCATTAGAGTTAATGACCCTGAGCATCTCATGGGGACCCTTCATATTAAGGTCATTTATGTGCCGACATCACTCAGTACATACTCTAACTTATTATTCATACAACGGCTCACAATGAGGAAAAACAAATACTGCTCACTAAAAGGAAGATCTATCCTTGTATTTGCAGCTAAGAAGTGTCAGATATGAAAAATGACTTTTAAACGGATCGACTTAAACAAAAAAACCTAATCATTCATAGCTGAGGCCTTCAAATCTGAAAAGTTATCTGAAAGGGCATGAAAATAATGGTCAGCAGCCGGACATCTACACTATTTTCTTTTCAAAGCAGACAAAATAAAAGTTCCTTTATGTAGAGTGAATGAGTCAGTTCATCCTCTTCAGGCCTAAAGCGTATCAAAAGGGTATTTGTATGCGGCGGCAGCTCTTGGTCCTCCCTCTGGCTGGAAAAGCCATGACGCGGCTTCATATTTACCACTGGGACCCTCGCAGAGGTGACAGAGGGGCAAGGCCACATCCCACCTGACCAGCTGCCAAACAGATTAAAGTGGGCTGAAAACGTGTAGATTGCCACAAGAAAAAATAATAACGCTGACATGGCCTTCCCTTTATGGCAGCAACAAAACATTCCCTGGAGACCAATCTCTTTATCATTCCCGAAAGAATGACAAATAAAACACTTCCAAAGGCAAGGAATTCTCACATTTATAGGACTGAGGTGGCCTGGACAAAGCTGTATTATCGCTAAGGCCAACAAGGTCTTGGTCAGATGTGGCGGGGGTTTTCATTAGCCATTGTGACAGATAAATTTCATCTGTGCCCCTTTCAATCAGGCTGCAAAATGAATGGAGAGAGCTGACAGTGGCACACACACACACACACACACACACACACACACAGATGTTCTGTTCAATAAGTTTACATAAAGATCTAATCAGGAAGGCCATCGTATGTACACACACAAACATATATATATATATATATATATATATATATATATATATATATATATATATATATATATATATATAATACACACAAAATATGTATTAAATAAAATATATAAAAGTGTCATAATTATTATAATAATTATTGTTAGTATTATTAAACATATTAATATTTAGTCATATATTTTTACTGTTTTATTTTAAGATTTATAATATAATGTTTTTTAGAGATTTATCATTGATATATTTCCAAAAACATTGCAATATCTGTAAGTTCCTATAGAGGGAGCTCTACAGGCCCTCCTTTCACATGCGCACTCACACACACTCACACACAAGTATTTGATATTAAATAGACTCAAGGTTGAAAGAACTATGATCGTGAACCAAGTATCTATTTGGTCATTCAAGAGATCTTGAATTCAAATATCATCTGGTGAAGTTTCGACAAGAACACTTTCACAGCTTTTCAACAAAAAGTGACATTTATACAAGGCAACCAACTTTGGCTTGAGATGTGAGCCAATGATAAGCCTGCTGTTAGAGTGTCTGGGAACAGTATCATTGATTATCATTTTCATACATCTTTTGTAATGCTTTTATCCATTTATACCACATCAATCATTATATTGTTGGGCAGTCTTTCACTTTTTATAGCACTGGCAAATTCTTATATATTCTTATATGTATGCTTATATACTTAACCCCTAATGTTATATATGTTATCATCACATTATAATACCAAGCAAGTTTGGTTAAAGTAAAGCAGACTAAAGTACACTGCAGGAAATAGCTGAAATAGTTCCTATACTTCACTCAGATGCTGAATTGTAAGGCATCTCAACAGCATCACTATGCAGGCATAAAATGCTACAGGAATGAATATTCATTGTGTTATTGTCTAGTATGCGTTTTTGAGACAATATCATGCCTGATATATACAGCGCTGATTTCTTCTTAGACAAATCTGAACATTTGTTTACACAAGCTTTGTTTTAGCCATTCTTTTGTTTTGTTCTGACAAAGAGAGCTGGAAATCTCGGCTTGAAATCCAAACCAGGGAACTCACATGCTTAAAGATTAAGTTGGTCTTTATAATGAGGCGGGTGATGTTAATTGTTCTGGGGATCTTTTTGGTTGTTTTTTTTTTCTTTCCCCTCTAATTCCAGACAAATATCTGACAGTAGCTTTGCATGGCAAACCTGTTTAATGAATGACTAATCCCACCGAGGCGCATTATGGCAAAACTGTCACACATCGTATTGTGGCAATTTTAAGTTGATTTTACATTATCATCCTCTGGTAATACTCAAATATTTGGATTTTCTTTAATGCATGGGGCTTTTTGTGGGAAGGAAACAGCAGTGAACTAAATCTGGTCCCCCCACCCTCCCTCCCAGTGTCGAGGCAAGGCTGGAATGGCTTCTTTATTGGGCTGACAGCTTCAAGGCTCTACTATTCCCATCAAGACCTCAAACAAAAGGGCGAGCTGATCTTCTTTAAGCGCATTCACGTCATGTTCACACCACATTCAGCAAGTGTAAACCGCAAGTAATATCATGGTATTGTGTGCATGTTGTAAATCACACAGAACAATGGACGAAGAGGAACAATCACACAGTATGGAATCATCATCCATGCCGAACAGAGGCCAAGAACACTGAACCAAACTCTCTGTGATTGTTGGGAAACTCTCATTCATGCTCTTATTTATTGTTTTGATCTGCAGAATTAGATTCTCCATTTATATGTCTTCTTTTTTCTCCTGTGATCTGAATGGAGGAAATTTTATGTTTGGCTTCTCTGAATGAGGCATCGTTGAGGGCCTGCTGAAAGGGATTTTGGTGTGCTAGTATCTCCACCAGGCTTCCTCCATAGCTTAACCAGACGTAAAGTGATTGTTCACCCCAAAATGAAAATTCTGTCATTTACTTACCCACTTGTTGTTCGAGACCTGCATGCATTTTTTTCTTCAGCAGAACACAAGACATATAACATTGGACCATATTGACTTTCAATGAACTTCATAAGTTCAATGAACTGAACTTATACAGCATTTATTAATTTTTGTTAATTTCTACATTTACTAATACATTATTAAAAACGTGTTAACATTAGTTAATGCACTGTGAACTAACATGAACAAACAGCGAACAACTGTATTTTCATTAACTAATGTTAATGAAGATTAGTTAATACAGTAACAATGTATTGATCATGGTTAATTCATGTTAGTTAATACATTGTTTAACTAATGAACCTTATTGTAAAGTGTTACCGACTTTCATTATATGGACAAAAAAAAGATATTTTTCAAAATATCTTCTTTGTGTTTCACAGAAGAAAGAAATGCATGCAAGTTTGGAAAAACAAGTGAGTAAATGACAGAATTTTCATAAGTGACCAAAGACCATGCTAGTCCCCTAGCTAGACTAGTAGCCTACTAAACCAGCATAAACCTTAACCAGCATTAAACCTTATTTATTTTCAATTAGAGTGGCTCTTATCTGGTGAGTTGCAACCCAAATATGTGACCCGTTTTGTCAAAATGAGACGGAATGTGCAAGGGCTAGTTTCGAGCTACAGGCAAAACAAGTTGAAAAATGTACATTTTGGTCGAATTTGAGGTTTTCACAAAAATTTGTTCATTAAGCCCTCGTCTAGCGATCCCAATGCTCCAAATACTAATTAAGCATCTAAAAAGTATCTTTATTTGTGCGTTTTCTGAGAGGAGTACCTTTCTTTTGTCCATGAAAAATGCAGTTTTTCTCTGGTCGCTTCTGGACAACTGGCGCTTCCCCTCAGCAAAGTTTGGTATTGTTGTAAAATGCAGCATTCCAACTTTGTGAATATCCATAGCGAATTCTCAATGGCATGAGTCTGAACCAATGAAATGTGATTTTCAAACTCATGCTGATGTAAACAAAACGATCTTACTCACGCTGACTGAAGAGCTGGAAGAGCTGAAGCGCACGCACAAAGACGCCACAATCCTGATATACACATATACAAAGAATTACAGTATTTAAAAAAAAAAAAAAAAAAAACATCTGTCTTGGCGAGTATTCACGCAAACGTTATCTGTTATGTCTTAAGTGAATGTTTGGTTAACTGTTGGGGAAAAACATCTGATGTGTAACATTATATTAGATCCGTGTGATACTGTAGATGTTAATAGGCTGTCTGTTTCATTATTGTTAATAAAACAATTGTGGAATTATGGACAAAAGTTGAATATATATTTCTTCCTATAAATATGGGTTTTGACTTGGTTTGTGCCAAATTTGGTGGCATTACCAGTGATTTTAAGGTATGGTTGCTAGGTGATTTTGCTTTGGAACCAACTCGATTTTTTCTCAAAATTGACTTTGCTGACTCTATCGACTTAAAATTTTGTGTCGGATTCTAAAAAAACACATATCATTTTGAAGGTTTTTTTAATAGAAAATAACAATAACAAATTTTTGATAATTTGCTCATTGCGACTCATTTTGCCAACATGGGTCACATATGGATCGAAAGCCATATATCCAACCTAATTCTACAATAATTTGCTGTAAATTCAATCAGTTCACTAACTAATTTCATTAACTTAGTACTAACTAATATGGCTCAATGCTTCCGAACTCTTATTGAAATTTCTTTCCCAGTTGTATAGTGTAGTAGTTACACATATAGAGCTTCATGCATTTAAGTTTTCAATTAACACAATATATACTTACATATCATGGGCGATTCCTCCGAGGAGGCAGGATGAGAAAATAATCCATATTACATATAAAACAACACAAATATTACAAATTATGACATTAAAAAGAGTGCAAGTCATGCGTATTTCTAAAGGAACACTGCCCAACAGCGACACCCGCAGGTAAAGTTACAGCAGGAGGCATGCCTCCCTTTGCTCTTATAGGAAACCATAGAAAACAATCAGACCCCCGGTGTGCGGTGGGTTTTGTGGGGGGTAATTGAGAATGATTGGGGGAAAGTCACATGAGAGGAGGCAATGTCTCCATCGTGCTATGATTGAATGTAATTGGTTAGGGCTGGGCAATATATCGCATGCGATTGTCACGCGCATTTCGTCAGTTAAGCCGGTTCCCTGATTACCGCTAAATCGCCATCACCTGCTTTCAAACGGAGCGGCATTTAATAGACAGAGCCCTAGTTCACTGACAAGCCACGCAATATCGCGTTCATTATCGAAGGCGATTCATCTGCGATAATGAACGCTATATTGCGTAGCTTGTCAGTGAACTACGGCTCTGTCTATTAAATAGCGCTCCATTTGAAAGCAGGTGATGGCGATTTAGCGGTAATCAGGGAACCGGCTTTACTGACGAAATGTGCGTGACAATCGCATGCGATATATCGCCCAGCCCTATAATTGGTTATGATTGGATATGATTGGTTTGTGAGATAAATCCCGCCTCTTGTTGACGTGTGCGTTCCGCACATTAGTTTGACTGAACAAATGATGGCGTCAATGGGAAGACTAATTGAAAAGTAAGTAAACAGACCACCTAGTTAGATATCACCGCTTTATGTCACGTCAAAATCAAACTTGAAATGGACTAAAAATATGATGACTGCGGGTTTTTTTAGTGCAATCAGCTTGGAGAAATTAAAAATACAATTCATGTCTGCGACAGACGGTGTTTACGGAGCATGACTGCTGATCCAAAATAGCCTAAGTGGACTATTAAAAAGAAAAAACATCAATATACAAATAAAATATATTGTTTAAATTATTATTGCCTTTAGTTATTATTTTGGAATGAATGTAGAAATGCTTAAAACACTAACTTGATGAGATTGACTTGGTTTTGAATAAAAATAGAACATTACATTGTTAATGTAAAATAACAAAATAGAATTGTATTTGGTTTCTTTTTTTCTTTTTTGATGTAATGTAATGTTCATTTAACAAGGAAGATGTGTCAACATTAAGAGTAATGCATGAATTTACAGATTCACTGATATATATGTAAATGTATTGTTTATGTCCTTAAACATGTTAAACATCACATTACTGAAGATTATCAAATGGGCCGTGACTTACAATAATCAATAAATGGTTTGGATGGACTGCAGAAGGTGTTTTACTCTTACTTCAAAAGAGACCGGAACATCCGACTTCCCATCATCTGCGAACAAACCCCTTAAAATCCATCAATGCAAGCTCCATCTAATCATATACAAATAGGCTAAAGTATAGCTGATGCTGGCCAAGAAAGCTTTTTAGACTGAAAGGATCCGTTCTGTCCAAGCTCCCACATTCCCGCTGTGATACTGCGACACAGGACTGAAACAGCCATTCCTGCTGTCTGCAATTCTGAGGAAATTTTGCCTAAATCCCTCTACACACCAATAACCAATTTGAGGTCATTATTTTTTGTACTGCTTCAAGGGAAACTGACACCTACTCTTTGTCTTCCCCTTAGTTATTCTGCGAACAAAAATTTCCAAATCATTCTCCATTTTGAAAAGGAATTTCATAGCATTAGGGTATAATTAGAGTGGGGGGAAAAAACGTAAGAATGCACTGAACTAACACATTTACGCAGTGTTAATAGGAACACATTTAAACAGTTTAATATTGCACCCACTCTTGTCACAATGGGTATTTAAAAGAAGCCTTGAACCCCTTAGTTAATACAAGCATAGAGAAGAAAGGATTGGAGTGAGCCCACTGGCAGCACAGGACTAAGCAATTTTTGAATATTACTGACCCAGCATTTGGAAATACTGAACACAAGACGGCAAAAAGAAAAAAAAAAATGAATGCTTTTTTAGTCCAGAAATCCTTTCACCCCCTTACATTCAACTGATCAGATTAAGAGAGAGGTTTAAGAAGATTTGGACAAAAACTTCAGTGCAATGGAAGGGGGAGTGGAAAAGGTGGAGGGGGAGAACAGTTTGCGATTCAGTAGCCCCAGGCAATTCATCATAGAAATTGAGTTTCTAATGCAGCATCTTGTGAATCCCTTTTGCTCTGTCAACGTTTTAATACATTACATTGAGAAATTGTAAATCATGTTATAAAAAGGCCACCGAAAGCTGGCACTAACTGCCCCCCTTAACTAACTCTTTCATTTCTTAGCTTCCTTCTCGCTTTCTTGCTCTTTACATCTCGCACGCACACATACCAGCGCTCTCCATACAGTGGTAGATCTGTCGAGAGAGGAAAAAAACCCTGCTGCAGGCCCTGTTCCTTACAAGAGAAAAGAGAATCTAAATCTCATCGTGCCTGTTAAGTTGTGATTTGAAGAGAGTAGAGAGTTGTGGGCCTTGACACATTCTGTGGGCTGAGTTTGTTTCTTCCTTCTCTTCGCTCTTCACCGCCCCTCTCACTACTGTCTGTCGCAAAGAGGGACAAAAGCAGACAAAAGGAGATGGATATACTAGCGGACTCAAGTCACCACTCGAGAAGAGCTGGTGAACATGTGGCGTTTCTAGTACTAATTCTTCTGTTGTGTAAGATCATGAAAATCGAAGTGTCTGACTAAACCTCCTCTTTGCCTACAATCCAAACAATGAATCTGAGCTTTCAGTGCAATTTAGCTTATTCATGGGCTCACAACAGCAACAGTGGATCTGAGAAAGTGATGTAATATGTGGTTATAATGATCTCTGTTTATCATGTCATATAAGTACATCCATGATAAAGGAAAAATCACATTTATAATACAGGTTCTTAGAAATATACTCTTTGTATTCAGGTTGGTTTCATATGGGGGTTTTTTTTTGTTGTTTTTTTAACTTTTATACTAGTTCTAAAAGAATTTTTAGATGTAATGAGCAGTGTTGGGGAAATTAACTTTTAAAAATAATGAGTTACAATATTATGTTACTCCCTAAAAAAGTAACTAATTGTGCTACTTAGTTACTTTTTGTGAAAAGTAATGTGTTATGTTACATTTGCTTTTGAATTAACATTTCAATTAACATTTTTTACTTAATTGGAATGGAATAAGAATGTTGGTGACTTTTGTCACAATATGAACACACACACAAAAAATGTTGACATGATTAGAAAATGCTCAATGGTCTTAAAAAAAAAACAGTCGCTCTTGTGGTCTTCTTGGTAACAAAGTTAATAAAGTGAGATTAAATACATAAAGTATTTTTATTATTTAACATATTTAATTATTGCACGTTTGCATAATATTCTGAGTTTGCGTTTCATTGTTTTTATCCATTTTGAGTAATACTGAATGTTTCTGTGCAAGTGCAATGCGTAAATGCATGCTCACATTTAGTCCAGAACTATAATAAGCATCATGTTTACACAGCGCACACAACACCTTTGCACTTACGATTTCTCTCAGCATGGGGACAGTTTTAGTTACATTACTTATTTGAAAAAGTAACTCAGATATTTTATTGTAAATGTTAAAGTAATGCATTACTTTACTCGTTACTTTCGAAAAAGTAATCTGATTACGTAACACGTTACTTGTAATGCGTTACCCCCAACACTGGTAATGATTTCAAAAAAGTATTAAAGGTGCCCTAGAATAAAAAATTGAATTTATCTTGGCATAGTTGAATAACAAGAGTTCAGTACATGGAAAAGACATACACTGAGTTTCAAACTCCATTGTTTCCTCCTTCTTATATAAATCTCATTTGTTTAAAAGACCTCTGAAGAACAGGCGAATCTCAACATAATACCGACTGTTACGTAACAGTCGGGGTGTACGCCCCCAGTATTTGCTGTGTGAACTTTGTAAATGCACTGTATTATAGAGTCGCGAGCTCGATGGGCAGGGAGCATGAGATTTAAAGGGCCAGCAGCCCCTGAATCGGTGCATAGTTAATGATGCCCCAAAATAGGCAGTTAAAAAAATTAATTTAAAAAAATGTATGGGGTATTTTGAGCTGAAACTTCACAGACACATTCAGGGGACACCTTAGACTTATATTACATCTTGTAAAAAAAACGTTCAATGGCACCTTTAACACATTTTCCTTACACCTTGAGAACATTCCAACGTGATCTCATGAGAATATGTGTGTATTTTTACGTGAAGTGTGGTTCTACCACACGTACATTTACTTACGTAAATGTACTGTTTCATTTACTGTTTTCATACACACAAAAACGTACAATATTGACATATTTATAGCACTAAAACATAAACATACTTACGTATTAACAGCAAAAAAACGTAAATCATTTACGTATCCAAGTGTGAATGTGTATGAATGTATTAATATTAAAATCGTGGCATTAATCTGTTGTATTCAACTGTCATATCAATACAGGTTTTTAGTTGAATTTATTGAATGCAGTTTACTCATCTACTTAATATGAAATAACATTTCTGTTCGTGACTTGTGCTGTACTCGTTTCAGAGGATTACATAATGTTAAACAAGACTACACTTTGAAACCTTAAAATGAATAAAATTTCTGTAATTGTTTAGGCATTTTGTAATATTTAGTTCGCCCTCGAGAAGCTTTATGATATGGTTTACGGCACTGATATTGAACGCTCATTAGTTCTCACCTGCTTCGTCTCAGATAGCGACATGCCATGTTTCAGTGGACTGACATTTGAAATGAGTGCACGCCTTAATGGAGAGAAGCCGATTCATATTTTCATGGATTAATAAGTTAAATTCTGCTCTGTACCCCATAAAAACGTATTACCCCCAGAGAGGACTGCAAATGCAACTCATCATAATTTGAACTAACGTTAGTTTTGGTACCACTTTTGACAATTATTGTGATTACACTCGTTTGTCTGTTATTCTTTTATTTACAAGAGTATATCATTTTAAGAAATGGTTATTGGTAGGTTTAGGTTTAGGTGTAGGATTAGCGGCTCAAAATATCGTTTTAATGTTAACTTATATTTTTACTAAAATTGTCATTTTCCAACACATTTCTGTCCATTATGTTTTATTCTTTTAACATTTTGTATAAAATGGGTATGTTTAGGTTCGGGATGGGGTTTAGGGATCTTAAATTTATCTAAATTTATTGTTAAATTTATCTTAACAATAAAAGGGAAATTATACATATATCTTTATGACATGAAAGATTCGTAAATATTTTAAGTGAAAAAACGTAAGTATATTTACGTTTTAGAGCTGTAAATACGTCAATATTGTACGTTTCAGCACCTTTCTAAACATGCAAAAATGTACGTTTTGTGTCTTTGAAAGTTATGTATTAATACCTACGTATTAACAATGAGACCAGGCTGAACATTCATGTACACATCCTAAATATTATTTTCAAAAATGTTTTTAAATATTTATTTTTTTCAAATGTACATAATTATTTTCAAAATATAATAAACTATTAATTCACCATTATCATTGCGCTTTTGAGTAGACACACCATATGACATTTTGCAACTAATATTGCCTTGTCTATTAACAAATGAATATCTGGAGGGAAAAATACTTTTCTCGTTAATTATTAATAATGTGAGATAAAGAAGTTTTAATTATATAACTTTTTACTTGATAAACTACACTGAAGTCAAGTGATTTATTTGATTTTACATTTGTTTGAAATGTACAATTACTAAGCTGAAAAATTGTTAATGTAAACATATATACTTAATATATACATATATACTTAACATATATACTTAATATATATACATATATACTTATACAATTAATATTACAAACACAATAATACCAAGTGAACGATTTTACTGTACTATTTATTTAAAATAAAATAAAATCTACCAGAATCAGTGAAGTAATTTACAGTCTTGCAGCAATTGTAACCTTTATCGGGGACTTCATGGCTGCATTTGGAGTCAAAAATCTGTTAGTAAATCTGTTATTAATATGCATAAGTGTAATAATCTTGTCTTGAATGGGCAGCCGTGTGTAAGGGGGAGATTTGGGAAATCTGACATAAGTTTTCAGACAAGAAAACGGTCAACCCTCTTAATCACATTTGAAATTACGCATTTCATATCGATCAGTGGAGCGTGGATCTGTCACAGAATATTACATAGCTTAACATCCTACCATTAAGAAACCACTTCAGCTGACTGCATTGCTTACTGTACTTATAATCTTTGTTAATCTTTTTCTTAATTGACGCACTTCATCTCCCCCAGATATCAGAGATTATACTACACACCTGAGAAGGTGTACGTTTTCTATGTGTGGACATTGGCATTAGCATGCTAATAGAAGACTATGAATGAACACGCATGTGTATATGTTCATATATGTAGCGTGTGTTTGTTTATTTGCATTAGACGCGTATGCACGTAATCTAAGTTCTCACTGTGACCAGCTGAACACTCTTGCTGCCTCTCAGGAATCATTAGCTGGCTGACTGTTCAGGTGCAGCGAGCTCTGCCACACAGCTAAACTTTATTTAATGCTTCAGGAGGCTGTTTCACTATGGGTCTCATGTGTAACGAAAAAGTAATCTCAAGGTGACGAGAGGAGAGCCGCAAAGACGCACCGCTCCTTCATCTCCATCCTGCAAACCTCCCTGGAGCTCTTGCCTGTGTGAAGGCGATACTTCTGAGAGGCACACGTTATGACCATCCCAGACCTGAACACTGCAACCTTTTTTAACAACTGCCATACTCATACTATTTTCTCAATAAACCACTGCAAACAATAATGATAATTTGTCATTTTTTAATAAAAATGACAAAAAATAAAGTTACGCGACAAGTAAACCCGAGAATTAAAATAATTTACACACCCTAATGTCGTTCCAAACCTGACCTTTATTCATCTGTGGATCACAAAATTTTGATTTTGCTTGTCCCACAAGTATATATATCAGGGCATGGTATCGACACAAATTTCATGATTTGATATCACAAGCTCACGATTTGATTCAATTTGATTCGATATCAGTTCATATATATATCAGTTACAGTACATGACAAATTTTCTTTATTGTGATGGTCCCCAACAGACATTCTGCTGACTCTAAGTAACTTTGCAGGTACATGTCAACATATTCTACAAACCCAAACACTAACACCTAACCTAACAGTCTACTACAGTCTACTAATACTCTGAGTTAGTTGACATGTAGTTGCAAAGTTACTTGTAGTTAGTAAAGTGTCTAGTGGAAAGGACCATTGAAATAGAACAGGTTAGAAATATAATGAATATGTAATAAAGTGCATATATTTTGGAAAATGCTTCTTCCTGTAGTTTGATTTGTAGATTGTGACTGAACTGTACCCTTGAAACTTGCTCTGTATTTTTGTATATCCCCTTTATTTCCTATTACGGCCATTTTTGACCAAGAAGACCACAAGTGCGACTATTTTTTTAAGACCATTGAGCATTTTCTAATCATGTCCATATTTTGTGTGTGTGTGTTCATATTGCGACAAAAGTCACCAATATTCTTATTCCATTCCAATGAAGTAAAAAATGTTAATTCAAAACATAACATCTTTCAGCCTAAAATGACCAATCAAAAGAAAAAAAAAGTAATTTTCCACTGTTTGTTGGTAGATTGGTTAGGTATTAGTTGCAACAGTAAAATGTGTCTATTCCAATGAAGCTAATGACATTAAAAGACACAAAATACATTGACCAGTTAAATTGCTTACAATCTGGATAATGAGCCGTGGCCTACATGTCATGGAAATCTCATCTCTACGAGTCTTCTTCATGCTGTTATCTGAAGGGAGTGTTTCACGTAGGACAGGTAAGTGGAACTGGGTCACTGAGCTTTGCTTCCAATTTACCACAGCGTTCACAAAGTGTGAATCATACAAGGATTTAATCTCACTTAAGTCCACTTAAACCCCTCTCTGCCGCAGAATGGCTCACTTGAACTGTCACAGGTAGGCCCATTTTATTGTACCATCTCTCCTGCTCTCCTTACACCAACAGAGCCACTATTACAAGAGTGTTTATGAACCAGCGGATTGGCCTGACATCTCCTACAAATCCATCCAAACTCTATTCGACAGGATTAGGGTATTAAGCAACCTTATAAAGCCATTAATGCACCTCTGTCTGCCAGGGACGAGTTACTGTTCCTATAGGGTGAAGGAGACGGAAGGGCACCTGGTCCCATGTTGCACCACTTCAGACTGATATCAATAGTTTCATCTTTGTGGGTGAAGAACAAAGGACAAAAATCAGGTCAAATGCAATCCTACCAGCTGTGTCCCAGTGAACGTGGCTTGACACCACTGAGCATCCACTTAATTTATTAAGTCCAGTTGATGTTAGTAATCCAACATT
Organism: Megalobrama amblycephala; assembly: GCF_018812025.1. Lineage (NCBI taxonomy): Eukaryota > Metazoa > Chordata > Actinopteri > Cypriniformes > Xenocyprididae > Megalobrama > Megalobrama amblycephala. The sequence goes on from NC_063051.1 coordinate 16,149,350, forward strand.
CATCTTCTCAAAAGCTTCTAATAAAAACAGTGGCTGTATCTTGTCCCGTATGAAGATTAGGTTATCATAGCGGCCTCCACCTGTTCCATTCAATATGCAAAATCAAATGTTTGGGATTTTGTTTGGGTTAGCCGAGGTCAAGATTGTATTTCCAAACTAGTATTTACTACGAAGGCAGAAGCATAATGTCCTTTCAAAATTCAAGAGGGTTTGGACTGAAGTAAACAGATTGAAGATAATAAGTTCATAATTATTGCTATTATGATTCATTCTTAACTTTTTTACCCAGGTTTGTGGCACAAACTGAATGTGGTGAGATATATAAAAAAAGGGTGTGTAATGCAAAATGACATTAGAACACATCATTCACAAGTTGTCCTTGTGAGCTACATGCAATAACAGTGTTATCAGTGTAGTCCGATTCACAAAACATGACTCTTATGAATTGTTTTTTTTAATTCAGTGCAACCACTGAGCCACTCACAAACAAATGACTCTTCTGAGCCAATCCTTTTAATTAATCATTCAAAATGACTTTCTACAATCTTACACGGAAATGAATAACTTAAATGAAAAGTCTGTCATTAATCTTCCTGCAAACCCGGAAGACTTTGGTTCATCTTTGGTTCATCGCAAATAAAGATCTTTTTTATTAAATCTGAGAGCTTTCTGTCCCTCCATAGACAGCTATGCAAGTGACACTTTGATGTTTCAAAAAGTTCACAAAGAGATCGTAAAACTAATCCATATGAATTGAGACGTTCAGAACAAATTTTCTGAAGAGACTCGATCACTTTATATGATGAACAGATTTAATTTAAGCTTTTATTCACATATAAACATTGATCAGTGAACATAAACAAAAACTCAACCTAACCTGCTTCACATGCATGAACAAACTTCTTCTGGAAGCTCAAACGTGCTGCGAAACATGAGAATGAACCTCATTGGTTCTCGCACGTGTCAAGCAAACGTGTTTGAGCTTCAGTTTACCTCAACTGATGTGTGAGTTGATTAATGTTTATGTGAATAAAAATCTGTTCATCATATAAAGCGATCGTGTCTCTTGTGAAAATTTGAACTAAACCGCATAATTCATATGGATTAGTTTTACGATCTCTTTATGAACTTTTTGAAGTGTCAAAATGGTAGTCGCGTAGCTGTCTATGGATGGACAAAAAGCTCTCAGATTTCAGATGTTCCGAAGATGAACGAAAGACTTACGGGTTTGGAATGACATGAGGGTGAGTAATTAAAGGATTAGTCCACTTTTAAATAAAATTTTCCTGATAATTTACTCAACCCCATGTCATCCAAGATGTTCATGTCTTTCTTTCTTCAGTCGAAAAGAAATGAAGGTTTTTGATGAAAACATTCCAGGATTTTTCTCCTTATAGTGGACTTCAATGGCCTCCAAACAGCTGAACGTCAAAATTACAGTTTCAGTGCAGCTTCAAAGGGCTTTAAATGATACCAGACGAGGAATAAGGGTCTTATCTAGCAAAACGATCAGTCATTTTCGAAAAAAATGTAAATGTATATGCTTTATATAAACGAATGTTCGCCTTCTAAGTGTCTCCGCTAAAACCACATTTCCGTATTGTATGTCCTACGCCTTCCCTATTCTACTTACGGACAAAATTTAACTGGTGCTGCATTCATTCCATAAGTAGAATAGGGAAGGCGTAGGACATACAATGTAAACTTTTTGGCGAATACTGAAATGTGGTTTTTGTGGAGGCGAACATTTGTTTATATAAAGCATATACAGTTATATTTTTTTCGAAAATGACCGATCGTTTCGCTAGATAAGACCCTTATTCCTCGTCTGGTATCATTTAAAGCCCTTTGAAGCTGCATTATAAGGAGAATAATCCTAGAATGTTTTCATCAAAAACCTTAATTTCTTTTCAAATGAAGAAAAAAAGACATGAACATCTTGGATGACATGGGGATGAGTAAATTATCAGGAAAAGTTTATTTGAAAGTGGACTAATCCTTTAATGACAGAATTTTCTTTTTTGGATGAACTAACCTTTTAAGTGTTCTTGAGTTAAAATTTTTTATCATTATTCACTTTTTTTTTTTTTAAATCAAATTCAGAGCTTATGATATCAGGAAATCTGTACTGATACCCAGATCCCAAAAAAATTCAGTGTGTATCCTCAATAAACAAGCTACAATTAGTCAAAAATGCAGCTGCTAGAGTTCTTATCAGGTCAAGAAAATATGATCATATCACACCAAATTTATCATCTCTACACTGGTTACCTATTAATTTCCATATCAATTATAAAGTATTGCTACTGACCTATAAGGCCCTAAATGGTTTAGCTTCTGTGTACTTAACCAACCTTCTATCGCCCTACAATCCTTCACGCTCTTTAAGATCACAAGACTCTGGACTTCTGGTTGTACCTATCGAAGTCCACTAAAGGAGGGAGAGCGTTTTCACATTTGGCTCAAAACTCTGGAATAGCCTTCCTGATAATGTTCAGGGCTCAGACTCACTCACCCAGTTTAAATCTAGATTAAAGACGCATCTATTTTGCCAAGCATTCACATAATGCATCTCATATCCATGCACTCCAGTTATATCAGATCAAATGCATATGACTATCTTTGATGTTTTGATTAGCAGCTACACTAATTATTCTCCATTTGCTTTTCTTTTTTATCTCGGGATGCCCATCCCAAGGTAACTAAACCCAGATAAGTTCTACTAACTCAAAAAATTTGAGGCAACTGATTGTCTCTATTTTTGTAAGTTTTCAAACTTAAGCATAGCTCTCTTTTTTAATAACTGTAAATTACAAATAAACATGAATTTAAAATCAAAATATATATTTAGTATTTTGTTCATCTTAATTTAATGCAACTCAAAGTTTTAAGTATGGATAACCTAACCTGTGGGCGGATGATGTGGGTGTAGCCGATACCAATTAGACCAGTCTGCAACATTATTATAAACAGCTGAATACTTGCATATTTTCGTAGCTATCGAAATAAAAATGCATGTATTTGGACTTGAATTGACCTGCTGTCGAATCCAACTGCCCTGCGAAAATCTGGGTATCTGTGTGGAGGGAAAACGTCTGAGAGCACGTTCAGTGATGACATCACATTTTGGTAAAAAAAAACGCCACTAGAGAGCGTATATTTGACATTAAAATATTTGATTATGGTTGAATCTGTTTTTTCAAGTTGTAAAAACACAAAAAAAATATTTAGTGTTAACTTAAATCTCTGATAGATGTTGAACTCAAAAATAATAGTTAGTTAAAGGTGCTCTAAGTGATGTCACGCGTTTTTAGGCCAAAACATTTTTTGTCACATACAGCAAACATCTCCTCACTATCCGCTAGCTGCCTGTCCCCTGAACACACTGTAAAAAAACGTGGTCTCTGTAGTCGCCACAAGCTCTGAAAACGGCAATAAAAACAAACTGGTGCAGCCTGGACCACAAAACATAATAAACATGCTCCAGCCAATAACCGACAAGAATGATTTTAAATGCGCGTTCATGACTGTTTCATGGGAGGGGAGGAGGAGGAGCAGGGAGGGTCTAGCTAGCCTCTGTTTTGTTTGACAACACTTCGAACGTCAACAGGAAGTTACTCCACCCAGGATCACTTAGAGCACCTTTAAACTTTTTGGCACATTTTGAGTAAAAGGTACTTTCCATTGTAAGTTAGTTTTACTGTTTGGGTTTAAAGTGTCGAGAGTACATCAGCTCCAGTTTGGATCCAGCCTCTTATGAAGACTTAAGATGCCTCAAAACCTGTGAAGAGATGGAGTCAACCCTTGCGAGGACTTCAGATGACGCAAACTCTGGATCAACATGCACCATTCCAAATTTTGCTATACATCCTAATTGTTGTTATCATGTATTCACTACTTCCATGAGCTCATTGTTTCTACCTTAAATTAATATATTGCTTAAATTAATACATGTGTGATTTGTATATGTACATTTCCGAAGTTACATAACTTGGACACAGTCACCTCTGATAACAGATTACTCTAAATTGTAATGTTGACATGCATTTTCTGTAAAGCAGCTTTGAAACTATGTATTGTAAAAAGCGCTATACAAATAAATGTGAATTGAATTGAATTTAATCAGTTGGTAACTGATAAAGTTGAATAATTGTCTGTCTAAAACACAAATGGCAGAATTCATGTATTCACATCTAAATATAATTAGTCAAAAACCTTCCACAGATCTCTAGCAACCCTCATGTTGCTCATATTATATTATATTATATTATATTATATTATACCATTGGATAAGAACTACAGACTTTTCAAACCACAATTATTTCTTTGTAACAGAGGAGGATGGATCATAATATTCAAATCCGTCTTTAACCTTTCATAGCAGGAGGATTATGGAGGAAAGTCTCCATTCCAAACTATTTCCCCCCCCCCCCCCCCCCCCCCCACTCTCGCCAGCAATAATAACGATCATTATCTCCATTGTGTGAAAAACGGATTATTATATCAGTGTATAAACCCAGGAACACCCCTACTATTATAAAGTTATTTCATTCTCCTCAGGACTGCAGTTTGAGAATGGCAGGGGTCCCTGGCAGTCACCGAGGCCATCATGGGTGACTGCGCTCCTGATCCGCCATTGTCTGAGCAGCACAGTCTCTATTCCAGGAGTTCAATATACTTAAGCTGCACACTCTCTCACTCTTGATCTTAAATATTTGATCTGAGGAAAATGAAATCCAACAGTGCAGAAACGTATTCCTCTTTCACATTAAGAAGGCCGCATCCCTGGAGCGAGAGACAGCACACCACGGGGGAAGGAGAAGAAATTCGACTGGTATGTACGGTTTGGGATTTTAATGAAGGAGAACAGTGTTTTATCACTATTCATTGCTTTGTTAAAGATGTTGATGAATAGTTTTCAAAGAATAATGTATGAAAAGTTTAGAGTATTTTAATAAAAAGAAAGAAACGATGGTCTGACTGTGACAAAAAGGATGAACTGAAGTGATTCTTCAATGAACACACTTCACTGGTGATTCATGTTATATACTGACATTTACTATTTAAATTATGAGGAAAGTAAAAACCCATAAAATATCTTAAGTACAAGTGCAAGCTCTCAAGTGTTTCATTTCAAAATTGACTTCAAACTCTTTCACAATATAAACATCAACTTTTGTTCAGTAAACGTCAGTTATCTTGACCTTGTGAGGAACGAACACTTATTATAAATTATAGAAATAGAGTGTATAAATGTAAAGTCAAGATTTGAAAGAAAATTGTTGAAGAGGCTAAAGTCGCAAATGGCAATGGTCTTCATTTTTCTTTTAGTTTTTTTATTTCAAGAGTTTTAGAAAGCACAGTGCTCAAATTCATCTCGAACGCAAATTAGGAGTGCAACTTCTATCTGATTTAGTTACTTTTTCCTTCAACTCTTTCATGTTTAATATTTCATCGCAAGGTCACACTTCTGTGCTCCCCACACCCCTTGGTTTTCATACCACCGTGGTTATATTTCTTAAACATGTGCACTTCTTTAATTAAATCATATCTCGATTCAGTCCATCTCAGTCTTATTGACGGCAAGGTCATAAAACTATTAAGAGAAGTCGTCAGTAAAACTGTCGTGAGCAAGAGGTGGTTCGAGAGGTTAATTAAGTGCCAACTTCCATCTGAGACAACCTGGAGGGAGAGTGGCATTGCTGCACAAAGATGTGCGTGCTCACCGTTAAAAAGAAATATTTGTATAATGGAAAAAGCCATATGTTTTTGTATGTATTAAGCAAAAAAAAAAAAAAAAACATTGTATTGTGGAAAACCAACCAGCTGTGACCTACACACACACACAAACAAAATCAGTGTGTGTGTGTATATATATATATATATATATATATATATATATATATATAGCAATGTTTATTTTATTTTACTTTACTTTTATTCTCATTTATTTTATTCTCATCTCACACATCATGGATCTGCATTCAAAAGGTTTTCTTTTGCAATGGAATGTTTTCTATATCTCACCTTACAAGAACATAAACATAAAAATAAACCTATACAGCCATATTATCTTTTCAATCCTGTTTTTTTTTTTTTCAATCAATCTTTCTTTTTATAATTAGCATGAAACATACACTATAATTATAATTCTTGTTCATGGTAATAAAAAAAGATTAAAAGATTAAAAAAACGTATTGCACAACTGCCCTGTAGGTGGCGATATGCACTAAGAATGTAAACTGGCATTAAACGAAGAAAGGCCAGTTCACACCAAGAACGATAACTATAACGATAAATATATTTGCGTCCACACCAACGAACGATAACGATGTTTATTTTAAGCTCACGTGCTGCGATTTCAAAGTGTGTACAACATATTTTTGCTGTTATTGTTGCATTTACATGGCTTTAACCAGCAGATGTCCTCAGCTTGCTATGTTTTGAGTGAATAGCTAGTGTAATCGATCTAATCTTACAGTGGATTTAGCTGACGAAGTCAATATAGTGGAATAAAAACAACGCTTAGTCTTTTTCACTGCAACTTCAAAGGAAGAAAGACAATGTTGTCGAAACTAGCACTGGATACCTGAGGTAATTTTATATGTTACACTGTTTGCTATAATGATCTCATAGTTAATATTTCTTACCATTTATTCCATGGGTATTACCGATTGTTTTTCATATATACATTTTCAAGTATCCATGAAAAGGGGGTTTGACTTGTCAAACAGTGGTGGCTTTTTCTGGGCCTCAACGATCAACTTCTCCGCAATGTCATCTGCCATTTCAAATGTGCAAGCCCTTAAATTACAATGGATTCTGATTGGCTGCCAGTGATTTATCATTCAGCAGTTAGGAAAAATTCGTTATGAAAGTGATCCCAACTATATTGTTTCTCTATATCGTGATTCGTTGTCGTTATAGCTGTGGTGTGGACAGTGCTGTTCTTTTATAATCAGAATGATTTTTAGAACTGTATCTTTATCGTTATCTTTATAGTTATGGTTCTTGGTGTGAATGGGCCTGACGAAAGAAGTAGTATGGCATACTTTTTCTTAGCATTCATTTCCATGGTGACTCCTTGCTCGACTTAGAATGACTGTGTGGTCACCATTAAAGGTGCCCTAGAATTAAAAATTGAATTTATCTTGGCATAGTTAAATAACAAGAGTTCAGTACATGGAAATGACATACAGTGAGTCTCAAACTCCATTGTTTCCTCCTTCTTATGTAAATCTCATTTGTTTAAAAGACCTCCGAAGAACAGGCAAATCTCAACAAAACTCTGACTGTTACGTAACAGTCGGGATCATTAATATGTACGCCCCCAATATTTGCATATGCCAGCCATTCAAGACATTACACAAGCCAGTATTAACGTCTGGATCTGTGCACAGCTGAATCATCAGACTAGGTAAGCAAGCAAGGACAATAGCGAAAAATGGCAGATGGAGCAATAATAACTGACATGATCCATGATATAATGTTATTTTTAGTGATATTTGTAAATTGTCATTCTAAATGTTTCGTTAGCAATGTTGCTAATGTACTGTTAAATGTGGTTAAAGTTACCATTGTTTATTACTATATTCACGGAGACAAGAGTCGTCGCTATTTTCATTTTTAAACACTTGCAGTCTGTATAATTCATAAACACATCTTCATTCTTTATAAATCTCTCCAACAGTGTGTAATGTTAGCTTTAGCCACGGAGCACTATCAAACTCGTTCAGAATCAAATGTAAACATTAAAAAATAAATACCATACTTACACGATTAGACATGCTGCATGACGAACACTTTGTAAAGATCCATTTTGAGGGTTATATTAGCTGTGTGAACTTTATGTTTAAGGCAAGCGCGAGCTCCGTGTGCGGGGAGCGTGAGGAATTAAAGGGGCCGCAGCATGAATCGGTGCATAGTTAATGATGCCCCAAAATAGGCAGTTAAAAAAATTAATTAAAAAAAATCTATGGGGTATTTTGAGCTGAAACTTCACAGACACATTCAGGGGACACCTTAGACTTATAGTACATCTTGTAAAAAAAACGTTCGATGGCACCTTTAACTCTTCATACTCTGGGTTAAATGAACTTACTCCAGACCATGGTTATGGAACCTGCATACGTCAAATAAGCAAGGTTTGGGTTAATCAACTGAGAGTTCATGGTATACTGTATGTGATGGTAAGTTAACCCTGCTTTCTAAAATACCCCCCCGCACACACAAATATTTTATTTATATATTTTTTTTACATTCTCACAAGCAAGATGGAAATTACACATACAAAGTAAGCATGGCATTTTCTTTGTTAGAAATGTAGATTAAAGATTCTAGAGAAGCAATTCCTGAGTCATAAGGTGAAACAAGTTTTGCCACTCCCACAGCTGGTTATCAGACCTTTGACAAATGGCTCATGATGAGGACATCAGATGTTTGTCTCTGATGGTTGCATTTTTCTCTTGTGAAAATTATGACACGTTTTGTTCCTGTTCAGCCAACTTGTTTTGATTCTTTACTTGTATCCCTCATCAACTCCGCCACTTCAAGTTGAGGCATCTGTTCAGAGGGAGATTAGACAGGAGATGGGAATGTGTATTGTGGCTACATTCAGAGCCCCCAAATGCACCATTTCTCAGATTAGACAATACAGAGATTTAGTTGTAGACAGTGCTACAGCTTTCAGATTTGTCGTTGTTTTCTTTTTTTTCTTTTCTTTTCTTTTCTTTTCTTTTCTTTTCTTTTCTTTTGAATATGGCATTTCAATGCAGTAGGTCTAACTGACATCTGTTATCACCTTAAATACAACTGGTGGGAGGATAAAAGGTAACCAATAAACAAAATCTTATTAAAAACAAAAATTGTAATTGTTGGAGCAAAGGTATCAAACCCTGTGAAAAGTATATACACTGTTCAGCCAAAACATTATGACCACCTGCCGAGACTGCTAAAACAGCACCGACCCACCGAGGCCTGGACTCTACAAGACCCCTGAAGGTGTTCTGTGGTATCTATCTGGCACTGAGACATTAGCAGGAGATCCTTGGATTAAGATCTGGGCAATTTGGAGGTCAGGGCAACACCTTGAACTCTTCATCATGTTCTTCAAACCATTCCTGAACAATGTGTGCAGTATGGCAGGGTGCATGATCCTGCTGAATAGGCCGCTTCCACCAGGGAACATCATTGTCATGAGGAAGTGTACCTGGCTTGCAACAATGCTTAGGTAGTTGGCACGTATCAAATTTACGTCCACATGAATGGCTGGATCTAGGGTTTTCCAGCAGAACATTGCCCAGAACAGTGGTTCTCAAACCTGTCCTGGGGACCCCTCGCCACTGCACATTTTGCATGTTTCCCTCATCTAACACACCTGATTCAACTTATTAACTAATTAGTAGAAACTGCAAGAGTTGAATTGGGTGTGTCTGATGAGGGAGACATACAAAATGTGCAGTGGTAAGGGGTCCCCAGGACAGGTTTGAGAACCACTGGCCCAGAGCATTACACTCTCTCCATTAGCTTGTCGTCCCACAGTGTATCATAGTGTCATCACTTCCCTAGGTAAACAGCGCACACATACACGGCAGTCCACGTGACTCATCGGACCAGGCGACCTTCTTCCACTACTCAACGGTCTAGTTCCCACACCATTGTAGGAACCTTCGACGGTGGACAGGGGTCATCATAGGCACTCAGGTCTGTAGTTACGCACCCCTATACACAGCAGAGTGCGACACACTGTGTGTTATGACACATTCATTCCACAACCGTCATTAAAATTTTGTGTGACTTGTGCCACAGTAGACCTTCTGTTGACTCGGATCAGATGGGATCACTTTTGTTGCCCTTGTGCATCGATGAGCCTTGGGCGTTCAACACTTTGCCAGTTAGTGGACTGCAGTGGTGGACAGTTACTGTACTTAAGTACTTTTATTTTGGGAAACTTGTACTTTACTACATTCCAAAGCATAATATCATACTTTTACTCCATTACATTTAATAAAAACATGATGTTCCTTGTTATTTTGAACTGAAGAAATCGTCACCCGCTCAGAGATGCGATAGTGGTGTCCGATTTGTGAAAGAGTTGATTCTTTTGAATTAGCCAGATTAATCGATCCACAAATCGCATTTAATGATTCTGAACGATGAATTGGACCGATTCGATTGCAACTGTTCTCAAATCAACAACTCACTAATTCAAATGATCCGGTCAGAGCATTTGACAATTCACTGAATTCACAAGTCTGACTCAAAATGAGCCAAGAATGGGAGATCCTCGGAGCTTGAGTGTGCGCGCGACAGAAAGCACAAAAAGTAAGTTACTAATGCCGAATTTTAGGATTTATTATTGTAAATGAAAATCATATTTAGGTCACGACTGCCAGTTTGTGAACTAAATCTGTTGTAAAAGGGTGAGCTGTTTAAGCCCATTGTATGAAATGCTTAAATGTGGACATGTCCATATTTGTGTATTACTATCTATACAGGGAATATTAGGTAAAAACTAAATACAATGTTAAAATAATTATTTGCAAATTAATGCACATTTGCACACTATTTTAACGATCTAAGGTGCACTTAGGACGTGTCCGAATCCACTTTTGCTAGTTTAACGACAGAAAAAAAATGGTTGGCGCTCCAGGCACATGGTCCAAAAGGATTGTACCTAGTCTCTTAATGAGTCATGGAAGTGTTTTGGGTGTAACGTGCAATAAACCAATCAGAGTCTCATTTCCCATTCCCTTTAAAATCCAGGTGGCGGATTGCCATTTACATGGCGGAATTTGCCAGCGGAAAGACTGAACGCTTCTCCAAAGTGGAAGCCGATCTGCTCATGTGCGAGGTTAAAGTGTTGTAATCCTTTTATTTTTAATATTTGCCATGTTTGTGTGCTGCTGGGCGTCCCTGTGTGTGTAACAAGCAACATGTACAAGTGTTGTGTACCCGTATATAGGCGCATATTACTAACGCGCCCTTTAAATAAAAAAAATAAATAAAAAATATGGCACTATTGACTTTAGACCTGGTTTTTGTCAATGGCGCAGCTGTTTTCAGTTGCCTCAAAACAGCAACACGCCAACAATGCACCTAAACACACCTCGTTTTCAGACCAGCACGCCCATGGGCGAACAGATGGGCACGAGTGCATTTGCTATTTAAATAACGTGTACGCTGGACATGAAAATGATAACTACGTCAGGCTGAAACTAACAAAAAAACTTGCCTGGCGTCACATTGCCCATTATGTTTTACCTCATTTCTATATACTATATGGTAAATTTTGTTACTTTTCAGTAATCAGTTATCAGTGTATCAAAAGCTGTATTAATAAATGCAAAAGGTCGTTACTCTCATCAGTCATAGTTTTTCAATATGTCAGTGGACAAACCTTGTGCACTATAAAGGTTTTGTTGAGAAGAAACTACTTTTATTTGACCAAAAAAAACATCTGAAAAATCTTGTGGTGCCAGGTTTAAAATGTGTGGAGACAAGCAGGGCGAGAAAATGACAATTTTCATTATTTAGGGACAATCCCTTTAACAAGTTTCTTGCAAAATGTAGAGTGAATGTGATTTGAAGAGTGCGCATTCAAGTATAATGGCTTACGTGTTTGTCTCTGCTTCCTGCCCTCTCCGTTACCTTTGATACCAAAGATGTAGCACAACAAATACTACCGAAATGACTAGAAGCCTTTCAAAGCAGAGATCTCTTGAAAAGGCCCTGTTAGGGGTAGCTGGGTAAAGTTGAAGAGAGCAAACAAAGCCTTTGGCTGCATGGCCTGATAAACAGTAAAGAAGTATCCAGGGTAATGCATTATTCGCTCAGGGAATTAATCAATTTCCACACATGCCCTGGCCCTTGCAATTATACTGCACAAAAATGCTATCCATCACTTTCAAAGAAAAAGGGACAAATAGTGGTCAGGGCTGTAAGGGAGTGCCGTCTGAATGCAGGGACGCAAAAATTTCACTTATTGCTGTCCTGGCATTACCTATGCAGATCTTTATCAGTGGCCAGTGCTTCTATTGTGACCATTTTGCTGGCCTACAATGGCTTTCTGTACACCCAAGCTACTGGGAGATTGGCTAAAATTATACTCCCTTCATGCTTGGCTAGGTGGCAGTTTAGAAACAAGCTGCCTGTGGAAGCCAGGAGAAGATTGCTGATAATAGAAGCTTCACATCCTGTTGACCTTTCGTCTGCTTTTTCTTTCTCCTTCCTCTTTTTTCTTCTCCTCTCCAACTGTTCTTCAATTGCTGTGACAGTGGAAAAAGGACAGATTGCTTGGGAGGGAACATAAATCCTGTGCTTCCAAAACTTCCTGACGCTAATATAAAAAGTTACATGTATCTTCACTATAAACATGCACTATAAACATGCAAAATATTCTTAAGTCAGTTAGAAATATTGCTCTACAAGGGATTACTTTTTGGAGTCAAGGGCTCCAAGAGCAATAAAAATGGCCATTTGTCATATATATAAGTAAGGGGTCGAGTTAAATCTTGTAGATCTCAGTATTATTTGAAACAGTAACTATTCTAGTTTAGACAAAATTATGTGTTTACAGTGAAAAATTCAAGAAATCTTAGTGTACTATACAAGTAGATGATCTGTGGGGAATGTTGGACACTTTATGGACTTAAGAGTCACTCTACAAATTGTATTGAAGCTTGTTTCCACCTTGCAATAAAACAATTTAAAAGATAATTGTGACTTTTTATCTCACAATTCTGACTTTTTTCTCACAATTGCAAGTTTACATCTCGCAATTCTGACTTTTTCTCTCACAATTGTGTTTATATCTTGCAATTCTGACTTCTTTTCTAAGAAATGTGAGATATAAGCTCGCAATTGCGTGTTATAAAGTCCAATTCAGAGGTAAAAAAGACTGACTTTATTCCTCAGAATTGCGAGTTTATATCTGACAATTCTGACTTCATAACTCACAATTGCGAGTTTGTATCACGCAATTCTGACTTTTTTCCCAGAATTGCATGATATAAACTCACATTTGAAAGAAAAAAAGTCAGAATTGTGAGCTAAAAAGTCGCAGTTACCTTCTTTTTTTGTGGGGGAAACAAGTAATTGTGCATGGCATTTTCATCTATTTTTAGATTAAATTACAGGTGCTGGTCATATAATTAGAATATCATCAAAAAGTTAATTTTTTTATTGTAAATTATTTTAAAAAATGAAACTTTCATATATTCTAGATTCCCTACATGTAAAGTAAAACATTTCAAAAGTTTTTTTATTTTTATTTTGATGATTAGAGCGTACAGCTCATGAAAGTCCAAAATCCAGTATCTCAAAATATTAGAATATTTCCTAAGATCATCAAAAAATTGATTTTCAAAACAGAAAAGTTCAAGTTCTTTAAAGTATGTTCATTTGTGCACTCAATACTTGGTCGGCAGCACATATTACAGCAAATGACTTGCTCCTAGCACAAATTACAGCATCAGTGAAGTGTGGCATGGAAGTGATCAGCCTGTGGCACTGCTGAGGCACTATTGAGCCTTCAGATCATCTATATATTGTTGGATCGACTGTTTCTCATCTTTCTCTTGAAAATATCCCATAGATTCAGGTCAGGCATGTTGGCTGGCCAATAAAGCACAGTAATATCATGGTCAGCAAACCACTTGGAAGTGGTTTTTGCACTGTGGGCAGGTGCTAATGTCCTGCTGGAAAAGGAAATCAGCATCTCCATAAAGATTGTCAGCAGATGGAAGCATAAAGTGCTCCAAAATCTCCTGGAAGATAGCTGCATTGACTTTGCACTTGATAAAACACAATGGACCAACACCACCAGACGTCATGGCCCCCCCAAATCATTACTGACTTCAGAAACTTCAGACTAGACTTCAAGCAGCTTGGATTCTGTGCCTCTCCAGTCTTCCTTCAGACTCTGGGACCATGATTTCAACATGAAATGCAAAATTTATTTTTATCTGAAAAGAGGACTTTCGACCTCTGTTCACTGTCCAGGGCTGCGTTTCCCAAAAGCATCGTAAGCTTAAGTTGATCGTAGCTCCATTGAAACCAATGGAGCTACGATCATCTTAGGCTTATGATGCTTTTGGGAAACGCTACCCTGTTCTTTTTCTCCTTAGCCCAGGTAAGATGCTTCTGACGTTGTTTCTGTTTCAGAAGTGGCTTGGTAGTCCTTTTCCTGAAGATGTCCGAGTGTGGTGACTCTTGATGCGCTGACTCCGGCTTCATTCTACTCATTGTGAAGCTCTCCCAAGTGTTTGAATCGGCTTTACTTGACAGTATTCTCAAGCTTGTGGTCATCCCTGTTGCTTGTGCACCTTTGCCTACCCAATTTCTTCCCTCTAGTCAACTTTGCATTCAATATGCTTTGATACATCACTCTGTAAACAGCCACCCCATTCAGTGATGACCTTCTGTGACTTACTCTCTTTGTGGAGGGTGTCAATGATTGTCTCCTGGACCATTGCCAAGTCAGCAGTCTTCCCCATTAGTGTGGTTTCAAAGAACAAGAGATACCTGGAATTTATACTGTAGAGATGGTCATTTAATGAAACTCAAATGTAAATATTCTAATATTTTGAGATACTGGATTTTGGACTTTCATTAGCTGTATGCTCTAATCAACAATTTAAAAAAAAAAAAAAAAACAACCTTTGAAATGTTTTACTTTACGTGTAGGGAATCTAGAATATATGCAAGTTTCATTTTTTAAAATAATTTACAATAAAAAAATGAACTTTTTCACGATATTCTAATTATATGACCAGCACCTGTAGATGACATCTAGATTATCTTTGCCAACATCTAAAATTTAATCTTTAAAAACACTAATAATTTAAGAACACTGTTAATTAAAGAGTTATTTAATAACTCAGTAGTTGCTCAGTAGCAAAACAGTAGTTTAAATGATTGATTTTAGTTTCGACCCTAATTCAGACCCTTCAAAAATATATATAAATATACATATACTTTATACACTGTACTGTACTATGTACTCTGTCTCATACTATACAATGTGTACTTACAGTAGATGACCGAGATTCAATTTAAAAGCCAAGGCCTACAATGAATTTTTTTTAAAATCTGTTTCCGTGGCAACAAGCCAGCAGTTGACAGATTCTGCTATGATGCTAACAAATTATTTTTCCCTTCCCACAGAGCTCTTGTCTTTGCAAATACCTAATGCAGGCCAAAGGGGCACAGATTCAGCACAGGGAGTGTGCCAAACAGAGTCAAGGTCAAGGCTCTGTGAGGTCAATATCTCACCCGGGCTTTGACCTTGTCTTCTTTACTCTGCCTTTAGCCGTGGCAGCAGGGTAAAGCTGGCCAGTGGGCTGTAAAGTCAGCCTATTAAACACTAAAAGACAGCCCCACTGCTCCGCTCCTGTGTTACTAGCATACATCACAAGCAGGGCAAAGACAGAAACACAGTTTATCATTTAATAAGCTGGCCTGAGGAGACTACACATGCTTTACCTATAGAAACAAGAACTATCAGATGGAACAAAGTCCAAACTAACATGGAAGATAAGTAATGTGAACAGACTACAAGCGGCATTCAGATTAGGCCATTATAAAGGCTTAGCTTCAACTTCTCTTTTGTCTTATGTACCCTCACAGCTAAATAAATAAATACATTTTATTCTTATTTATATTTATTCTATTCATTTTATAATCAATTAACACTGCTTTTGTCATTTTTTACAAGATGGACAAAATTTGTCACCAAAAAAGTCATTCAGTTTAACCAAAATTTCAGTTTTACCGAATGACGATATTTTAAAATAATGCTAACAGGCTAGCTAGCTAGCAAAAGCACAATCAAACATTTTTTATTTAGTAAAAGTTTTTAAAATATTACAACATTTTCCATGTTTTATAGTGGTTGTAAAGAATGACCTGATGTTTCGGGATATGCGTATGAGCAAGTGAAATCATGAATTCTTCAAGTAGTTAAGAGAGAGTTAGTTACTTTGCTTCACAACCATGTGGTCCTTTGCACGTGTCTGAATGATGTCACATCCTGACACACGGTCCCTTTATATTGGTTGCTCTGAATGAAATCAAAAAAATAAATTTTTCTGGACATTCTTTCTTATAACAAAGCAATGACTTCTACACATAATTTTAATACCATTTTGCACCATGTTGATATATGATGTTATAAAATCATGTCAGAATAAAAAATATATACATTTATTACATTTTAATATATTTTAATCACAAATGAACTAGCTGTATTGGCCTTTGGACAGTTAAACCGAATGACCTTTTGACACTTCAAAATATTTAAAATACTTTTATATGTAGCAAAATATAATTAAAACCTTTTGGATTCAGTATAAGAGATCTAGTTGTACTACCTTACATACTTTGGATGTCATATCTCTGTTGTTTTATTATTAAGGCCTTTGGACAAAAAAAAAAAAAAAAAGACCCGTCACGTCATTGACCCACATACATACATGCATAAAACCCTTATTAGTTTTTATTCTGTTTTAGGATAACTAACCAACTAAACAAATAAATCACAATTGGTTAACTTTTTTTCTTTTCCTAAACAAATGTACTTATGAACCCCTTGAATTCACTAAGTACAGTTTTCTGTCCTGTGATGTAGTTCCTATTGAAACAGTAGATTTAGGACATATCAGAGAGCTCCAATTAGGTTTTTTTAGTCACATCATAACCATGAACCAGCCCCATGTCTGAATATGTGTACTTCTCTACAATATACACTCTAAAAAATGCTGGGGTAAAAACAACCCAAGTTGGGTTGAAAATGGACAAACCCAGCAATTGGGTTGTTTTAACCCAGCGGTAGGGTTAAATGTTTGCCCAACCTGCTGGGTAGTTTTATTTAACTCAACTATTGTTTAAAAATTACTGTATTGCTTAATTAAAATTAACCCAACGTATGTTGGAATTGAACATTTATTAATGTTCAATGAATAATTATTAAACAATAAACATTTATTAAATTGCTTATTAATAAATGTATATTAATAAACTATTAAACTATTAAATTTATATTAATAAAATATTAAAGCTTATTAATAAACATTCACCTTTTGTCTATTATTGTTGCCTCTAATTGCATCTGGTTTTTAATTTCCCAACTATTTTGGGTTCATTTTAAGCTAGCCATATAGCAATTTTTAAACAATAGTTGGTTTAAATAAAACTACCCAGCAGGTTGGGCAAACATTTAACCCAACCGCTGGTTAAAACAACCCAATCGCTGGGTTTGTCCATTTTCAACCCAACTTGGGTTGTTTTTAACCCAGCATTTTTTAGAGTGTAGGCTCTTATATTATAATTACACACACACACACACCCATATATTATATATATATACACACACACACATATATTATATATATATATATATATATATATATATATATATATATATATATATATATATATATATATATATATATATATATATATATATATATATATATATATATATATATATATATATATATATATATATATATATATATATATATATATATATATATATATATATATATATATATATATATGTATGTATGTACACACACACACAAAACTTTGGGCTCAGAAAGGGAAAAAGGGTAAAGCATCAGATGATGTGGAACATGTTTCAGTCCTGCCTAAGAATGGTAAAAAGGGGACTTGTAAAGACTAAAAGTGATGGAGGAGATAGACAGCCCTCATGTGGGGCCAGCGGTTGCAGTGGATATGTATATCTGCTGATAAGACTTTCAGTTCAGAAACAGTATTTACTGAACCTTTTAGATACACATCAGCCACAGAGAAACAGCTCCGGCATTCATTATTCCGTGTGAATCTTCCCTCATTTACCCAGGATGCCATCAGCTTTATTTCGCCTCCAAATACCCTCATCCACACATTGCACAGCTGTGTTTGGATGACAAACCAGACAAAGTTGCTGTTGATGTAGAAACTGGATGGTAACAAATGTCTGCCTTTGTTGGGTCTGGAGCAAGACCTCCCAGAGCCGAGAAAGCAACAAAATTAAAGACATAACTGGGATCAAAAATAAAGGCAGACGCTATTCTGAGGAAAGGTTATCAACATCTCAAATGTTATAATGTGCATTTTGTGAACCAGGTAACTTTCAAATATGTGCTAATGTGTTTTTCCATTCATTTCTTCCATATGGATTTCAAAAAAGTCTTTGTTAAAGCGTTATAAGCCACAAACCATGATTTATTGCTAAATACGCATATGTATTCAAATATTTAGAAATATTGAGAGCGTAGAGAGATCGACTCGATTATGTAATTTGCAATGTTTCATGGGATTGGGCAGAGCTAACAAGATCTTTTGGCACGTTTGCTTGTTTCAACCAGGTTTCGACTGATTGGTGAAATTTTCTGTACAGCATCATGGGTGATGTAGTTTTTAACAATGAATTCTGCTTTTGAACACATTTTAAAAACCAAGTTCAAATAATGCATGCTAATGGCTTCAACAGAAGCAAATACTACGATTAACAACCTCGTAGCTCACAGTAGAGCTGTCTTTAAAGGTCTACAAGTTATCATTAAAAGTTAATTTCTCTATGAAGAAATGGAATGTGTTTTTACTTCTGGAATCCGACTATTGCAGTCTATGGCAATAAAAGAAAAATCCAACAATAATTTCTTAATGATAATAAAACTGTTTTGCTTTACTTTTTATTCTTTTAACAAACATTATAAATATGTGAATTAATTTTGCTAAAGTATTTTTTTTTATTTGAATATTTAAATAAATATTATTTTGTTATTTTCAGCAAAAAGACTGATATTTTCTTGGTCTTGGTGAAATGACACAAAATTCCACTAGAATGTCATCATGATTTTGTTCTTTAGATTTCAGTTTTGGTGCAATGTTTTTTTGTATGTAGTTACAACAAAGAAAAAGACTTTGAAGCTCTGAACTGACAGTGAGGGTTTGAGCTTTTATTTTTACATTAGGATTTAAACCATTAAGTAATTTAAAAAATGTAGAATCTTTTCACAAATGTAATGCTTGACAAATGTAAATTTGGACACTGGTGGTCCTGCTTTACACACTATGAAACTACAGAACAGAAAACAGCAACAATGTATGAAAGCGTCTTTTTCCTCGTGTGTAAAACTGCAAGGAAACACACACCGGTTTTCTTCTTTTGACACTGAAATGCACAGACATTACACAAGGCATACCAATACGGATTAGAGAAAGGACGAGATTAGAGCTCATCAAAGCTGACTGGAAAGGCTCAGACATTCAGGGTAGACTTACGGCAACAAGACACATTTCATTTAGCTCTATTATTTGTTCTCTGATCAGTTTTCTGTTTCAGGCAACATGGGTGAAAGCACCGCACTTCAAAAGGCAATTACTGCGCTAGGAACAAATGTGTTGCTGCTAACTTAGACACATTTGCAATACCCAGCTATAGCTTTGTAAATAATGCTATTAATCCAAAAGCCCCCATTGCTTTTAGCTATTCCTTTGATTATTTGGTTAATATTGGGTGACACATTTTTCATATAATGTACAGACAATTTAGGCAAAACCGTGACACATAAACAACTTGGTTTAAATTCTCTATTAAAGTGGCGGATGTGTTAGTTAGGGTTGTGGCCTAATGGATAGCCGCATGATGATATGATGCTCCTTTTTTCTCCCTCTCTCTCTGTCTGAATCTATAAAATTACCCAAAAACACATAAAAAATGCAAATCATAAATACTATAACTTCAAATGCACCTCTATGATAAACATTGATTTTCAAATTTCAAAATTTGAAAATTAAAGTTAGTTTTGCTGGAATGAAATGTCTGGGTGGTACAACTGACCTATAATAAAGAAGAAAAAAGTCCCATTAAAACCAATGAAATTCTTAAAAAAAAAAAAACTATATATATATATATATATATATATATATATATACAAATGTGTGCTAAACTTTTTCATTTCTTAGGGGGAGAAAAATAAGAAAAAAATCTGTCAAATTATATTTGACAAATTCTGCCAAAAAAAAAAAAAAAAAAATCTGTCATGTAGTAATTATAATTTAATAAATCTCATGAAGACCCTCATGACTGTGTCATCACCTTAAAATATAACAAACAACAACAAACTTGAAAAAAATACATATAAAAACATTAAGAACATTTTTACCTGGTTACGCCACATCAATTTATGCTTTAGTTGAAAATGGTACAAGTTTGTCAAAACCATGAATACACAGTATATTTTTAATATATATTTTTTTAATTTTCTCTTTTTCTGACACTCTTGAATACTCTTTGTCTTAGCTGGGTTCAGGTCTGTTTTCTCTCTCTGTCACTATTTTCTTCTGAATAAAAGTAAAAAAGGTCAAGAATAGAATGTAGGGGCATATATTAAAGTGCCCCTATTATGGATTTTTGAAAATTACCTTTCATGTAGTGTGTAACATAGCTCTAAATGAATGAAAACATCCTGCAAAGTTTTAAATCTGAAAGTGCACCGTATATAAAGTTATTGTCTCTCAAAAGAGTCGACTCTGAGTCAATTAAACGAATCCCAAGCCGTTTCATTGTGACGTCACAACGAAACATTAGCATATTACCCGGCCACTTATTGTGCGTGCAGACGCCAGGGAAAATGCATTTTTTCAACAATACCACATCACAAACCACATCTTTTGTTGTGTTCCCGTCATTTTACTGACTGCTTCTCAAACCTCGGGGAGTTTAACGCAGGATTCACAAAACGCTTGCTCTTAAAATATGTCCAGTTTATTTGGACCAGCTAGCTCCTCTGAATCTCAACCTGTAAGTATGATTAATAATTGATGTTTATATTTTCTAGTGATCGTTCAAAATTCGTAGTTTTGTATGTTACGTTGTGTAATGTACACCTCTGTATGTCTCCTGCAAAACCGGCTAACTCACGTTTCAGATGTGGGTCCAATATTGTCTAAAAAATGTGTCGCAGCTTATCTGTCTTATTACTTAGAGTATGATCAAGGATGGAGCACGAATTTTGTTTACAAAGTTTAATGCATTATCAGCTATTCACCTTTGTTCTCGGCTAACATGGGAGTTTACAACATGGGAGTTTACAACATAGCTGTGGGCCTGGTTCACTTACATAACTGTAAAACAAACTGTTTTTTCCTCTGCGTTTTTATTATTACAGTAGTAAACTATGGACCTCTATCGGGATTGTAATAGGATGTTAAAGGGTTATTTCACCCAAAAATGAAAATTCTGTCATTTATTACTTACCCTCATGCCGTTCCACACCCGTAAGACCTTCGTTAATCTTCAGAACACAAATTAAGATATTTTAGTTGAAATCCGATAGCTCCGTGAGGCCTCCATAGGGTACAATGACACTTCCTCTCTCAAGATCCATAAAGGTACTAAAAACATATTTAAATCAGTTCATGTGAGTACAGTGGTTCAATATTAATAATATAAAGCAACGAGAATATTTTTTGAGTGCCAAAAAAAAAAACTAAATAACGACTTATTTTGTGTAATGGTCGATTTCAAAACACTGCTTCATGAAGCATCGGAGCATAAATGAATCAGTGTGTCGAATCTGCTGTTCGGAGCTGCCGTAGGCAGTTTGACACGCGATCTGAATCATGATTCGACACACTGATTCATTTATGCTCCGATGCTTCATGACGCAGTGTTTTGAAATCGGCCATCACTAAATAAGTCGTTATTTTGTTTTTTTTTGGCGCTCCAAAAATATTCTCGTTGATTCTAAGTAACTTTTTTTACCTTCATAAAAAGTTTTCTAAGTCCTTACGATGATTAATTGACTTGTAGTGGTGTGTTTGAGGCGAGCACTAATCTTACTGAGTTCCGCTTTAAGATGCTAGTCCGCGCTAACTTGAAGTATTCTCTCTGTGAACAGTAAACACCCATTGTAATGTCAAACAATGATATAACGTTAGCCGTTTTTCTTTGTTAATAGTCATGACGAAAAAGTCTGTACACATCTGTCCTAAATGTTTCTCTAATGTTTAGAGGTTTTCAACTACGCTTGGTATTCTGACAGTTCCCACAGGTGCACCTACATAAAGTATAACAGTGACGCTACTGTCACGTCTTATAAATAACACAAACTAAGGTGACACTTACCATATAGAAACGTCCTACTCCAGTCGTGATTGCGATCAGTTTCTGGTTGATCGACTATTTCAGACGTTTCATCGTCGGACTCGGACTCGAATTAATAAGGTACAATCGATGCTATCTTTTCTATCCATACATACAATGTCTTGCGAATTGATATAGCTGTCATTCAGTTATGGCAATTGGCGCGCAGCGCGCGCAGTAGACCAATCACAAAGGATTGGGCCATCTGGCCATCTGACCAATCAGAGCAATGTAGGCTCACGGAAAGGAGGGGTTTAGAGAGACTGATTCTTCAAACTGCTTCTAATGAATCGTTTACCAATCTTTGGTGAACTGAGGTGAAATTAAATGTATATTATGAGAAAACGAAAGTGTTTTTTGACTTTGCATGGAACGTCTCTCACAAGGAACGTCATGGCAGTGATTGACAAACCAGAGGGCCAATCCGCGCACGTCTCTCACAAGGAACGTCACGGCAGTGATTGACAAACCAGAGGGCCAATCCGCGCACGTCTCTCACAAGGAACGTCATGGCAGTGATTGACAAACCAGAGGGCCAATCCGCGCACGTCTCTCACAAGGAACGTCATGGCAGTGATTGACAAACCAGAGGGCCAATCCGCGCACGTCTCTCACAAGGAACGTCATGGCAGTGATTGACAAACCAGAGGGCCAATCCGCGCACGTCTCTCACAAGGAACGTCATGGCAGTGATTGACAAACCAGAGGGCCAATCCGCGCACGTCTCTCACAAGGAACGTCATGGCAGTGATTGACAAGCCAGAGGGCCAATCCGCGCACGTCTCTCACAAGGAACGTCACGGCAGTGATTGACAAACCAGAGGGCCAATCATCGCGTAAACGATTGGCTGATGTTTTTTGCACAGATGATGTAAATTAATATTATTCCTTTTAGTGCACCTAATAAATAGTCTTTTATCAGTTAATAAAGACAGTTTCAAGTAATATTGCAAAAATGTATCAAACAAAACATCCTCTTTAGCACCTTTAAGTTTTTGTATCTTAAAAAAAAAATCTAAATGCATACAGGTTTTTGTGCAGCTTTTAGTGTGATATCTAGTCAATGACATGTAGAAATTTTATAATATCCCCGTTTTCTAATTACAATAGCCTTTCCAACCATATTTTAACTAATTTACAAAGACAAAGAAAATTTGGCAAGAGATTTGACCAACTGTACCAGATTCAATTGCTCAAATACAAGGTCTGAAAACACCCATGACATCAAACTGTCATTTTCAGTAGTTAATACATTTGAAGCTTTAACATCCCAGTAATTCCAACTTGGCTCCACTGTGAGCAACCTTGAAAATACCAATAGGATCCAATATAAACAGGACATTTTCTATTGGCCTGTGCACTGCTCAAAAGCCCAGGGCACGAGTCAAGTTAGTCAAGTATTTGCACTATTCACTGACATGTTCTATTTTAAATTGAAGTCATTCTCACAGTGAATAGCTCATTTTAAAATCTCAAAGCAATATAAAAGAACAGGATTAGGGTTAACTTTAAGCAAAACCACACTTCACCTACAAACCACACATCTATCTCGGCATTCAACTTTTGAGTCCATTCTTTCTGGAAAAATGCATGCTGATCTTTGTGGCAGTATGCTCTATGGCTGTACTGTGTGTTTGACCCCGTGTGAAGACTCGCTGCAGTTCTGTGTGTAATGAGAGAGTGTTGGAGATGACTAGGAACAGGGCAAAACAGCAAGGCTAACGCTCCCTCTGTGAGGTGCTGCAGACAGCAGAGCTCCCCCACAGGGCTAATTACAGAGCTACTGATTTCCCACTGTGAGGACACGGCCTGTCGGACCCCCATAAAAGTAGCAGAGCAGTAATCAAAACTGCTGTATCTCTCACTCTCTCTCTCTTCCTCACACACAGAATAAACAGCACATATAGTGTAACAGACACACACAAGATGTGTTCAGTTTTCACCGGTAACAGAATGACTGCAGGGGAGACCGGGGTGATTGTAACATGGGTTTGCTGTGACAATGCTTGCTCCACAAAAAGAGATAAGCTAAAGGCCTGTTCACACTAACACGAAAGTTCAGTCAGATTTTCGCATGAGATTTGTCTGTCCAGACCAATGTGTAATAAAAAACAGAAGACAGCTGAAATGTTAGAGGTGTTTAAAATGCAGATTCACTCTCTGACAGAATGCTGTTAACAGTTTGGGTTACCATTGATTTCAGTACATTGTATCTAACTAAAAAAAAAAATAAAAAATAAATAAATAAATAAACATTTCTCAAAATATTGATAAGCTATGATGTTAAAACTCTCCCCAACCCTTTCAGGTTTAATATTGCCTTTAGGTATTATGTAGTCTCGTGTAGTCAAACCTTCAGACCTACGGCGGAAGGTCTGGCCTCCATAGCAGCTTTCATTTGGCAACGACAGCCCAGAGGCCGTCTGACTGACATGTAAAGCAACCAATCACAGTTCATTTTGTTCAGAGTCATGTTTAGGGCCATGAAAATGTAACATCGATGTCCCTAACAGACCGGTGTGTAAAACTCTTGGACATATTTTAAAGAATCTATGCCACATTTTGAAAATCACTAATTGTAACAGTTGTAAACACGATGGCTTTCTTCTTCCATGAGGGGGTTTGGCATCACAGCGGCTTTGTTTCCAGGTGGACCGTTAAAGAATGCGGCACAAATGTCTCCCGGAAATCCTGTAGAATTCACCTAATTAAACGACGAATTTCAAAACTCCTGAAGTGTTTCCAATTTTGTGCATCATATTCATCAGACGTTCAGCCAACCAGTTCAGTTCAGTAGGTGTGACGTCTGAGGGTAAGACTAGGTATTATGTAGAATTATGGTATAAGATTCTATTGATACATTTTAATGACACCAGCTCTTTGACAAAAGTATAAATACCTTGGTTACCCTGGGGCACAAAGCACTATGTAACTTTACGTTTCTGCCGCCCGCTTGTCAAACAGTATTTACATTTTTTTAAACAGACATTCAGATTTTTGTATTCATTATGGTGTCTGTCAAATAACACCAAATACGTATAACACCAAATAAGCACAGATACAAGAGAGCTGGTACCGGATTCTTCCTCTACTATTTACTTTCGCATAGCAAAATGTGAGCATTCTGTTCTGTTTGTCAACTTTATTTGCAGTGGAAAAGAGATTAAACACTTTAAAAAAAAAAAAAATCTGTTGCATTGACGTCATTGAACAGACATAACAGCCGTTCATTCAAATTTAAAAAATGAAAACCCAAAATTTCGTAACAAATATTTGTTTTTATGTGAACAGGCCTTAAAGGGATAGTTCACCCAAAAATTAAAATTATCCCATGATTTACTCACCCTCAAGCCATCCTAGTGTATATGACTTTCTTCTTTCAGACGAACACAATCCTAGATTTATTACTAAAAAATTCTTGGCTTTACCAAGCTTTATAATGGTAGTGAACAGAGGGTTGTTTTGAAACTAGGGATGTCCAGATCCGATCAGGTGATCGGAAATCGGGCCCGATCACGTGGTTTCAGACTCGATCGGAATCAGACGTTACCTCCCGATCAGGACTCGGATATATATATGTATATATATATATATATTCTCATTATTTTTTAACACATCTATAGTTATGCGGTGGCACAGAGTTAGACA
Organism: Megalobrama amblycephala; assembly: GCF_018812025.1. Lineage (NCBI taxonomy): Eukaryota > Metazoa > Chordata > Actinopteri > Cypriniformes > Xenocyprididae > Megalobrama > Megalobrama amblycephala. Next base: position 16,175,154 of record NC_063051.1, read on the forward strand.
CTTTTGACTCCACACAGAAACAGCAACGCGTGCGGCATGACATCACTTTGTTGCAGAGACGCTATTGGTTAAATGCCGGCCGGCAAAGTAGAACACAGAAGCAGCTTGAAGCGGAAAGCGCGAGTATGTAGCTGCGTTCACGTCACCTCGTATTTACCGGAATCTTGAAATGACAACACGTGACGTTATATTCGGAGCTGTTCACGTCCTTTTGGTCCTTGAAATGATGTTTTATAAACGTAGTTCAGGAGGAACAAGTCAAATAAGATACCCAATCATTACAACATCTTAATCATTACCTCATCTCAACCAGCTGTCAACAATCTGTAATCAACGTATCTACCCAATCGGCATGAGTTCAGGCCTGTATATAATCACAGTCAAACTCACCCAAGGATCCTCGACAGTTTCCAGAATTTGGTCCCGCCCTAAGTTCCTAACATGTCCGAAGTCGCGTCCGATGAAGAATCTTTCATCCTCGAGGAATCTTTGCCACAATCCTCTGGCCTTAAGAAAAATTTTTCTCCAATCCAACGGCATTATTTCAGAGGGGCGTCAGCCCAAACAAACGGGTCCCTGCATGCCAAAACGCCGAGGCCTGTCACCACGTCCGAATCATCCGCGATATCCTTCTGTGTATTTCCATACTCTGGCCCATTCAATCATTACTGTCATAGAAAAATGACAATAAGGCAACCGAGCACCAAGCTCGAGTCTCGGGCAATGCCGCCTCTTCCCGCGACGGAACGGGCCTTCTTCCAGCGTCAGGCCGCCGCAGCAGGCCTTCAGTAAGCCCGGAGCCGCGCCGCAGTGCAGATCCAGTTCCCAGCCGGCTCACATTCTCCACTCCATCGGCTCAACCCCGCAAGAAGCACAGTTTAAATCCTTCTCGTCTTCTTTCCTGAATTTTCAGTCATTCCATCTGGATCAATGTTGATCGGGGGATTGTTTCTGTGACTTGCCGTTATAAATTACTGTGCCGCTTCCTTGTGGTTAAACACGCAAACAGTGGCTCATATATCACGTTCAGTTCACACGCTGAATCACTATGAAACTCGGAACTTACTGTCATCGCTGTTCTGCGATTTATCAACAAATCGCTTGGAAACTTAAAGTAATAGTATGCATTTCTGTAACTTCAACCCACAGCTTCACTATTGAGACGAGGCACAGACTGGTAGGACAAATTCTTAAAATCGTTCTTTTGCTGATGCATTTAAATAAATTTTACCGTTCCTATTCATCTGTATGTTCATCTATATTTAGAACTAGCAGAAATCTGTAAGTAACGTAACGAACCATAGACAAATAACCAGTGAATAAACTGTTATGTTGTATGTTCCTACGCAGTTTGAGAAAGCATGGAATTTGATTTGAGTAATTTGAGTACCAGGTCTGGATAAGTATTGGGAAATAGAACTAAAAAGTAAACAAATTTAATTAAAAAACTATGCAAAGCTCTCTTTTTACAAGCTAGTCTCTTTTTATCTTTACTAAATGAAGGTGCACGTGACTCAAACCAGCAACAGTTAAAAGAACAAACGATCATCTAAATCAGTCTGTAGCCTACTTTGCTGTTTGATGATCATTCAACATCAATCAATGACAGTACAAACTGTAAACGACAGTATGGTATCAAACAATCGTGCCAGAGGTGAATATATGCAGGTTATAAAGCATTTTAGGCTTATTAATAAAAATTAATAATCGATTTCTCAGCCTTGCACAGTTTCGCTGAACTCAGACTGAATTATGGGCTTTAACTTAAATACAGTTAATTTCTAGGCCTCACCACATAAGGAAAAATAGGATATTTTTATTTGTTTCCATCTTCATAGATGGTCCAAACTGTTCTAAACAGGAACTACTATCTTTGCTCAGCTATCTTCATGATGCGCATAATCCCGCAGGTCGCTTTTTCATCTCCTCTCTCTTGCTTCTTCGATTCATGTACTAGAAGACAGGCGTCAGGCCGCAGTGAAGGCCGCTCCCTCCGCCTAGCCACACACCGCAGTTTCCCAGGTGCCACACCACATACAGCTCTCTTCGCCCTCTTGGCGAATGCCTTCCCTCCTAGCGTGAGGATGCCTCCGCTAGCAGAGCAAGCTCCGCTGTTTCAGCCATTTCATCCCACCGTCTCTTACCCTATCCATTGTCTGTGGCCTGTAGATGTTAGCGTGAGGATGCCTCCGCTGATAGCGCAGGCCCGGTCATCAGTCTCAAACTCTCTTTTTGTCTTTGGTCTACAGCTCAACCACAGACCTTAGCGTGAGGCTGCCTCCGCTAGTGGCGCAGGCCCAGATCCCATATTTTACTCCCCAGTTTCCCTCTTTTCTACACTTTTTGTTCCTCCCCAGGCTCCAGGGACTGACCCAAGCGTGAGGTTGCCTCCGCTAGCGGCGCAGGCCCAGAGGCCTTATTGGACTCCCAGCTTCCCTCTTTTCTACACTTCTTGTTCCTCCCCAGGCTCCAGGGACTGACCCAAGCGTGAGGTTGCCTCCGCTAGCGGCGCAGGCCCAGAGGCCTTATTGGACTCCCAGCTTCCCTCTTTTCTACACTTCTTGTTCCTCCCCAGGCTCCAGGGACTGACCCAAGCGTGAGGTTGCCTCCGTTAGCGGCGCAGGCCCAGAGGCCTTATTGGACTCCCAGCTTCCCTCTTTTCTACACTTCTTGTTCCTCCCTAGGTTCCAGGGGCCAGCCCGAGCATGAGGCTGCCTCTGCAAGTGGCCTCGGTCCCAGCCGTTCCTCCAGCCTGCCTTTCCTGATATTCTCTTCTCAACATTACTTTATTTATATCATGTAAACAGCATTAAGAACCTCCAAGCTCCCAGCAGACCACTTTTCCAGTCATTCGTTCCCCATAGGAGCAACAACCACAGCTGCTCAATAAGGCCTTTCCCAGCATCAGATTCAAACACTTGGTCACTGGTCATAAGAAGCTTTTAAGAACTACATCAAACTGTTTCCACATTAAAGAAGCCTAACAAACGCTTATCAGCTAGGTTTTCAGCTCCAGCTCATATTCTCACACATACCCACAAGCCATATCAAACTCAACTAATACCATCATTCCAATAAAATGGGAATGATATCATTGCCAGTGCAGCGATGTCGCCTCGGCTCCCGCAGGAGCTCAATTCTTCTGGCCCTTCTCTCCACTGCCACAGCAGTGATGTCCCCTCGGCTCCCGCAGATCAGTTCTTCTGGCTAATTTCTCCACTGCCGCAGCAGTGATGTCACCCCCGTTCCCGCAGGAGCCCAGCTCTTCCTAAACTCGGCCTCATCCAATGTTGCAAGAAATCTCCCGGTCTTCAAACTAACCCTCTAAACAGATGATTCAAACCACCCAGTCAAATCCGTCAAACTTCTATCTGACACCATGAGTATTGAGCTCCGATAAGAACCTCAGAAACAGTATACATTTTCTATTCTCGTTCAACTATGGCTGGGCTTATCCGTCCGATCGCTGTGAGTATTGAACTCTCGTCGGACTGCGCGAGAGCCCTCCCAGTCGAAAATAGCTAAACGTTTTGCGTTTATGCCATCAGGGGCTTACCCGTCCAATCACAGCGAGTATTGAACTCCCGTCGGACGTTGCTAGAGCGCTTACCAATCTAAAATAATTAAACGTTTACCTCACTGCCAGCAGGGGCTTACCCGTCCGATTGCTGCGAGTATTGAACTCCCGTCGGATGCCACAAGAGCCCTTACCAAACATTAACCCCTCTGCCAGCGGGGGGGCTTACCCGTCCGATCGCAGCGAGTATTGAACTCCCGTCGGACGCCGCTAGAACCCTCCCAATCTAAAATAACTAAACATTCACCCCATGCCAACAGGGGCTTACCCGTCCGATCGCAGTGAGTATTGAACTCCCGTCGGATGCCGCAAGAGCCCCCCAATTACTAAACGTCCTCCCCACCGTCAGCTGGGGCTTACCCGTCTGATCGCAGTGAGTATTGAACTCCCGTCGGACACCTAAAGGGGCCCCCTCAGCTGAAGCTACCCTTCTAGTCGCCGCAAGTAACGAACTCCCGTCGGATGCCATTCCTTCTCAGTGTTCTGGCTGGTGGGGTTTTACCCATCCGATCGCTGCGAGTATTGAACTCCCGTCGGATGCTGCAGATGCCCCCAGCCAAAACATCTAAACCTTATCTTAGTTTGCTGGTCAAAGAGGTTTATATTCATCGGTTCGCTGTGAGTACTGAACTCCCATCAGATAGAACCCTCCCGATCCGGCAGACAGCTTTCTCCTTGCAAACATCAGCCTTATTTCTATATTTTTGGGGGGTTACAGTTCCCGGCTGCTGTCCATAGCCAATATTTTGCATTTTTGGGGGGTACTCTGTGTTCGGGCCGATTACCGAGCTCGGAGCCCTCTCCCCGGACAGCACGCCAAATACGTTTACCAATTAATTTACCTGACTTATTTGTAAGTGTGAACTCGTGAAATGATGTTTTATAAACGTAGTTCAGGAGGAACAAGTCAAATAAGATACCCAATCATTACAACATCTTAATCATTACCTCATCTCAACCAGCTGTCAACAATCTGTAATCAACGTATCTACCCAATCGGCATGAGTTCAGGCCTGTATATAATCACAGTCAAACTCACCCAAGGATCCTCGACAGTTTCCAGAATCCCTCCACCACCCCGTCTCCTCACACTCTCTGGATTACTTCATATAATCTAAAAGGAGGGGGGGGGTACTCTGTGTTCGGGCCGATTACCGAGCTCGGAGCCCTCTCCCCGGACAGCACGCCAAATACGTTTACCAATTAATTTACCTGACTTATTTGTAAGTGTGAACTCGTGAACTGGGAATTATGCGTTTCCATGGCAGCACTGTCAACGCCTAAATGAATCTACAGCTGTCAGGTGGTACAGCGCGGCCACGTGGTATATCTGGGAGCTTTCAGAAAACTCCCAGCTTACAAGCTGTAATTACGAGCTCTACGAGGACGTGAACGCTTTTTACAAGCTAGAATCTCGTAACTACAGGAATTACGAGGCCACGTGAACGCACCTTGTCTGCGGTCTGGAGTAGGCCAGTAGGGTGACCACCTGGCTATTGATCTGTTGCAGGACAGTGTGACTTTGCGGGACAAATCGGGACACGTGAGACAGATAAATTTACTACTATTACCCAATGTAAATAGTGATTTACACTTGTTGGCAAACTTGGCATATGCGCCGATTAATGTTTCTGTCGGTGGGTTCTACATTGTTGCACTTATGGCAACATTAAATCCTGGAGAGAAGAAAATTCTAGATTCTCGCACATGCAAGAGGACAAAGTTTGAGCGCGCAGATGTAATATCTGAGGAAGAGCGCGGGCGCGTCCTGTGAGCGGAGAGATTGCTCGCGCATTTGATGCGCTCGTGATACAATAATGCGCTCTCGACATTCTTCATTATAATAACGCCATAGAACCCGCATTGAACTATAAACGCGAGTAGAAAGTCGTGTCTGAACGTCGCGATTTTGTGTTCGTTAAAACAAATGGAGAAAATCTAATTTTTCCTTAGGTGCAGCTCGACCATTTCTGTGTGTGGTACTTGATCGCTGCCGTTCGTTGGAAATATTTGCCATTAGAATGGATGATTACATGCTTTAAATCATCGATTTAGGCAGCTTTGAGCAGCTTTTGAGGTTCTTATCTAGTATGTGAGATGAAATCCTTGCTGGTGTAGTTGTGTTTACTGACTTTGATGAGGCCCGCTCTTATCCCTTTGCGCTGTCCACTCAGTTGATGTCCACTCTCTATGATTGCATTGGTTGGTTATTTTCACAGCTAGAATATGACGGCTGCACAAATAGATTTTTAAATGCCAGTCACAGTTTTTAGTATATTTCTTACTGTTGTATTGTAATTTCAGGTATGAAAAAAATAATTACAGACATAAATTAAATGCGGGACACTACTTAAGTCTTGCGGGACGCGGGACAAAGCTCCCAATTTCGGGAGTGTTCCGCAAAATGCGGGGCGGTAGTCTGGAGAATAAGGTGAATTAAATAAAAAATAAGGAACATCCTTTCACTCTTTATTCTTTATTTTTTTTTTTTTTTTATTATGTATTATAGAAGTATCGGATCGGGACTTGGTATCGGTAGATACTCAAAATCAAATGACTCAGACTCGGACTCAAGGGCAAAAAAACCTGATCGGTACATCCCTATTTGAAACCCGAAATAAATGCATCCATCCATCATAAATATAATCCATATGGATCCAGGTGATAATAAAGGCCTTCTAAAGCATAGCGATGGGTTTTTGTAAGAAAAATATCCATATTTAAAACTTAAAAGTAAGATAATTAGCTAACGCCAGACCACAGTAGGCATACTGCGCAAGTCAACTTGTGCCAAATGAGTAACCTCTGAATCGATATGTAGGATGTAGGAGAAGCGTAAGCTTAGGCGCCTCTCGTGGTTTAAACAAAATGGCTGGGCAACAAACTCAAGCTCCTCTTCTCTTATATCAAAATCCTCTGAAAGTTCTCTTAAAATATCTTGTTTTAGGCTTCTAATTTGTGACCGGTGTTTTGTTTTGCTTTATCCTCTGCTCTTCCGCGTTCATCATTACATCATGCGTCCGGTCAGGGGTTACTCTTCCACCGCAAATCGATGCGTGTGCGGCCATCTGCCGGAAGCTAGTTATTTTACTAGACCTCAGCTAGTGTTCTATGGGTGTATTGGAACAATGAAGCAGAGAATACTGAAGTTTACAATCAAACATTTTCAGTTCCCCATTGACTTCCAATAAGATTTTTTTTTTTTTTTAATACAATGGAAGTCAATGGGAACTGAAACTGTTTGGTTACCATTCATAACCATATCATGGTTAACATTCTTCAAAATATATTCTTTTGTGTTCCACAGAAAAAAGAAAAAAAAAATCATACAGGTTTGGAATGACATGAGGGTGAGTAGATGATGACAATTTGCATTTTTGGGTGGCAGATCCCTTCAAGATCACTGATTTTAATATGATTACAGACTGAGCAGACTGATGTAGGTACCTTGGTCTTAATATTTGACAATATTATCTATGATCTATAGATAACCTTTGGGATTAAAACTCCAACTTATTCTTAGCCACCCAACAGAAATTGCACTATTCTATTCAAACACAATATTGCAACTATTCATGAAGTAAACAAAAACATTTTTATCAAAATTCAAACTGAATAGGGACTGAGATTGTTTGGCTTTTATCACCGAACAGCTCATTCCACTAAATGCCCTTTCAGCACAGCTATGAGTCGTCTCATCGCTATGAGGTCACTAAGGAAGCTCCCACCAGTGTGCCGGATCCAGTCGGAGCGTTGTCTATTGACATATTTCCTTCAAGAACACAGGGCCAGGGCAAAGTAAACATCGGCCTGCAAGGCATGCGCTTGCACTGATGCTCAGATGGGCCGATTTCTCATATCAGATTTCTCCAACATATTTCTGTGGCTGCCTAGACTAAGCAGGAGTCCACGTTAGGAACAGATAACAAGTGTCTTTCACACAGCACCGACACGTACCAGGGCGCTTATCTCTGCACCTCCTCACATGCCAGTGCAACCAGGACAGGGAGGAGATTGTTACATTTGGTGATTTGTTTTTGCTTCTCGAAGCAGATAAAAATGTGCATAACTCTGTGGAATCCTGGTAGAACCCGTCTCCAGCTCTAAATGTACAGATGCTAGTACTAACATTAAAAAATATACTCTATAACTCTTCTAGGGATAGTTCAACCAAAATTCAACATTCTGTCATTATTTATTTACTCACCCTCAGGCAATTCCAAAACTGTATGACTTACTTTCATGCTTTCTTCTCCTGAACACAAAAGAAGGAATTTTGATAACCAAACAGTTTTGGTTCGCATTAACTTCCACTGCATGGTCAAAAATAGATGGTTACACTATATTTTAAAGTGCCCCGATTATGCCTTTTTTAAGGTTCCTAATATTGTTTTGGGAGTCTCCTACAACAGGTTTACATGCATGCAAGGTCAAAAAACACTTTAGTTTTCTAATAATATATTTTTAATTTCACCTCAGTTCACCAAAGATTGGTAAACGATTCATTTGAAGCAGTTCAATGAATCAGTCTCTCTAAACCCCTCCTTTCTGTGAGCCTACACTGCTCTGATTGGTCAGATGGCCCAATCCTTTGTGATTGGTCTACTGCGCGCACCGTGCGCCCACTGCCATAACTGAATGACAGCTATCAATTCGCAAGACATTGTATTCAATGTATGGACACATTGGACAGAAAAGACAGCATCGATTTTGCGCCATATCAATTCGAGTCCGAGTCCGACGATGAAACTGAAGTAGTCTGAAGTAGTCGATCAACCAGAAACTGATTCGCATTCACAACTGGAGTACAACGGTTCTATATGGTAAGTTATATGATGAAAAAATAGCAGCGTCACTGTTATACTTTATGTACATGTAGGTGCACCTGTGGGAACTGTATCAGAATGTCAAGCGAAGCTTAAAACCTCTAACATAAGATAAGTATTTAGGCCAGATGTGTACACAGACTTTTTCATCATAACTAATAAGAAAAATGGCTATATCATTGTTTGACATTACCATGAATGTTTACTGTTTACATGGAGAATACTTCAACTAGTTAGCTTGGACTAGCACCTTAATAGGACCCACATCTGAATAGCAGAACTACAGAAACGTGAGTTAGCCGGTTAGCAGGAGACAGACTAGGGTGTACGTTACACATCATAACATACAAAACTTAAGATCACTAGAAAATATAAACATCAATTATTAATCATACTTACAGATTGAGATTCACAGGAGCTAGCTGGTCCAAATAAACTGGGCATTGATCCTTATTTTAAGACCAAACATTTTGTGAATCCTGCGTTAAACTCCCGAGGTTTGAGAAGCAGTCAGTAAAATGACGGGAACACAACAAAAGATTGTACTGATGTGGTATTGTTGAAAAAATTTATTTTCCCTGGCATCTGTGCACGCAATAAGTGAGCAGGCAATATGCTAATATTTCGTTGTGACGTCAACAGCTTGGGATTTGGTTTACAAACGATTCATTTAATTGACCCAGAGTCGACTCTTACTTTTGAGAGACAACTATATGGGGTACTTTCAGATTTAAAACTTTGCAGGATGTTTTCATTCACTTAGAGCTACGTTACACACTACATGAAAGGTAATTAAAAAAAAAAAAAAAAAAAAAAAAAAAATCCATAACAGGGGCACTTTAAGGTGTCTTTATTACAGTATACTTAGACATTTAAGTACCGAATAATATTCATTAAATAAATATAGGGTTAGTTGCCTGCAATTATGCATAATTTATTGTTATTACTATAGTAACTACATGTAACATACATAACAAGGACACTGTAAAATAAAGTGTAATCTCAAAATATCAAAAATAATAAAGAGGAACAGTATTAGTAAAACACTCTAATCTTTGTTTACAACTTCAAAAAGTCATTTTTTTACAATACATAAAATAAAGTCATACAGTTTTGGAACAACATGAGCGTGAGTAAATGAAATTTATATCATTTTTGGATGAATTATCCCTTCAAATGTTAAAGTTTTTCTTTGGACTAATAAATGTTTGAAAATTCAATTAAAATGTAATTCTTGCACCCCCCCAAAAAAGAATGTAAGAAATTTCTAGCATTGGATTCAAGGATGTTTTTAATAGAGAAGAAAAAAAAGAAAGTCATTAGAAATACCTTCAAATGAACAAAAGGGTACAATTCTTCCACACCGCTTACAACCATTACCGACAGAGCTCATGTAGACCTCTGGGCTTGATCTCCAGAGACATCTGCTTTGCCCCCTAAGACCCGACATCCTGTCATCCAAAGCAACTGAACCTCCCTTTCATTCTCTCATCTGTAATGGCAGCAATTAAAATATAAGGTAAACTTTTCAGCAGCCTTTCATGGTACTGAAAGACATTGTGTTGCAAATGGGGAGTAATGTATTCATCCCTAGGTAAACATCCCTGCCATGTCCTTTCTGCAGAACAGAGGAGAACAAAATGAAAGTGATAATTTCTCCCCCTCTGAGAATTCGCCTCTTTAATTCTGACAGTAAACTCGTGGCTGTTACGGGGTGTTAAGTAGGATTTAAAACTTGTCAGACAAGACATGTTTGAAATTGCTTTAAATAAGAGTACTGTGTTGCTGTCAACCAGAGGCTTAGAGGAACATACTCTCACAATTGAGGCACTCATCTAAGCTCAAAGAACCATGCCCCTGCTCTGCTTCTACTCCTTCCTGCATGTGTCCTGCCTCATAACACTGTGATCCAGCCCCTCCTGGTGGTGACATGTGCAGTGACACTATCCAGTCAGATGGCCACCCACAAAACCTCAAATGTGGAGGCCCATGGAGAAAATCTGTTGCATCGAATAAAACTTTAATATTCTAAACACTGTATGCCTGTTTACTGCAAATTAAAAAAGACAATTGAGCTTGAAGATTTTGAAATATAAATGTTGATGCTGGAATCGAGATTTATTCATCTAAGATTCATCCATTTTAGATTCATTTTATACACCTATACAAAAAATAAATAAATCTGTGGACATAAAACATGACTAAGCGTGTGTCCTTGATTCAGATGTTGGAGAAGTTAATAGGTTATTTTACCTCCTTAAGTCTCTATTCCAGTAGTAAAAAGAAAATATGTAAATTGTATCAGCAAATAACACTGAATGCCAAAGGACTGGATGTTGTAAAATCTGCGATCAGGGCCCGACAGTGGAGACTTAATTAATGAGCGCATTACTGTAGCAATTAGCCCATCATAATTAGAAATGAGGGCACATCCAAATATTTCTGTCTTTGTATTACGAATGACTGGTAAACAATATCTGACATATTTAGATAATTAAGCCGGGTAAAAAGAGGTCTCGAGTCACCAGGGCAAATACACACAGTTTAGTGTCGAGACCGTGGTGAGTCTTCATAATACAGCGGTTCTCAATGTGAAATACTGCTATTATGAAGAAAGGTTACGTGAATAAAAGTGGCTATGATTAAGGAAACAATCTTTGAAAAAAAAAAAAGAAAAGAAAAGAAAAACCTAGTCTGTGCCAAGCTCTTGAATGTACTTAAATGTGCTCAAACGTTTATAACATTTTCAATAAGTGTACATTTAATGACTTCAATTCAATTGAAATTCAATTAAACAGTAAAACATTTTCCATAGACCATGAATACATGTGAGTGTACACAACTTAATCATTTTAAAGAAATCTAAAAATTTAAAAATTATTTTTTTTATAAATATCATTACTGATTCAAAGTTTCTGAGGAGTCACACCACATGACATTTTACAACATGAACTAAACTTGTCATAAAAAAAAATAAAATAATCTAATTATCTGATATTTTAAGACACTTATTGACCTTGATATGCAGTCATGAGGTTTTGCAGGGGTTCTTTCTACTATATAATTTCCTGTTTTCTTTAGGGTTTTTTTCCCCTGGATGTTGGTTGCACCATAGCCTTGATTTTGTACCGACACAAAAAACTAATTCATTTACAGAAATTAAAATTATTTATTCAACTCAATGTATTTGTGAATAGCAACTTGTGACTTTAAGATATAGTCCAAAAAAAAAATCACTTGCAATGAATGCCATTAAGCAATACTTGTATAAACCAATACATTTAACATTCAAGCATCCTACTGAGCCTTGATTTATCAACATTGCTTTGTATTTTGTTTCGAGACAGAATACAAGAAACCAAGCCCATTGAGTATAACATGGGTGGGGGGTTCTTGGTAGTCACACCATTTGTCATTATGTGTCCGAGGCACTCAATGGGCAACCGAGCACATTTACAGCTGGTTCTTCAGCATGTTGCCAGGTTTCTGGGAAGTAAAAAGGGAAAAAAATGGTAGATAAAACATGGGCGAGAACAGAGTTGGATGATGACGTTAAGAACTAAACCTCTGAAGCACCTTGTCCACGATCTGGCAACCACTCTTGGCGTGGCGAGTCTTTATCGTACAAAGGGATTAGATCGCCCAGTCTAAGAGCCTCCAAGTTATTAGCACCTTCTTATACAAAGTATAACAGCAATCCTAAAGACATTGATTGCAGGGAACAGTTCAAATATGATTTCCTTATAGCTATTAATATGTATGCCTTAAATAGAAGCACACCGCTAAGCAGCTTATGATATTATGAAAAGAATGTTCCCTCAGGGACATAATATGCCAACAGTGACAGTAAGGAGAGATTCGTATTTACCCAGATTGGCTGTACTTACGTCAAGCATTCTCCGAGCTTGTGGGAGGGAACACGGGGCAGTGGCAACAGCTCGGTTTCGATAAGCACTTACCGTGAATAAAAGACAAGCATGAAAGTGAGGTTTAGCCTCTTTAAAGATTCCTCACCAAATGTAGAGGCAGATAGGGCAGGTGCCTTTGGTTCCGGACGTGATTAGCCGTCTGTGGCTCACTGTTCCTGCAGAAACGAGACACTGCAGAGACATTGTCCAAGCTTGTCCAGGTGGGGGACCTGTCATCCCAAACCAGGGCTTAACAGAGCGCCGCTTCGAGCAAGAGATTAGGACCCGAGAATTTAGATTCTTCTCTTTTTTCAATGCATGCTTAATCCAAAGAACTGTTTTTTTTCCCCTCTTTCCTTTTCTCTCAGTTGCTCTCTCTCTCTGACATTCTAGACTCACTTCATGTCATTCTGTTTTAATAATTTCTTTGCTTTATTTTTATCTCCCAATGTTATTCAGATTTTCTTTTTTCCCCAGATGAGCCGGGTTTGATTTGTTCTTCATTATGCAGTTTTTCAAGGATAAAAAGGAAGGCTTTCATTGGGTTTTTCTTGGGATTGACTGGCACGGCTGTGGTCTTGACGGATAAATACACAACAGCAGATCTTCCGTTGCTAGAATGAGCAAGATATACGACTGCTGAGCCATAAAAATTCCCAGACACATTCTGAATCTCTATGAAAACACTCTAGTCACTATACTGTAGTATATTAGATGCTATACTGCTGGAAACGACTAAAGCCCGGGATACACTGCAAGATTTTAGCAGTCCTATAAGATCATTACAAATCACACTGTGCGACATGGATCTATTAAACTTGGGTACGACATGCATGCAGACTGTATGATGATGACACTTATTGACGCATAGGCTACGATGCAAGTTTCTATAGAAGAATAAAACGTCATCAGCATGCGCTAGTGGTAAACAAAAACATGGTGAATCATACTTTGGCAGTTGTAGTTTTTATGTGTGCTGGAAAAAACAAGGAAGCGGCGAAAGAAAAAGGGAAAAGAGCTTGAGGTAAGCAGTTTTAAGTTTTAGCGCCATGTCGCATTGATCTCATGTCGCATTTTTATTGGCTGGTCAGTAGCTGTAAGGTCGTGGCAGCAAACACATTTGATCATGTTGAATTTCTGACACTGTCAGAAAACTATCGTAGGCTATCTTTGGTCGCAAGTCCGGGAAAACAGCCGTCTCTCACTGTACGACATAGGACCACCGATTAAGAGCCACGATCACAGAAAACGCCACGATTGTTTCACGATGGCAATCTTTCATCTGGGACAGTCAAAAATCGTGCAGTGTATCCCGGCCTTTAAGCACTACAAAGAGTTGCTCTGTTATTGAGGTTGTTGGCCTTGAGTATGACCTCTGATTACAACTCATTTACAAACCCGATTCCAAAAAAGTTGGGACGCTGTACAAATTGTGAATAAAAAAGGAATGCAATAATTTACAAATCTCATAAACTTATTTTATTCACAATAGAATATAGATAACATATCAAATGTTGAAAGTGAGACATTTTGAAATGTCATGCCAAATATTGGCTCATTTTGGATTTCATGAGAGCTACACATTCCCAAAAAATTGGGACAGGTAGCAATAAGAGGCTGGAAAAGTTAAATGTACATATAAGGAACAGCTGGAGGACCAATTTGCAACTTATTAGGTCAATTGGTAACATGATTGGGTATAAAAAGAGCCTCTCAGAGTGGAAGTGTCTCTCAAGATGGGCAGAGGATCACCAATTCCCCCAATGCTGTGGCGAAAAATAGTGGAGCAATATCAGAAAGGAGTTTCTCAGAGAAAAATTGATAATATCATCCAAAGACTCAGAGAATCTGGAACAATCTCTGTGCGTAAGGGTCAAGGCCGGAAAACCATACTGGATGCCCGTGATCTTCGGGCCCTTAGACGGCACTGCATCACATACAGGAATGCTACTGTAATGGAAATCGCAACATGGGCTCAGGAATACTTCCAGAAAACATTGTCGGTGAACACAATCCACTGTGCCATTCGCCGTTGCCGGCTAAAACTCTATAGGTCAAAAAAGAAGCCATATCTAAACATGATCCAGAAGCGCAGGCGTTTTCTCTGGGCTAAGGCTCATTTAAAATGGACTGTGGCAAAGTGGAAAACTGTTCTGTTGTCAGACGAATCAAAATTTGAAGTTCTTTTTGGAAAACTGGGACGCCATGTCATCCGGACTAAAGAGGACAAGGACAACCCAAGTTGTTATCAGCGCTCAGTTCAGAAGCCTGCATCTCTGATGGTATTGGGTTGCGTGAGTGCGTGTGGCATGGGCAGCTTACACATCTGGAAAGGCACCATCAATGCTGAAAGGTATATCCAAGTTCTAGAACAACATATGCTCCCATCCAGATGTCGTCTCTTTCAGGGAAGACCTTGCATTTTCCAACATGACAATGCCAGACCACATACTGCATCAATTACAACATCATGGCTGCGTAGAAGTAGTATCCGGGTACTGAAATGGCCAGCCTGCAGTCCAGATCTTTCACCCATAAAAAACATTTGGCGCCTCATAAAGAGGAAGATGTCACAAAGAAGACCTAAGACAGTTGAGCAACTAGAAGCCTGTATTAGACAAGAATGGGACAACATTCCTATTCCTAAACTTGAGCAACTTGTCTCCTCAGTCCCCAGACGTTTGCAGACTGTTATAAAAAGAAAAGGGGATGCCACACAGTGGTAAACATGGCCTTGTCCCAACTTTTTTGAGATGTGTTGATGCCATGAAATTTAAAATCAACTTATTTTTCCCTTAAAATGATACATTTTCTCAGTTTAAACATTTGATTTACGGTTACGTTCACACACAGTACGGTTATTTATGAATGTGACAACTGCATTCTCGGAATATTCGCGCTGTGTGAACAGAACAGGACTGAACAACTAGTTGTCCATCACGTCATACAGTGCGAGAGAGCCGGTGTTTTGTGTGTGGCTTCGCTTTCAGTAACTTACAGCGACAGAGATATGAGGTGTGCGTCATCTTAAGGTGTTAGATCCAGTCACTTTTCTCCACCAGAGCGGCCAGTTTTGCGTTTCTTTTTCATATTCAAATGCCGTGTCATGCGCGAGATATCGCCAAAAGACGTGACACGTGAGTGCAACGGTTAAACACTCTGGCTATCGTGTGTTTACATGCTGCTGTTGGTTAATGAAGTTTGAATGGATACACTTGCGGTTCTATTGGTCTCTTGTCATGTCAAGTTTTATGGACGTCACCATCTTTAATATTATGTTGGTCACTGTCGTTATGGTTACTAGTAAGAGAATATGGGCTTGACTTGTTGCACGTTCATACAGACAGTGTTCCAGACACTACTGTAAGCTGCTGTGTGAACGGGACATTTCGAGACTCACACCTGTAAGTAAATGCGGTTGTCAATCCCAAAAACTGACAGTGTTAACGTGGCTTTTGATGCCAAGTATTGTGAAATATGATGATTTCCTTTGCATCTCCACTTTCTAAAATGTAAAGGCAGAGCTAAAAAGACTAAACAATTACACAATTGTTTACAAAATTAAATAATTTGGCTTTTATATTGTCATATATATATATATATTGTCTTATATATTTCTTTATTGTACTAAAGAAAATTGCAAACATTTCTGAAAAATATTGACCTTTAAGTTTATGATTTTTGACTAGTCTTTGGAAAGATAAACTACATTCAAAAAAGAAATATTCCAATTGGTGAATTAAATATTATATATTAAATATTACATTCACCAAATTTGAAAGTCTATTTTGAATGTTTCTAGTTTAACTTTATAAAGATCTCAATTAAACCTATTTAATTAATATCTTAATTGCACTAGGACTGCCATAATAATGCATTTGTAGAACTGAAAGCTTAAATTCACAGTTCACAGAGTAAGATCATTAACAAAACAGCACTGTAAAATAAATGTACAAATTTAAAAATTTAAAATTTAAAAAACAAATGTAGTGAACGCTGTTCGGCGCTTCCGTGTTCTATGCCAGAACACAGACTCATTATTGGCTGGCTCCTGCGTCATCATCACACGCATGCATCGTGCTGCTCACGTGTACAGCATTGGCCAATACTGAAGAGGAAGCGCTGAACTGCATTCACTACATCAGCTGCATATGACAGTTCAAACTGTTAAATAAAGTCATTGTTTGCTGACATGGAGAATATGTCGTGTCTTTCCATAGGATCAGAGCACCAATGGAAAAACACAACATATTCTCCATTCATTTTAAATAATAATAAAAAACTATTGCAGCTTTCAGACATGGCTTTCTTATAATTTTTATAGTACATTTTAGGCCATTTCTATGGCGTTATTTTAATGACAAATGTTGAAAGCACATTATTGTAAAGCGAGAGCACATCCATGTAATGAATCTCTCCACTCGCAGGCAGATTTATTTAATTCTCGCACAAAACTGGATGTGCGCTTTCAAATATACAGTGGCCTCCTGGCTCTGCTCTAGCTTAGATTTTACGTGTGCGTGCTCAAACTTTGTCCTGTGTACTCGTGAATCTCTATTTCCTCTTTCTTTAGAATTGTCTTCTCTCCTGAATTAAACATTGCCAGAAGGTTTCAACCACCAGACTTTCACAAATGACTGATAAAATAACACAGTGTAGGCCTACCTTTAAATTGTAAAGAAATTGCGGATTCACCTTTGTTTCATGAGATAGCATTTCAAGCTGATTTTAGTCAGCAAGTTCTCTAGTATTTTTATTATTTATTAGTTAATTTTGAGTTAAGTGCTTATTGTAAATAGGAATTTATTGAATTTTATTTAGTGAACCGCTACTGATCATCCGGTAGGCTTTGGCTATATCATGAGATGGGAGCGCGATCGTGACAACACTCATGGATAGAATGTGCTTTTGTTTGATTGGTAATGTATTTAAAGTCCGTGCATTTCTCTTCACATTAAAATATATCTTTTGTGTAATTCATTTATCAAGTGCACCACTGAATGGAAAAAAACTACAGTATCATACTCTTCAAAAGGGGGAGTGGTATGGAATGTGGGCAGAAACATAAATCGCCGACTATATGTCTTTAATAGCTTTCTGGAACTCAAAAGGTGCAATGACGTTGCTGCCTATGTGTGGTTCAGAAACCCTCTGATTTCATCAAAAATATCTTAATTTGTGTTCCGAAGATGAATGAAGATCTTAAGGGTTTGGGATGACATGGAGTACTTAATGAAAGAAATGTCATTTTTGGGTGAACCCTTCAAGTTTACAGTAAAAACAAAAAACAAAAAAAACTGGCAGCTGTGGTTGCCAGTACCATGAAAATGTTTTCTAATATTTTAGGTTTTACGGCATTGAACTTAAATTTATGGTAAAAAAAAACAAACAAACAAACAAAAAACTGGCAGCTGTGTTTGCCACTACTTTACCGTAAAAAAAAAAAAAAAGTAATACAGTAGAAATATTTTAAGTTTTAAAGCATTTAACTTAAATTTATGGTTAAAAAAAAAAAAACACATGCAGCTGTCATTGCCAGTACTTAACCATAAAAAATATGGTATTACAGAGGTGGAAAAGTACACAACTACATTACTTAAGTGAAAGTATAGATTCTAGTGGTCAAATATTACTCTGTTACAAGTAAAAGTTGTAAAGACTTTTTTTTTTTAATTTTTAACTTAAAAGATTAGTTCACTTTCAAATGAAAATTACCCAGAGCTTTACTTAAAAAATATCCTGATGCATCCAAGCTTTATAATGGCAGTGAGCAGGACCAACGAGTATGAGCTGAAGAAAGTGCATCCATCCACATCCATCCATCATAAATGTGTACTCCACACGGCTCCGGGGGGGTTAATATATGCCTATGAAGTAAAATATCTAGCTTCTGCCAGACCGCCTTCCATATTCAAGTTACGAAGAAAGTGTAAACTGGCGTCGGGTCAGCTAAGCCTTTTCTGTAAGTTGAACATAGAAAGGAAAAGGATGTACCGTAACTGCAAGAGTTTTACACTTAATGCACGTTCTTGAAAAAGTGCCACCGCCGATTTATACATTTACTTTCACTTCTCTGTATTTACTTGAACTTTTCCGGTAATGTCAATGGATATGACCCAAAATCAAAATTATTTCAGTAGTTAATGGATATTGTACATGTTCCTATAACATCCCTACTAAAATCTATGTCCTTTAAATTCAATGAAATACTTTTTTTCCCTGTCTTTTCTCTTCCTCCTCCTCCTCCTCATTTCAACACAACATGTGCAGGAAGCCTTTTGCAATCAGTAATCCGGTAAGAACAGAAATGAATGGAATGCTTTGCCCATTTCTCATCTACCAAAGCAGAGAATGTCAAAAAGCAGCATCGAGATATAGATAGCATGATTCTGAAAACAGAGATGCATCTAAACGAAGTTTAAGAGCCTGGCAAAGGCACATAGGAATTTGTGCTGCTTTTCTATTCTCTTAAGCATTGAACTCTATGGAAATACTTCATGACAAAAAGCTTATAATACAGTGACATCTGTAGAAGAAACTTGACGTCCATGCTTGGATTTCGCAATGGTTGATCTTGTCCATGTATTGAGTTTTATATTGAAAAAAGGCTACAGACCTTTGCATTAGTAAATGGTGTTCTAAAAATGATTATACTTATGAATAAGTTAAATTTACCAAGCACAGAGTAGTCTATTAAATGCATGAATGCATATTATAGATGATAGGAAACACTGACAGCTTTGTGAAAAAAGAGCAGTTTCATCAAAGCCTATGAGGTCATTTCAATGCCGCCCCCTCAAATAGCTGCTTTGTTGATCCATATGATCTTGTTTTCTGACAGATACCATCACCAAATGACATTCGGTGACTCACGTATCAAGATTCAATGCATATGTGGTAATACACCATCAGTAATAGAGAAGAGAGCTTCTCCCCACTCCCTTAACACTTAACTCCATTCAACCCCTGTTTATCAACTTAATTATCCTTCTATCTGCAAGTGAAATACACACAGCCACTTCATTCTCCAAGATATCCCTAAGTAAAAGATGAAAGCAAAGGGTGAAAGGTGTGCAGGCGGGAGAACGAGGGATGGAGAAGGAGTCAAAGTGTTTCATTTATAACCAGAAAGAGGCCCTCAGAGAGCATTTACCCATAATGGGGAAATAATGAAGAAAGATTAAAGCCCTCTGGGACATTTCCGTTTTTTTCTCTAAATGATCATAACGTACCCCTGTTCATCACAATGGACTCGGAAGGATCTTCAGACACCATTATATAGCCAAAAATGAGCCCTGGCAAAAGCGAGAGTCACTCCGTCAGTTAAATGCAGGCTGTAGCAACACCGGTGAAAGGCTTACCTGCAAATTAAGAGTACCAGCTTTTGTCTCCCTTGTTTGGTGGTAGAAAACACCAGAATGGGGTCTATTTCCTGAGTGATTTGAGGTGAGTTAGGAGGTTCAATTGAACCTATCATTATGGCAATGATTAGTTTAATGCCAGCAGGTGTGTTCAATGAGGACTTGAATAAGGATCTTTGGAGAGCTCTCTACAGCTTAACCCCTGACAGAACTATTTCTGTTCTGAAGAAGCAAGGTCTGCTCAATAGAGGTTTAAGAGCAAAGGAGAACCAAATGGTGAAATAAAGAATAATGCATAAAAATGATAGCATCATATCAGGAGGAACTGTATAAAGGCCTTGAGATATACAATATATGGATGTTTACTCTTTTTTTTTTCTTGATTTTTATTAAAACATCTACCACGCCTATATTTAGTTTAGCTTTTTAAGGGCTTTTCATAAATGGACTTTGTTTTACTCATCTCAGTGCCAAGACAGACAAACTATGAAAATCCAACATAAAAAAAATAATAATAATAACCCCATTTCCAGAATTGTTGGGGCATTTTGTAAAATGCAATCAAATCAAGAATCTGAGATTTGTTAAACCTTTATTTAACTGACAAAAGCACAAAGAAAAGATTTCCAATGTTTTCACTGACCAACTTAATTGCATTTTGTAAAGATAAACAAATTTTGATTTGGCAGCCATGTACTCCAAAAAAAGTTGGAACAGAGGCAAACTAAAAGTGATGAAAAGATTATAGAATGTCCAAGTAAACTGAAACAATCTACAATAAGCAGGTGAATTTCAAATATAATAAAATTTAGTATGATCACATATTCTTTTATATATTTTAATAAGTACAGGTCAGAATAAGTATATTGTTTCATTTTTACATAAATATATGTGTTAAGCTGAATGGCCATGGTTTGTTAGAACACACTTTATTACAGTTCATCCGAGTTGTTTTACAGACATAGGGTTTATGTAATAATCAAACACATGAACAAGATAATCAAGGTCTTCAGGATTACTAGAAAGCTACAGGCAGGTGAGACTGATCAGAGTTGGAGCTAAACTCTGCAGAAAAAAAAAAAGATCTTGAGGGCCAGAGTTGCCCAGTGTCATGTCATGTCATGTCTTGTTTTGGTATTGTTTCATGTTCAAAGTTTATAGTTTGTTTTCATTGTTATGCTTTGTTTGTTTTGCCATGTGTTTTGTATCATGTGATTTCCATTGCCCTCATGTGTTCATGTCATGTGCTTCCCCTGTCTCATGTGTCATGTTCTGATTGGTTGTTATTGTCATGTGATTTCAGTTCTGTCTTTCCATTTGTCCATCGTCTTCATTGTTCACAGGTGTTCCTTGTTTGTCATTAGTCCCTTTGTATAAATAGCCCTCATGTTTCATTGTACTCTTGTCTAGCTTTGTTTTGTATAACCCGCTGTTTCTGTTGTCAAGCCAAGTCAAGTCAAGTCTTTGTTTTTGTTTCATGTTTGTATTTTGTATTTTTGGATCACGTTAATAAAACTGCACTTGGGTTCAACACTACACACGCCTCCAGTGGATTTCACCCTCCGTTACACCCAGCCTTAAAGGAACACGCCACTGTTTTTGAAAATAGGCTCATTTTCCAACTCCCCTAAGGTTAAACAGTTGAGTTTTACTGTTTTCAAATCCATTCAGCCGATCTCCGAGTCGGCGGTAGCACTTTTAGCTCCAGCTGAGCATAGATCATTGAATCTGATTAGACTGTTAGCATCTTGCTCAAATGATTTTTTGGCGCTTATTTTCAGGCACTGTGTAATATCATTGCGCCTGCTGCACCCATGGTACAGCAGCAAAGTTCCTTGATTATTACACTGGAATGAGAGTATAGTTCCTAACCATATCGGCCAAAAAAAAATTGCAACTTTTCATTTTCCGTAAGTCTTAGTACACAATGTAACTACACAAAAGCCAAGTTTTAAATAGGAAAAATATCGAAATCTTTGGTCCTTTAAAAGGTCAATCTTTTGGTCCTTTAAAGGGACATTTATCTACCTATAAAAGGTACATATTGGTACCTTAGAGCAGTGGTTCTCAAACCTGTCCTGGGGACCCCCCACCACTGCACATTTTGCATGTCTCCCTCATTTCACACACCCAATTCAACTCTTGCAGTCTCTACTAATTAGCTGTTGACATGACTTGAATCAGGTGTGTTAGATGAGGGTGACATGCAAAATGTGCAGTGGTGGGGGGTCCCCAGGACAGGTTTGAGAACCACTGCCTTATGCCGAGTTCAGACTGCACGATTTTAGCCCCGATTTTGGCTCGCCGACAGGTTTTGAGAAATCGCCGACAAATGCCCGAAATCACAGGCAAATCGGTGCTCGTTCACGCAAGTGACAATCACGCAGTGTGAATGAGCAAAGATGCGATCTGAGAGAATCGCCGACGAGTCGCCGACGCCCGTGAGATATTTGGCATGCTAAATATCTGGATCTGTCGGCGATTCAAAATCCTGCTGTGTGAAAATGTTCTGACTGAAAACGTCTCGGGTTACGAGTGTAACCCCTGTTCCCTGAGTAAGGGAACGAGACGCTACGTCAATGACGTGATGGGAACCCTCTGCATTTTGTGTTCGTGAAGCACCTCTGTATCCAACCAATGAGAAGATGTGACGTCAGAGGCGGGTGACGTCACGGACCAGGAAACTATAAAGCATACCCAGAAACAGTGAACGCCAGCTTCTGGAATATGTCTGAAGCAAAGCGCTCCAGGTATGAAGGAGGTACGGCAACGCGACGTAGCGTCTCGTTCCCTTACTCAGGGAACAGGGGTTACACTCGTAACCCGAGACGTTCCCTTTCGTGGGAACTATCGACGCTACGTCAATGACGTGATGGGAACGCTGTCCCAACTACGCTGTATCTTCAAGTGCCTGGCTGCTATCTTGCAAGACCAAGGAACCTGGAGTAGAACTTATATTAAGATTATAAAATCTGATGAAAGTGTGCTGGGATGACCATCCAGCTGCACCACATATGTCGTCCAGTGACACTCCTGACAAAAGAGCTTTAGAAGCGGCCATACCTCTTGTAGAATGAGCTCTAACGGCTAAGGGACATGGCTGTCCCACTGCTTTATATGCGAGTGAGATGGCCTCGACCACCCACTTGCTCATCCTCTGCTTGGATGCTGGGCCCCCCCCTTCTAGGGGACCCGTAACATACAAGAGGGCAGCTCTGTGGGTGTAGGCATCCAGCGCCCTCACAGGGCAAAGCAGATTACGTTTTTCCTGATCCTGATTTTCAAATGGAGGAGGACAGAAAGCCTCCAGTACAATGGGACCTGGGACTCTAGTGGGGACCTTTGGCACATAGCCCGGTCTAGTATGTAAGAAAGCCTTGATCATACCAGGCGCAAATTCTAAACATGATGGAGCGACTGACAGCGCTTGCAAATCACCAATCCTTTTCAAGGAAGAAATTGCTAACAGAAAGACTGTTTTTAGTGTTAGAAATTTATCTGACACTTCTTCTATTGGCTCGAAGGGAGCCTCAGCTAACCCTTGGAGCACAATAGATAAGTCCCAGGTCGGAGCTTTTGTGCGCACCGAAGGCCTCAACCTCAGTGCACCACGGAGGAAGCGTATAACTAGAGGGTCTCGACCCACCGAGGAGCCCCCTACAGGATTATGATAAGCCGAGATGGCTGCGATATATACCTTCAATGTTGAAGGGGTTAAGCCTTCTGAAAACTTTTCCTGAAGGAATTGTAGCACACAGCTAATAGGAGAGTGGACAGGGTCCGTATTACGCTGGCCACACCATGTGGCGAACAGTTTCCATTTATACATATACAGCTTCCTCGTGGAGGGAGCTCTGGAGTGAAGGATGGTCTCCACAACCTCGGTTGGGAGACCAGATTCTATGAGCCTTGCCCCCTCAGAGGCCAGGCCCATAGTTTCCACATTTCTGGGCGGGGATGGAGAATCGTGCCGCCCGCTTGTGACAGGAGATCCTGTCTGAGAGGAAGCTCCATAGGAGAGCCGTGAAGGAGAGATATTAGGTCCGCAAACCATATTCTTGTTGGCCAGTAAGGGGCCACCAGTATTAGGTCGGCCCTCTCCTGGCGAACCTTCTCCAGAACTCCCGGGAGCAATGAGACTGGGGGGAATGCATACAGACGTAGCCTCGGCCACGTCTGTAGCATAGCATCTAGCCCTAGAGGCGCTGGGTGCTCCAGAGAGTACCACAGAGGGCACTGAGTTGACTCCTCTGTGGCAAATAGATCGACTTGAGCTCAACCGTAGACTTTCCATATCAACTCCGCCACCTCGGTGTGGAGTTTCCATTCCCCCGGCCTCGCGCCCTGCCTCGACAGAGCGTCTGCTCCCACATTCAACCGCCCCGGAATATACGCTGCTTTCAATGAAAGGAGTTTTCCCTGGGCCCACAGGAGGATGCGGCTGACCAGATTGCATAGCAGGCGAGACCGCAAACCCCCTTGGTGGTTGATATATGAGACCACCGTGGTGTTGTCCGTGCGGACCAACACATGGTGTCCCCTCAGGTCTGGGAGGAAGTGTTTTAGTGCTAGAAACACCGCCATCATCTCCAGCCGATTTATGTGCCAGGAGAGCTGATGGTCCTCCCAGAGACCCTGAGCTGAGCGACCACTCATGATCGCCCCCAGCCCATGAGGAAGCATCTGTCGTTAGCATTACACGACGACGAGGAGTTCCCAACACGGGTCCTTGGGACAGGAACCAAGGCTTTTTCCACATGACCAGAGCACGAAGGCATCGCCGCGTGACTTTGATCATACGAAAAGGATTTCCCCTCGGGGAAAACCCCTTGGTCCTGAGCCACCACTGTAAGGGTCTCATGTGCAGAAGGCCAATAGTAACAACGTTGGACGCAGCTGCCATCAGACCCAACAGTCTCTGAAACTGTTTTACAGTGAGTGACTGGCCTAACTTCACCCAGTTCACGGCCCCGAGAATGGAACTCACACGAGCAGGGGTCAATTGCGCCTGCATCGTGGTGGAATCCCAGATTACACCCAGATAATTTGCAACCTGACTCGGGACCAGCACACTCTTTTTGGCAT
Source organism: Megalobrama amblycephala (assembly GCF_018812025.1). NCBI lineage: Eukaryota > Metazoa > Chordata > Actinopteri > Cypriniformes > Xenocyprididae > Megalobrama > Megalobrama amblycephala. The sequence goes on from NC_063051.1 coordinate 16,199,911, forward strand.
TGAGCCTCAACCCAAGCTTCTTCATGTGTGACAGAACAACATCTCGATGTTGAACTGCTAGACGCTTAGCCTGACTACGTCAGACTTCCTACTTCCGCTCAATTTCATTTCGCTTCTGTACTCAGTCTGATACAGCGTCAGAGCTTTGTGTTTGCCACCGGTCTGGAAACAGCCGGGCCAATCAACGAACAGAGGGCGGGCTGAGAGCCGTGACGTAATGCTAAGCGCCGAGTTTTACATTGTAGGTTAGAGAAATCGAAAACCGAAACGACCGCGGAAATGGGAAACGAGACACGGGATGCAAACTTCGGGATGCATTAACTTCGCATAATCTGCAAAAGTCGTTTACAGCCATGTTCACTCCGGTATTTCGCTCGCATCATCATGTGTTTACAACAGGTTTACAGTGGAAGTTCAATCATAGATTTGAGTTCGATGCATGATGTCTGTGCTTCGATGCGGCTGTACAGGCCCATAACATACGTCATAACTAAACGTATCTGATTGGCTTACGGGTAACCAATGATTTTAAACTTCAGACAAGCGCCCCCTAGCGAGAGAGAAAACACTTCTCTATTATGCCATTCCAGACTCTGTCTACGAAGCAAAGTGAAGTAGCAGAGTCTGGTATTACCAGGCTACTAGACGCTCTGTTTGAGCTAGTATCAACCAATCGTCGATATAGTTCAATACGCGGATGCCCTGGAGTCTCAACGGAGCCAGCGCTGCATCCACGCACTTCGTGAACGTGCGGGGTGATAGAGATAGGCCGAAAGGAAGGAACCTGTATTGGTAAGCTTCGCCCCTGAAAGCAAACCTGAGGAACTTCCTGTGAGAAGGATGGATGGATACATGAAAATAAGCGTCTTTCAGATCTATTGCCACAAACCAGTCCTCGGACCTGATCTGTGGGATAATCTGTTTGAGTGTGAGCATTTTGAACTTCAACTTTTTTACAGATCGATTTAACACACGTAAATCTATGATCGGACGCAACCCTCCATCCTTCTTTGGAACAATGAAGTAGCGGCTGTAAAAGCCTGACATTTTGCTGGGAGGAGGAACCCTCTCTATAGCTCCTTTTTGCAAAAGTGTCGTAACTTCTTGTTACATCACCAGAGACTGCTCTGGGGCTACCACTGTGTGGAGAACCCCATTGAACTTGGGCGGTCGAGAACCGAACTGAATTCTGTAACCCTGTTGTATCATGAGCAGCACCCATTTTGAAATGTTCGGGAGACGTTTCCATTCTTCCATATATTCTACTAAGGGAACCAGTCTCTCGAGACTGATCTCTGGTGTTTTTTGAGCACTTGGCTCGTTCATCTGACGCGGCGCACTGGCAGACAAACGAATCGAGCGCTGACCGATCCCCCTCGGAGGATCGGTGGAGACCGCTGCGCCCTGACGCACACTGGGTGGCAGGGTTGGCAGGACGGCCTCCTGAGGGCACCGGGGTAGAACGGGCACCCGAGATGATAACTGAATTACCGCGGAGGGGACTGCCCTCAAAGGTCCCAAATGACTGGCGTCAGGACCTTTTCTTGGAAGCCTTCCGGGAGATAATGACGGTCCTCAGATCCGCCCTACCCCCGGAAGGCTTCGCCTGTGCTGACCGCCCCGGTCCCCAAGCTTTCTGCGGGGGAGCCCGGGTGGCCACACTGGCTTTCTGCTGCGCCCTGTGCGCCGAGGAGCTGGCTATCGGCCGAGACTGCTCCCGCCCAGCAGTCTCGGGGGGATGAGAGCGACGGGGGAGAAGCTTTTGAAACGCCGCTGACTGTTTGCGTGTCTCCTGGAACCTGTCGACGACAGATGTCACTGCGTCGCCGAACAGGCCAGCAGGAGACAGCGGCGCGTCCATCAGGACGTTTTTATCCTTTTCTTTTATATCGGATAAATTAAGCCATAGATGCCTCTCCGTGGCCACCAGGGCTGCCATAGAACGGCCGATTGATTTGGCCGTCTCCTTGGTGGCCCGGAGAGCTAGATCTGTCGCCTTTCTGAGTTCATGTATGGCTTCAAATGATGCTTCCCCGCTCTCATCTATTTCCCCCAGCAGGTCGGCTTGGTATGCCTGCAAGATAGACATTGTATGCAGGCATGCTGCCGCTTGACCTGCCGCCGAATAAGCCTTGCCCACTAAGCTGGAGGTTGTTTTTAATGGCTTAGTGGGCAATGTCGGGTCTTAAGGGACGACGCAGACTCGGGAGAGAGATAGCTCGCGAGCGTCTCTTCCACCCGAGGCATCGCCCCATAGCCGTGGTGTTTCAGCCCCATGATGTTACTGTATAATGACGTTTGGGGGCTGTAAACACGGTATTGGACTGGTCTCTTCCACGACCTCCACACCTCGGTGTGGAGGTCGGGAAAGAACGGCAGACCCCGGCGCTGGGGTAGTGACCGCGCTGGAAGAAATCTTTCATCAAGTTTGCTTTTAGGTTGATTTTCACTTTTTTCTACGGGCCAGTCTATGCTTAACTTTTCAACTGCCCTGGTCACTACCTCCAAAAGCTCCTCGTGCGCTGGAGATGAGGATGGCGGTCCCTCATCTCCTTCTTCGGCACCCTCCACATCAACCTCCTCGGAGGAAGATATGTTGAGTGCCGGTGTCTCTCTCCGGGGGGAAGAAACCGCAGCGCGTGCTTCCGCCACCAGAGGAGAGACACTGGGTTCAGCAGGTAAGGGGAGCGATAGGGCAGGACCCGTCTCTCCCCCCTCTGCTAAATCCATTTGTTAACCCCACGAGCGCAGCCTTCGCTGTGCCTCAGCAGCAGCGGGACCGGACCCGCGGGGAACACTCGCCGCAGCGCCCTCCTCAAAGAGCGCCCGGCGTGAACGCAGCACTCTGAGAGTGAGCCTTTCGCAGTGTACACAGACAGCTCCCTCGAGAGCTGCCTGTGCGTGCTCAACTCCCAGGCATTTTACACACATATCATGTGTATCCCCGTCCGTAATGAAGCGCGGACAGGGAGGAACACACTTCGTAAACCTTTGCTGCTTTTCCGCCATTTATATATATTTTTGTCTTATTTTGTGATTGTGAAACTCTTGTCCTCAGACGAAGAGATCAGTGTATGCAGTGTGCAGGGACAAACAACAGTAAATAAGACAGACAAGATACAGATAGCGCTTGCTGAAGACAACAGAAGCTGGCGTTCTCTGTTTCTGGGTATGCTTTATAGTTTCCTGGTCCGTGACGTCACCCGCCTCTGACGTCACATCTTCTCATTGGTTGGATACAGAGGTGCTTCACGAACACAAAATGCAGAGGGTTCCCATCACGTCATTGACGTAGCGTCGATAGTTCCCACGAAAGGGAACTACATCGGCGATGACCGACAGCCAATGAGAGAGCAAGATACAGAGCAGCGGGGAGTTCGGGGAGGAGTTATAGACCACAATATCAGCAAGCATCTTCATTCACACAATTGTATCAAACGGAAACAAAACACAAACATTTGCTTGACCATCCGCAACAGCAGCACATTGAAAAGTTATGTATTTACCTCCAACTCTCGTTGCAGAACACACAATCCACAGTCTCCCCAACCATTTCCTCCTCCATATTTTTCTTTTCTTTTTCTTATATTCGCTGCAAATCAGCGCACAGGCAACTCGTATTTCAAGTTTCTTGCAGGTTACCGTTTTTAATAATAATAATAATAACTCCGGTCCTGCACGCGTGATATCGCGTTGTTTCCTTGTCACGTCTCGTGTGTGTTTGGTTGTGAAACGTAGTTTGCGTGCCAGACAGAGTTGTCGGCGATTCTTCCTATTATAAAGTCATGCAGTGTGAAACCCTCTGTCGCTGACCCATTGTGCAGTTTGAACACAGCAGCGACTGAATGCTGGCCAAGATAGTCATGCAGTGTGAAAAGAACTGTGACCCGACTGCTTTGAAAATCGTGCAGTCTGAACTCGGCTTTAGAGTACTAATATAGGTGCAAAGATACTCCTTTGAGGGTACTGCACCAGTATCAAGCTGTTGTGCCCCTAAACCTAAAGATAACATTTTTGCTCATTTTTCTTGTGTAAAGTTAAATAACCCTTGATGTAACAATCCAGAACAATCAGAATTCACCCACCTTCTACTTGAAAATAACCACTAGAGCGGCACTCAAAGTTGGAAGTGTCTAAAATGGTGGACTGATTAACATTTCATAGGTGACTTTCAAGTAGACTTGTGAAGTTGTGCTTAGACTGGAACACTTTGAGGTTGGAAGTGGGGCATTTCAATAGCTTGTATTTAATTATTCAAACAACTAATTGTAGTTTTTTTTTTTTTCACTCTAAATATGCTCAAACCATCACGCTGCCAAAAGTTCATGAGGAAGAATAAAACTATAGGTCATTTATAGGGTGCCTAAACATGTAGAGAATCCTGATAGCAGTATTACTCTCAGGGCATCTCAGACTGTGAATAGCTCAGCCAAACAATTTACGCCAGAAGGTCAAAGTGAGAGAAACTGGCCAGCAAAATGGGAATTCCATGAGAGGGAAGATTAAAGTTGAGATGAAACATTGACATGCTATACAAACGCATTTACAAAAAGTAATGAATATCCCTTGGTATGCTTGAATTATGAAGAACAGTCATGAATGAACTAACATAAAAAATATATTTCACCTCAATTATGAAAAAAGCACAGGAGTAAAAATGGAAATATGTCCCCTGCAGCTTTAACCTAAGGTGGAGCAGACAGCTTCTTCTGACACTTCAAGCATGAAAACACGCTTTACAATTGCCAGCTTGCTCAGGTATAGTTTGAATAACCCTGGGAACAGAAAATAACTCTATTGTGTTGACGTTAATGAAATTTTGGCCAATCTAATTTGACTTGTTGCATAAAATTTCTTGGGCAAAACTTTTCTCTGCTAAAACTGCCTCTTATCAATTCATTTGTATTTTTTTTTAAAAAAGACGAAGGGGAAAAAAATGGGAACAGATTGAAACCGGCATAGAATATGCTCCCATTGTGCTGCTGCAAACGAACGTGTGTCCTTCAAGAAAGAATAGCGCTTTGCTTCTTATACTAAAGTCTTGATGCTTTCCCTTGAATAAATCATTCACATCTATTGAATCCTTTTCGTTTCACAACACAGGCCGTCCTTTCAAGATGGAGAGAAAGGAGTCTGAATGACTTGGAGCTGGAGAGTTACCTTGCATAGAGAGGAATTAAGGACCAGTAGCCAATATTGTGGATCAACTATGCCCAGAAGAAAGGGGGCATTCTTGTGTTACCTGGCCAGGGAATTAAGCCACAATAGACTTCAAACAAGGGACAGCACACAATTCACGGATTGATTTTTACTTCAGGGACCTTAGACTTTCAAAACACACAATATCCACAGAAGATGGACATGAAGCTGTGAATGGCATGAATGGCTGATGTATTACCCTCGTGGCCAGTGTCAAGGGAATATAGGTACCTTCAGACCTCGCTGGGTGACCTCAATCTCTCATACACCGTATTAGAATGGCCAGGAGGTGAGAGCAGCTTTGTGACTCTTGTCACATATTGTTTGCTCTGCTGTTCTGTAGCGTACATAGAGTTCTCTGTCCATTCTGCTGATATCTTTTCACCCTACATGCTGAACTTGGACAAGAACTTGGTTGCGTAATACTAAACAAAGATCACTCTGAGAAATAATGTAAAAGTTCACACCCACACAAACAGTGTTTAAGGAATAAAAGCCTATAGTTGTTTGATTGCAGAGGTTCAGGTCATTTCCTTCAATTGCATCTGCTAGCCATGTAATACAAAGTACAATGAAAATGAAAACTTATTATCACACAAAAGATATGTTCCCTTACCAGAAAAATGTATGATTTTTTATTACTCAGAGAAATTCACTTCCGAAAATTTGTGGGAAGAGCCCTTAAAGGGATAGTTCACCCAAAAATGAAAATTTGATGTTTATCTGCTTACCCCCAGCGCATCCAAGATGTAGGTGACTTTGTTTCTTCAGTAGAACACAAATGATGATTTTTAACTCCAACCGTTGCCGTCTGTCAGTCAAATAATGCTAGTGGATGGGAACTTCTACTATAAGAGTAAATAAAACTTGCATAGACAAATCCAAATTAAACCCTGTGGATCGTGACGACACATTGATGTCCTAAGACATGAAACGATCGGTTTGTGTGAGAAACTGAACAGTATTTATATCATTTTTTTAACTCTAATACACCACTATGTCCAGCCGCGTTCAGCATTCGCTTAGTGAGGTCTGATCGCGCTCTGACAGCGGCAGTGATGTCTCGCGCATATACTTCAATGAGAGCGAGACATCACTGCCGCTGTCAGAGCGCGATCAGACCGTACTAACGAGTGCTGAACGCATCTTGGATGCGCTGGGGGTAAGCAGATAAACATCAAATTTTCATTTTTGGGTGAACTATCCCTTTAACCAGTCTCACAATGATTTTGTGGGACTTTTTTTCAGATTTTTGCAGGCTAAATTGATTGAATTTGTGGCAGCTTTTCTCAAAATGTGTGGCATTTCTTGTGGTGTTTTTCAGTGAAAATATACCACAGACAACATTCTTCTAACATTTCTATTACTTTTCTGACTTCAAGAAACATTGGGCTCTGTAATTTATAAAAAGAAAACACAGAGAAAACAAAAAGAGAACCTTAGGTCAAGTGTTGTCCTATTAACCCTGTGAAGCCTACTTTATTGTATTTAATACATGAATGTCTAAGGGCTCTTATCAACACGAAAAAAAAAAAAACTTGAAAAATCTCTACTACATAAGCAAAATCATTAGCATTAGAAAAATCATGTCAACAGGCTTTTGAGGAACAAAGTGTTATTTTGGCTGAATGCATGTTGTGATGATGTCACATGACGCGTCTAAGCAAAAAATCTGCAGGAAATCTGCGGCAATTTAGAAAAATTGCAAACTCCTTTGAATATTGCGGAGTTTGTTTAAGTTTGCGTTAAATTCTGTGATACTCACGAACTCCAGGAGGGACTGCTCAACTATAGCAACTAGGCCTATTCCACACAAAGGGTTGAGGTTTGGATGGTTAGTATGGTCTAGTTAGGCTATCCCCTGCTGGTAGATTATGCAATTACACAATCTGGGCCTAAAAAAAATCCTCAGGCATTCAAGAGTAGCTGTGTTTCTGATCAAAGAAATTTACGAGATATTTCATCATATTATAGTTGAAGTTTTAACAATGCCTGTTTTTTTTGTAGGGCTCTTAAAAGCATGAAATAGAATATTTTTCTGTCTGCATTTAATGAATAAATGAAACGCTTAATTAGGACTGTACCCATTCTTATTGAGTCATCAGCCAATCTGCAGTGTCATATAATTTTTCTGTGGCTCCAGAGTGATTAGTGACATGGCATTTATAGCTCAGGAGTTTGGGTCAAAAAGGTGATCCATGAGAAAAGACTTTTGATATGCAATTTTCTGATCACATTCTTCTGAAGGCCAACTGCCATATAGATGAATAGGAATGCTAACAGATTTCTGTCTCCAGGTAGTTCAGACCTCCTTGATCTTGCCAGCACAACAGCTGTGACGCCAACGCCAGCAGACTGTCCATTTCATGCTTTTAAGAACCCTTTAAAAGAAAATGTTACTGGTAAAACCTCTACTATAATATAATGAAATACTTGCAATTTATCTGTTGCCTTTTTTGGGTCAGAATACACAGATTATTATGAATGGCCTTTAAAGGATTAGTTCACTTTCAAATTAAAATTTCCTGATAATTTACTCACCCCCATGTCATCCAAGATGTTAATGTCTTTCTTTCTTCAGTCGAAAAGAAATTAAGGTTTTTGATGAAAACATTCCAGGATTATTCTCCTTATAGTGGACTTCAATGGAGCCCAAACGGTTGAAGGTCAAAATGACAGTTTCAGTGCAGCTTCAAAGCGTTCTACATGATCCCAGATGAAGAATAAAAGGTCTTATCTAGAGAAACCATCACTCATTTCCTAAAAATAAAAATAAAAATTTTATACATTTTAACCATAAATGCTCATCTTGAACTAGCTCTCTTCTTCTTCTCTATTAGAATTCCGGCAGTGTAGACACTGCTAAGTGTATTACTCCCCTCCACAGGTCAAAGTTTGAACTAAATTGTCATATACAATATGCTAGTGAGAGTATAACAATTAGTTCAAACTTTGACATGGGGGTGAGTAAATTATCAGAAATTTTTTATTTTATTTTTATTTGAAAGTGAACTAATTCTTTAATGGAGAAAGAGTCCTACAGAAGCTTAGTTACAGCATCTACCAGCAGGGGATAAGGTTTACTTTTGGTAAAATTAGTTGGTAAATGTATCCTACACTATCATACATATCACTAACTGAACAGATTATTATTATTTCAGGTAGGCCGATATTTTAACCAACAATTTTATTTAGATTTCATCCAACAGTTGTTCTGTAACAAAAGTTCAAAGTCGCTTCCTTTACCATGGAATTAAAGGTACAGTATGTAAGATTTTTGGATTAAAATATGTAAAAATCACTAGAATCAATGTTACATATTTTGTTTAGTTGTATACTTACATTATCCCAAATGTTTCCAATGATGTTTGAATTCAGAGAAATCAGCAATTTTAACCAGTGTAACGGCATCATCCCATTGCGACTTTTTGTGATGCTGTATTTGATGTTTTGACCTCAGTATAATTTGTCTCACAGAATGGCTATTATATATATATATATATATATATATATATATATATATATATATATATATATATACTGTAATAATATTATTATAATAATACTATTATTATCATCACTATGTAGTGGTATGCAATGGGTCCATGAAAAGATGTAATAAGATTGTTTCATTTTTCCAGACACTATGCTATTTTGTTGTAACCAAGCTGTCTAGGGAAGGGATGGGGTGGGTGGGGGGTTGTTATTGTTAAAATAGAAGGAAGGAAAATGTAACTTTTATTGTTTTAATGTATGTTGCTTTACTCCTTCAATAAAAAATAAAAATAAAATACAAGTGTCCAGTGACCTAACAATGCTGCTCAGAGTACAAAGAGATACTACGGTACTTTGGATTAGAGAGAAAGACCATTAGATTTTGATTTTGCTCATGTTTCTATATAAATAACTAATTTTAATCTATATGTTATAGCAAATAAATGTGTGTTGGAATTTATAAACACAGCTCATGAAAAATAATAAATTGGTGCATAATACCCATAATTGCACGCTGAAAATCAGGACCTGTTGTCTCAGTGTATAAACACTGATTAACGCGCATATTACATACCAATGTGCATACTGTCCATCCTAAATATATATATGACATTAGAATAATATGTCCCAAAGCACAGTATGTTGAAAATAATATGCCAAAAGTCCCTGGGTGGTCTACTATTTTCAGTAGATTTTTGAAATGTTGATCCATGCACATTGTAACGGTTGATACTGCCCACAAGTACCCACTGCATTTTGGATTTGGTTCAGAACTACAAACATGAATAAAAAGAACTACAAGCATGGCGGTTGTTTGCGAGACTGATGGTTAGTAAAGATGCTGTGAAAGGGTTTTGAGTAATCAATATCTAAACTGATCAAAAATATATATTTAAATGGTATATGTGTAATATTTCATCTGCAAGAACATTGTGAACTTTTATAAAGATACAAACAGCTCAATAGCAAAACAAATATGTCAAGAGCTAATCAAATGAAGTAAACAAAAGTGCAACTGTGCTTGCTTGATATGCAAGAATTGATGAGGTTTATTATTTTCACACGTCAAGCAAGCACAGAGATGATCTTCTATCTTTACCATATTTCAGGTAATGTTGTCAAAAATATTGATATTTCATTACGTATGAATTCTGAAATATCTGAAACAGTATATATGGCAGTTTTCCCCATGATTTCGAAAATGGTATCGAATATTGTTATTTTTCAAGGCATTATGTCAAAGTTGGAAATTCTAGTATTGTGAAAACATTAATTTGAGGATTATATGTGAATAAAAACTCAAACCTATCCATCATATAAAGCGATAATGTCTCTTCAAAAGATTAAAGCGCTTGATTCATATAGATTACTTCATTATCTCTTTTTGTACTTTTTGATGCATGGAAGTTTTGGTTGCATTGAATTTCAATGGATGGGAAAAAATGATTAGAGAATATTAAAAAGAAATCCTAATTTTGGACAGAATTTTCATTTATTGGTGAACTAGAATTACCCTTTAATACTTCTCAAAATTTCTAGATTAGGTTCGTGAAATTGCAATGCCTGTGCCCAATCACTGAAGCCCTAGACACTGTCTTTAAATGAAAATGCACAGGCCGTAGTCTGCTTAGGACCTGGCCAAGGCCACACTCATGAAGAGGGAGGGAGGAAACCTCAAATCATCACACAACCCCACCTGAGTGGCACGCGCTTGGGCTTGGTTCTCCCTTCTGAGGCCCTGATAACACGGCTTTCTTATCGCCTTCAAGAGAGGAGATTTGGCCCCTGTCCAAGAGAACCAACGAAGCAAGAAAACCACTGTCTAGACACTTAAGGAGAAGTCAAGGGAAAAAATGCTCTGTTTGACAGGAAATACTGAAAGGGCTTTTCACTGAAGTCAGGCGAGTTGAAGGGCTGTAGTCCAGACAATGTCATTGTGCTGGACCGTCTCACCAAATCCCCTTTTCTCCCACCATTTCACAACCGTTTACCATGGATCTCAGAGCCGGACTATGGGGAATCACCTCTTATATGTGCTATCTCTGAGCAAGAGAGTGAACACAACCAGCATGGCTGCTTTTAGGTTTACAGTAACCATTAACAAAAATGATGGGAAAGAGACGTGACATTGGGCAGAATACTTCCAAGAGAGGTCATTACAGATTTTCAGACAGAGAATAGTTTAAAAACCATGAGTAAGGTAGTATTCCTTACTAATACAATTTTTACAGCATGTTTATAAATAATTGTTGGTCAGTGTCATTGTCTTCCTAGCCAACACACACACACACGATAATTTCACTTAAAAATATGTCTAACTGAAACAGTCAACAATTATTTTGGCATACTAAGTTCAGAACACCAAGTACTGTCCAACAGCCCTATTGAATGAATTACTGCAGTTTTTGTGGAAACACAGTCTATTCTGACAGCAGGTAGTAAGGATTTTCAAATGTTATCAAAGAAATCTGAATCCTGCAATAATGTAGTAATTGCAACTTTAAATCTGTTTCTTGATTTCTTTTTTTTTTTTACTATACCAATTACCTTTGTTATTTTTTACTCAGAGGTGGACACGGGCTTCCATGTGACCCAAAATACTCACTTGTTTTCCTGGGGGGGTCCAAATACTTCAATTTCAAAATATGTATACCTGTATTTTTCCCCCCATAAATTATTTTGGGGATTCAAAGACAGTCTGCACTGAAAATATTTGTTGTAGAAACCATTTTCACTCAGAAATTGCTAGTAAATTTTACAAACAAATAACCGCAAACCGCAAGTAACACTGAATTAAACGTGAAATTCTTAAGTAGAAAAACTGAAATAATATTTTAAAAAAAAAATTTCTTTTTTTTTTCTTATGATTTAATCTATATTGATGCAAGTAACACTGAATTAAACGTGAAATTCTTAAGTAGAAAAACTGAAAAAAAAATTTTTTAGGACAATCTATATTGATGTTTTTTGGGTTTTTTTTTTTTTTTTTTGGGAGGGGGGGGGTTGCCTTATTTTAAATAATTTTAAAGGGTTACCCCAAAATTAAGTTTCTGTCATTAATTACTCACCCTCATGTCGATCCCCATCCGCAAGACCTTTATTCATCTTTGAAATTAAGATATTTTTGATGAAATCCGAGAGTTTTTTTATCCCCCTTAGAAAGCAATGTAATTACCACATTCAAGGTCCAGAAAAGTAGTAAAGACATCATTAAAATAGTCCACGTGACTACAGTGGTTCAACCTTAATGTTATAAAGCAACAAGAATACTTTTTGTGTGCAAAAACAAAACAAAAATAACTTTATTCAAAAATTTTGTCTCTCCCCTCTCAGTCTATATGCTGTTTGGGGGATAAAAAAAAATCTTGGATTTCATCAAAAAAAAAATCTTAATTTGTGTTCCGAAGATGAACGAAGGTCTTACGGATTTGGATCGACATGAGGGTGAGTAATTAATGACAGAAATTTTATTTTTGGGTGAACAAACCCTTTAGCCTCCTTGGAAATTTGCTTAGGCCCTCTTGTGGGCTCTGGCAACTTTGTTGAGAACCACTATGGTAAGTATGAATTATACATAATTATACATTTTTTGTTGTTGTTGTTGTTGTTGCTATTTTCTATATATAACAGCCTGGCATGATTCAATCCAATCTCCCTATTGTTTAACGCACTGAACATGCATTGAGAGACTGTTTGAATGCCCTTCACCCAGAAACAACTGGATGGAAAAGGTACAATGCAAAGACAACTGTGTTTACAGTCTCATCACATGCTTTGGATCTGAATGGCACCCCCGTGTCACAGCTCAGTGAAGCAAGACGCGCCAGCCCCAAAGCGCTTGCAATAAAAAAACATTACTCACTGTCTAACAAACATGCACACTCACACAGATAAGAAAAAAAACAATCATCTCAAATACACTGACCTCTTACCACACATTATGTCCACACAAAAAAACAACAACATATGAATCCATCATTAACATCACAACTTGCTAGAACATGTTAAGTGGCTCTGACAGTTCAGTTGAAAATAAAGACAAACATATCAGATTACTAACAAAGAGAAAAGAGAGGATGTATCCCATCGGATCTCATAAGAAATCCTAACTATTTCATGAGGTGGCGTTTTCCTATGAATTCATATGATGTGATTTGTATACAGAAACATATGTTTAAAAAAAAAGTAAGCAGGAAGTTACACCCCTAAACCGTCAGTGGGGCTTAAGCAGATCGTACAAAATCATACAAATTAATCATACGAATGTAAAATAGTTAAAGGGTTAGTTCACCCAAAATTAAGATAATGTCATTTATTACTCACCCTCATGTCATTCTACACCCATAAATCCTTTGTTCATCTTCAGAACACAAATTAAGATATTTTTGATGAAATCCGATGGCTCATTGAGGCCTCCATAGACAGCAATGCCACCAAACCTCTCAAGATCCAGAAAGTGACTAAAGAAATATTTAGAACAGTTCATGTGACTACAGTGGTTCTACCTTAATATTTTAAAGCGACAAGAATACTTTTTGTGTGGCAAAAAAACAAAATAATGACTTTTTTTTAACAATATCTAGAGATGGGCAATTTCAAAACACTGCTTCGAAGCTCTACGAATCAGTGGTTCGGAGCACCAAAGTCACATGATTTCAGTAAACGAGGTTTCGTTTACGCGATCCAAACCACTGATTCGAAACAAAAGATTCTTAAAGCTTTGAAGCAGTGTTTTGAAATTGGCCATCACTAGATATTGTTGAAAATCATTATTTTGTTTTGGCAGCGGCTATTTACACTTAGTGACAATAGCAGCATTTTCTTAGCGATATGTTATTTACACTAGGTGTAAATAGCAATAGATTCTATTCACACCATGTAAAAGTATCAGTTTTTTGCAATAAGAGTAAATAGTAATTAGATGCTGTCTATACTTTATATTGGCAGATACTATTTGCACCTCAGTATTTTTGTACAGTAACAGGACACAATAATACCATAGAGTGTAATTGATTATAAATTTTATTAAAATTATTAAATGGATGCTGCATTATTGGGAGAATAAAAACCTCTCTACACCTTCCCAAGGTACTTCCTACCCAATAAACACTTTTAATATTTTTAAACACTCGTTCGTGGTCTATTTCCACTTTCAGAACATTATTTTCATTTTTATTGAAAATAAATGCGAGTTCGGCAAAAGGCAGAATCGAACCCGATTCGATCGCGTTAAACACCAGGACTGCAAGCCTTACTTGCTACTGCTGCACCACTGAAGACTTTGAATTCTGCAGGTCTTTTTAAAAACTTGAGTGGCCCAACCAGACATTGGTGGGCGGAGCTAGTGTAAATAGCGCTTGCCAACAAGGGACGCTATTTGCACTTAGTGTAAATAGACACTCCAATTTGTTTGTTTTTTTTGGTGCACAAAAAGTATTCTTGACGCTTTATAATATTAAGGTAGAACCACTGTAGTCACATGAACTGTTTTAAATATGTCTTTAGTACCTTTATGGATCTTGAGAGGTTCAGTAACGTTGCTGGCAATAGAGGCCTCACTGAGCCATCGGATTTCATCAAAAATATCTTAATTTGTGTTCCGAAGATGAATACAGGTGTAGAACGACATGAGGGTGAGTAATAAATTACATCATTTTCATTTTTGGGTGAACTAACCCTTTAAGAATTCCCATGAGAGTGTGTTGGTGTATCCATATATTCAGGTTTGGAAAGATACCAAATGTAAATAATTATCAGTGGGAATTGGGGGAGCATATCAGTTGACCACTAATCTGAATAGATTCCCTCTATATGGCAAATAACAGTAATTTTAAAAAAAAAAAAAAAAAAGGAGAGTAGAGTTGTTACCTCTGGCATGATTTCGATTGAAATATCACTGTCATGTTTTGCTTCTGAAAGGTTAAACCCAGGAGGACTATGATGAAAAGCACCCGGAATATCAATTAAAAAGCAGAAGGAAAGAACAGAGCACACAAGGAAGAAGAGAACAGAGCTTTGGCGCTGGCTTCACTGATTGGTTGTACACATCCTTCTGCCCCCTCTGACCACAGGTTAAGTCATGGGAAGCGTGGGTGGCAACAGCAAGCAGAAGTAATTATTGTTAGGGGCCTTTTAATTTCAGTGGCATTTAAAATGATTAATCCTTTTCTAGAGCTCAGTCAGAGTACTTCATATTTTCATATCGGCCCCCGAGGAGTGACTCGCTTCTGAATAGGTTGTCTCTCTCTCTTGATTGCTCTCTGTACATTCAGACATTGGAGACGTAACGGCGGTGTTTGTTATTGGCTGTGCAGATCATGCTTTACCCGAGTGGTCGGAAACCATCCGCTAATGGTCGCCGGTCTTCATTGTTGTTGGGCATTCAAAGCAATTCACGTAATTAGAGCACATTCTTACTACACAAAACCCATTATTGAAATAGATTAGAATGTGGAGTTTATCTGGTATAAATACGACTGTGTAAATGAGATCAGGTATGTTTGACGTGAATCAATTCACTCGCAGGATGCAGTTGGTGTTTTGTTAGTGAAATCAATGATTTGTCATCATTTTGCAAAAAAAAAAAAAAAAATGCAGCCAGTTTTCATTAGGCACTGCTCTGAAAAGAAATCTGACAACTCTGAATAATTCCAACATTCTTTCTTTATGAAGACCAGTACAATAACATGATATGCAAATTAAATAACCTTTATTCTATCACTATTGCTCTATGCCATGTGTCAAACTGAAATTAAATGAGTTTTGAAGTGAGCCTTATCAAATACTATAAAATACATTTTTGTAGCTACTTGAATAAACACAATAAAACCCCACAAGCACACATCAAGATATGGGTAAACTATTTAATGAAGCTAGATTATAACTTGAATTTCATGGCACATGTGTTTTACATGCTGCATTTTATATTAATTAATAATATAATGCAAAATATTAATCAATCATTTTATTTAAGTTCTTAATTGTAATTTTTTGTATGTTTCTAATTCATTAATTGTTTTCTTTCATAATTTACTACTTCATTTCTTTCATATTTACTACTTATTTTTTGATAATGTACATTATCAAAATGTACATTTGTGAAAGGTGGATTTTCTTTTAAATATTTTAGATATCAAAGCAATATCTCACATTAATGTCAATGAAAAGCCGGTCCCCATTGTGACTATTTACCTCATAAATAGTGTTAAATGAACTGTATCATTTTCTGTAGCTTTTTGCAGCCAAGACTTTAGGATATGGTACATATCAACTGACTATCAAAAATGCACCTTCCCTTGATATATTTACTGGAGGGGGTGGGGGGGGGGGGGGGGGGGGGAGAGAGACACTAGCCCCGGTCTCCCCTTCATCGAGGAAATATGGGTAACACTGCCATCTAGTGGACAATAAGTAACAACACGAAACACAAGCTCTGTGCAAGTGTTACTGATTTTCTGTAACACAAATCAACTTTTCAGTTTTGACGGTAAGAGCACAACTTAAAAAAACAAAACAAAAAAACAATTGCATGTCTTTGTTCTAGAAGAGTGTTTATATGTCTTTATAAAAATATTTATAAATATTAATTTAAAAAACTATATATTTTCAGCTGAATGTGAAGTCTCAAAAAGAAAAAAACAAATATATATATATATATATATATATATATATATATATATATATATATATATATATATATATATATATAGACAATTTATTACCAGCGTCTTCTGCCGACCACTACAGACACTAGTTGCGGGCAGAAGACGCTGGTATTAAACTGACAAATCCCAACAGACATGTGGAGAAAGTCTGGCTCTCCAATGATCTCTCCAGTGTAGCAAATCAAAACCAAATTTCCTCCTGGGCAGCAGTAGACACGGACGAGCAGATACCTGCGGCCACCTGGGCCTCACTCCAAAGACTCGGCCAAGACAATTTCCCTCAAATCACCTCTCTATCTTAATCTGACAGCCCTCCTCGATTAGGAAGTGTGAAAATTACTTCTCTACCCACCAGCTGTCGTTCTGAAATTATCTTAATTGTACCATGATTATGCCTCTAAGCTCCTATGAGAGCAACCGTTGCATCCGTTAACAAGTACTAGCAAAGATGGGAAGACCTTCAAAGTGTAAGTGAACACCTCAGAAGCGCTGCACTCCACGCACACAAAATACAGACGGGCAGCAGGAGCATACCTGCTAGCGTGAGTAGGCTATACCTGCGTATTTCTCTTAATATCGAAACATTTCCAGTGCTAGGCCTTACATTTGCACAAATAAACTCATTACCAAACTCAACAAGACCAAAAGAGAATCTAGAACATAACTACTAAAAGTTGCCCGTCTTTTTACACTATTAAGAAGCTAATAGTCAACAATACACTTTGTTTCTCAAACGACTGGACTCAAGCTGAAGGAAGCAGGTAAACGGTTTTATAAACAACGCTTGTGTAAATTAATGCTATTACTTTCTAAAAAAAAAAAAAAAAAAGTATAACAACTTTAAAACTATTCATTTTTTAACTATAAAATACAAAACAGGTAGCCTACTCACCACAACACCAACTATGTAAGTTTAGTCCCACGTGCGTGTATATTTAGCAAGGCTAGCTGCTGTTGTTTTCATTGCTGTTTAATTTCAAATAATTAATGAAAGTAGTTGTTTATAGCTGGTTTCATTTTTTTTTTTTTTTTTTTAATCAATCATGACTTGTTTAATTACAGACATACAGGGGTTAAATTGGGATTTGTTATGTGTGTGTGTGGGGGGGGGCTCTGTGGTTTCAGGGGTGCATGTGTAGGCCTATGCAAAGACTACAAAATTATCAATTGACAAACTATAACAAATGCAGATCAAAATCATTCTATAGATGCTGGTAGTGTGCAAAGCTACATCTGATGACAATAAAATCTTTCTGTAGGCCTGTGCCTTCTCCTTTGTGTCAGTATCAAATATAAGAGTGATGCTACCATTAAAGGAGAAAATATAAATACAAAATACAGAGTTTGACATTAAGCCTTGTTTTGTGTTTGTCCTTTGGACAACTAAATTTGTCATTTACTTGTCAGAGTAAAAAAGTATCTTGTCTGGAAAAAAAAAAAAAGGATTTTTTTTTGTGCGTGTTGTAAATATAATTTCGGAAACAAGCAACATTCTCATCAGTGTTTTATCAGCAGTGACATATTTAAATCTGCATATTTATATTATTTACCTTGGGGGTATTTTATTAACCTTTATAAAGGGTATTTCCCCCCAATCTAATTCAATTTGTTTTATCTTTTATTTCAAATTCTTACATGATAAATTAAAATAGTAAGACACTATAGGGCTGTTACCAAATTAAATGATGTACAGTGAAAAAAGTACAACTTAATTCAATAATGTTATGAGATTCTTTAAATATTTTTGAATATACAAATAAGAAATGTTGGTGGGAAATGTATACTTTTAAACATGAAATTAAACCGCCAGTAGATGGCGGCAAGTGACCGTCTTAATGAGTGAGCCACTGATTCATTTTTTCAAACGATTCATTCAAAAGGCTGAATCATTCATGAATGAATCAGTTGTTTATGATTGGGCCATTGAATCTTCACTCAATTCGTTCAAAACACTGAATCATTCGAGACGGCTGAGCGCAGCTGGAGATGCGCTGCTTCTGCTTTGTTTGGAACTATTTTCGCTGCTACAATAGAACAAAAAACTGGCAATATTGCACCTAAAACGTAAGTAATTAATATTAACTACGTGTTTATTGAACTGTTGTATGAAAGTGTCATTTTTGAACAAGTGTCAATTTCAATCAAGGTGATATGGAATTCAGCACTTTCGGTCGTGTGATGCTTAACTTTATCATATGTCATAAATAGCTACCCCACATACCGAATTTTTATTGCAACATGATAACTGAGTTTCTTTGTGTGATCCTCAACAGCGCAATAGGCTATCACCGCCAATATACATCATATATCCACTATAATCGGCACTTAAGCTAAATGAATCATTCTCGCGTTTTGGTTGTTATTGACGTTTTAATCAAGCTACTTATCTGGTCAGGCAAGTAAAATTCTCTTTCACATCAAAAAATCTACTTGTCCTGCAGTCCCGGACAAGCGTATGTCGAGTCCTGGTAAGCGTGCCGGGGCTCAGCCCCGGCCCAATTTAACCCCTGCAGACATACAAATAAGTTACTTGCGCATGCAAGCAGGATGCGTTTACCTGTGGAGCAACTTCCATAACGACAACTTAATGTAAACTTAGTATTATTATAATAATCAGATAGAGTTGGGTTTCTTCTCTTTTTTTAAACGTAGGGGCGTCAAAGACCGAAGAAAATCGAAGAGACCACAAATTTGGGAGGATGGTCCCAAATGCACATCTAGGCCTACTCGTATATCCGTTCGACAGGTGGTGTAACAATAAGGCGCTTTTCATTTTGGATCATAATAATTTTACGTGTTCCTAACTAGGGCTGTCGCGCTTAAGGAATTTCTTTTGCGGTATTTTTGAGTGACTCAATCGAGATTTGCGGTATTACCGCTAATATATATATTAGTGAGTGTGTGTGTGTGTGTGTGTGTGTGTGTGTGTGTGTGTGTGTATATATATATATATATATATATATATATATATATATATATATATATATATATATATATATATATATATATATAAAAAAATCTGTGTAACGAGGTCATATTCAATAATGAAACTAAATGGAGCGTTGAAACAGGAAGTGAACAGGAGATAATGTCAAAATAAGGGTCTACATAACAGCATAAACCTGACAATAACATCTTTTGGCTATTGTTATATGTAAAATAGTTAGTTCCGATTCTCGAATCTGACTAAACGAGACTTTCTGCTAATATTTCTCGAGTATAAGCAGAACTTCTCATCTCTGCGCGTTAGACGGACTGTCAGTCAGTGCGGTTACATTGTTGCGCCACAAGGTGGCGACAAGGGACTGTCTTTGAGTCTTTAAACCGTTCATTCAACTGCAAGTTCAAAAACGATAATTCATTCAAAGATGCAAAGAAACACGCTGTTGAAATAATTTTAACTTTGAGCTCCACTTTATACGGCTCAGCTGTCAGCTGACTAGTAATACGTCGATGCTAGATTTCGCTATCCTTGGACACAACCGTTTTTCACGATTATATGTCTCGGCCTCAATGACAGATGCAGGTAATCGCACGCGCTCAGTCGATCTCTCTCACATGCACTGTCTGTTTAGGCTTGTTTAGTGCTAATCTACGAGCCTCTGTACAAATAACCATGGTAGATATTATGCTATCATTATTAACTTATTTAATATTTAGTTCACATGCATGATGAAGTGTTAAACGAGAAGGACATAATCTTTCAAAAAACAGAAAACATGCAACTATCGCGGTTGCTGCGGTTTTTGCAGTCCTCTGCGGTTATTGCGACAGCAATATTCCTAACTTCACAAGCGTGCGTAATATAATAATAATTAATCCATAACAATTGTAGTCTTATCTAATTTTTACATTTTTTTTTTTAGACATTATATCATTTAAAGGATTAGTTCACGTTCAAATGAAAATTACCACAAGTTTTATTCACCTCAAGCCATCCTAGGTGTAGCCTATATGACTTTATTCTTTCTGATGAACACAATCGGAGATCGGAGCTTTATAATGGCTCCGGGGTTAATAAAGGCCTTCTAAAGTGAAGCGATACATTTGTGGAAAAAAAATAAATAAATCCATATACAAGTTAAATATCTAGCTTCCACCAGACTGCCTTCAGTATTCAACTTAAGAAGAAAGCGCAACACCTCTCACAGTTCAAAAAGCTTACACTACATTTACATTTACATTTATGCATTTGGCTTACACTACGTCCTACGCCTTTCCTGTTCAACTTGCGGAAAAAGCTTAACTGACACGACGCCAGTTCCATTTTTTTCGCAACTTGAATACAGAAGGCGGACTGGAAGATAGATATTTTACATCATAACTTGTTAAATGTGGATTTTTTTTTTTAATACACAAGCGCATCGCATCGATTGCATACTGTTCATCCTAGCTAAATAGTATTTATGTCATACAGTTTTGAAACCTTTCTAAATTTCTAAGGATATCAATGTGAACACAATAACAGTATCTAATTTATAATTTTAAAATATCTCGACTCCTTTATGACTTACTCCATGACCTGAAACCAGGGGTGCTTCTCAATATCCCTCCTCGTTTCTTCACTCCTCCGTCCTCCATCCTATGACCCGGAAACCGATCAAACTCAGCCATCTTGAAGGACATCTCAATTCTCTAATTGCACCGCGGGGAGGCGAGGAACAAGAAGTGAGGGAGCTTAAGGAGGCATCTTGCTTTATTAAAGGGTTAGTTCACCCAAAAATGAAAATTATGTCATTAATGACTATATGTCCCGATCACGTTTTTTTGCCCTCGAGTCCGAGTCCGAGTCATTTGATTTTGAGTATCTACCGATACCGAGTCCCGATCCGATACTTCTATAATACATAAAAAAGAATAAAGAAGAGCGAAAAAACAGATCCAGGATCCAGGAACAGTGCTTTTCAGGTTTTTCAGGTATCTAACAGTAGTTTTCACGTACAGAAAATGGATAAAGTAATCAAATATAAAATATCACTGCATATTATCTTTACTGTATAAAATAAATAAAGATGAATCATTATTGAAGTTACAAAAGCTATTCAGTCAAGAGCCGTTAGTGATTTCTTTGTTATTTGTTGTTTGATTTAACATTAAATACAGGCAGGAGGAATAGTTTTTGTCCCTATAAGACATGCACGATCCAGTACATATACTGTTACACATGCGCTGTCTTTCTCGACTAATATACGTTCACTTAAGACATAACCGACTATGTTTGCTAGGATACTCGCTAAGACAGACATGTTGACATAATTTTTGTATGAATTTGTCCGCTGAAGCGCAAGACTTGAAAGAGAACTCAGTATTTGCACGCTGTCTGAGATAAGCGTGTGCGCGCTTCGGATGAGCGCACACAAATATTCTCACAGCGCGCGCGAGTTCTCTTTCGCGTCTTGTTCTTGAAGGTTTAAATCAGCAAGGCTTAAATGAGTTAGCGTAAACACCATAGACAGTAAAAGAAATGGACACAGCGACCCCATTGGAACTCAATTGAGTAGTATTTTAAAATGTAACGGCAGTACGCCATATTAAGATAATGCATACTATTGCCTGCGAGCTTCTCTTCCTGTCTGTACGGTAATTTCTCTACTGTGCGACAGAGAGTCGAGTGGTTATGACGCAATCGTTAGCCTATTTTTACAAAAACTGTTTCTACGGGGCCATAATGTAACATAGAAGGTAATGGAGCCCTTTATACATTGTCGTGTATCTTTAGAAATAAATAATGGACAAATGGAGTCTTTAAACGCCTCAGATGTAAAGTTATTCGCTGTCAAAGTGACGCCAAAATGAATGGGAGTCAATGGGATGCTAACGCAAGTGAAGTTCTGCTACAAGATGGCGGCACGCGGCCGACTTCAACTTCCGGTCGACTTCCTTGGGCACTGGTAAACACAGACAGCAACGTGTGCTGTTCAGGTCTCACCTGCGCTCGCCCGCTATCAACGCCCGGGTGATGACGGCGTACATGACTGGACATTAGAGCAGACGGCACTCGCAGTTAACGTTAACAGTTTGCAAAGAGTGACTGTTTTGTCCACGATTTCTGACTATCGTTGTTGTAACGTTTTGCGCATCCATCGACTGAAACATACATTATTTGAACTCTGTCTGTCTGTTTTCCACGTTGCTATTTTAAACAAACCGTATTAACCAATAGATGCGTAGTCATTCGAGATGGACCGCGGTGCAAGTGCGTACCGAACCGTAAGTGGAGAACCGTATGGTTAGATTTTTTACCGAGAACCGTTGCACCCCTAATACATATCCGAGTCCTGATCGGGAGGTAACGTCCGATTCCGATCGAGTCTGAAACCACGTGATC
This sequence comes from Megalobrama amblycephala, assembly GCF_018812025.1. Classification (NCBI taxonomy): domain Eukaryota; kingdom Metazoa; phylum Chordata; class Actinopteri; order Cypriniformes; family Xenocyprididae; genus Megalobrama; species Megalobrama amblycephala. Next base: position 16,222,597 of record NC_063051.1, read on the forward strand.
GGGCCCGATTTCCGATCACGTGATCGGATCTGGACATCCCTATTAATGACTCACCCGTTCCAAACCCGTAAGACCTCCGTTCATCTTCGGAACACAGTTTAAGTGACGCTGCTTCTTCTTCTTCTACGGCGGTTGGCATCCAGCTTATTGGTGCATTACCGCCCCCTTCTGCTCCGGAATGTGACGCGATTAGGACATCCGCGACATGCACACCTACGCACCATTTTAAAAAATATAGCAATACCAAAATACAAACAATGTAGAATAGCTTGAATACAGCGTGCGTCTCCCTCAGACTGTAAATGAAGCTCGGGCGCACTGCATAACACGTCATCAGCGTCACTGTCCGGAGCAGAAGGGGGCGGTAATGCACCAATAAGCTGGATGCCAACCGCCGTAGAAGAAGAAGCAGCGTCACTGTGGAAGAGAAGACAATGCTGAATAAAGTCGTAGTTTTTGTTATCTTTGGACCAAAATGTATTTTAGATGCTTCAAAAACTTCTAACTAACCCACTGATGTCACATGGATTACTTTGATGATGTTTTTATTACCTTTCTGGACATGGACAGTGCACCGTACCTACACTTTCAATGGAGGGACAGAAAGCTCTCGGACTAAATCTAAAATATCTTAAACTGTGTTCCGAAGATGAACGGAGGTCTTACGGGTTTGGAACGACATGAGGGTGAGTCATTAATGACATAATTTTCATTTTTGGGTGAACTAACCCTTTAATATTTATATGGGCAGATCCCTCCAGTGATGACACTTTGAAGTGACGCTAAAGGGAGTGAGGATATAATTTCACTTGATTCAATTCCTCCGTCCTTTGTCGTCTTTTCCTTGTGTCCTTCCCTTGCATCCTGAAGGGGTGGAGCTAAGACGTGAGGAAAGGTAACGAGCATGCACAAATAAGAATTGAGAAGCACCCCGAGTACCTAGGAGATGCATTTCCTCATGACTGAGTGTCTTATCTGAATTGGGCTGCAGACAAGTACAAATAAAATGGCAGTATTTTTAAGTTGGGAAAGACATTTGATTATTAGCTTCTACTTTGTTTGCAGTATAGATGATATGTGATCATCTTATGAAACAAGTTGATTGCAGTTATTCTCAAAAAAAAAAAAAAGGATTAGCTTGAATTGGCTTGTACCTTAAGGCAGTAGTTTGAGTTTTTTTGTTTTTGGTTTTTTTTCAGGCCACAAACTTGCATGATGTCCAGGAACTCTTTTTTTTTTGGACATTATATGAATATCCTATCTTTGGTGGTTCTGTGCGACAGGTATAACATCAAAATCAAATGAATGCATTGCAAAAGAAACTTTGCGTTGGCCGGGAATCGAACCCGGGTCAACTGCTTGGAAGGCAGCTATGCTAACCACTATACCACCAACGCATGAGCAGTGATGTTTCTTGTTGCTGTTGTTCATGTGACTCTGGAAAATCGTTTTATTTGTGTTTTTTGTAGAGTAGTCTGAAAATGCAAACTCAAATAAAATACAGCCATGTACACGTTTCTTCAGTTTGTTTTATAAACTCGACAAAAACTAAGGGCTCGTCCGGGATTTGAACCCGGGACCTCTCGCACCCAAAGCGAGAATCATACCCCTAGACCAACGAGCCATACTGATGCAATGTTTGTGCAGTTTTATGAATGATCTGTTGTGTGCCGGGCGTCTAGAAGATCCAAATAGATTTTGATTTTAATAAAACCCTGTAACAGAAGTGAGCCGTATCATGCGGTAGAAAAATGCCATAAAATACTGTTTAAGCATACAATCACATAGGGGAAACGTCTATAGTTTGTCCATTTCATATGTTCATAGCATGGCCGGTTAGCTCAGTTGGTTAGAGCGTGGTGCTAATAACGCCAAGGTCGCGGGTTCGATCCCCGTACTGGCCATAGTATTTTTTTTTCTTTTGCATGTACAAGAACCTAGATCAATTTAAACGGTATAACTTGTGAAAATTAGTTTTTGTAATTTCTCCTCTTAGTCTTCCATTGAAAATATGTATGAAAATCTAACATTTAATTAAAGTCATAAAACATTTTTTCCCTAAAATATATGTATTCCACAATTATTGGCACCCTTACAAATTCTGAGTAAAAATCTAACTTATGAATATAACACATGAATAGGATTATACTTATGTTTTTAAGAACACTTAAGTGATAAATCATGACTTCATGATTCACTGGGCTCTAAATATGAAGTAACTAAATTTATAGTCATCCATCAATATGGGAAAAGACCTAGTAAGAATACAGTAATTATGTGAAAAAAAATGTTGAGCTGCACAAATCATAAAATGGCTAAGATGATAGTTTAAATATTTGGAATTTTCTAATTTCCACTCTTTGGGCAAGAATTAAAAAGTTAGAAATAGGAACAATCTACCTGGAAGAGGATGTGCGTCTATATTGGCCCCACACATACTGAGGAGGATGGTTTGAGTCACCAAACAAACTGTAAGGATCAAAGTCAGAGAACTGTAGATGCTAGTTGGGTCTTGGAGTCAGAAAGTCTCCAAAATTATGATTAGACCTCACCTATATAACTATAACTTGTTTGGGTAGGCTGCAAAAAAAAAAAAAAAAAAAAAAAAGCCTTTGGTGACAAACAGCAATCACATGCACCTACTAGAACTTTTAGTGGGACTAGGTTTCATGACCAGAGATGAGACCAAAATAAAGATGAGACCACAGAATGAAGTTTTTGCCATGGATATACAGTAGCAGTCCCCTGACCCAAACCCAATAAAAACCTGTGGGATGAGCTGAAGCACAACTGAATAGCTCCATGTCAATTCTAGTGAATTTAAGTGTATGTATTCTATCAACTATATTCTCTCAACCAAAGAATCCAATTCTACCCTGGTTTCATGTGGGTTTACAAAGGTCTGACTTTGACTTAGCATACTATTATATACAGGATATACAGACAGGGGAAATGTTTACGGTTAACAAATGGACAAACATTTTTTGGAAAAAAAAAAAAAAAATATATGTGATAACTCATTTTCAGCAACACCCAACCAGCATTTACCACAAAGTTTATGGCTGGAGGGTTAGATGGGATCCTTCCATGTGGACAATTCTAACTCTGCCCATACACAAAGTCTACATTCTCATTGGTTATTGAGCATGTGTAAGAAATCAGTCTCACCCCAACAAGTCCAGATACATTTTCGATTTTTATTTTCCTTTTTGGACAGTTTATTTTCCAGTGTTATCCATAATCGTTTCCTTTGTCATTTTTGCATAATTCTTATAAGGCTATTAAGAGGGCCATTGCTATGGTTTCAGACCAACCTGCATAGCAATTGGAAGACAAAAAAAGGGGGCTGGACACTGACCCATTAGCAAGAATGAGTAAAACATGACATTACTTGACATTTCATTGGCACAAAATGGTCTTTTTTTTTTTTCCATCCTTCCAAATATTATAATCTTTAATAAACAATTTCTGAATATCAAAAACTAAATGAAAAAGAATAAGCTGTTTAGTGTACGCTTTAGAGACTTTGGGGAACCATGGGACTTCTACTGCACAAGCAACTACATCCCTGGGACTTCCAAAGCAAATGGCAGTTTGAAAATACTTTTGTAGTGAAAGTCCCTCTTTTAAGTCGGAAAGTTGTAAAGGCTGCATGGAATCCGTTCCCGGAGTCAGGGAATCAGGGATGGTGACAGAGACAAGCGAAATGTCTGCAACAAAATGGCTACCCTAGGGAACGAGGCAAAAGTACAGCTGGTTACCCATTTCCTATGAATGAATCTGACTTCAACCAGAAGCAACATCTTTCAGAGGTATACAGTATATTTTTCCCAAACCCCATTGCAAAGGCAACTATGAGACAGAGCAGCTTAATAAACCCAGAAAATAACCTTTGTAATGAAATAATGTTTTTGTAATTAAGTCATATCAAAAATCACTTAAACCTGGATCATTACAGATCTGAAGCATGGTCAGGAGTACTTTTGTTTTCCTTCAATTTGTGAATAATCAAGACCCTTATTAGCAGAAGTAATTTGAGCAGAGGAACTGTGCTGATATATTGGGGGTCAGAGGAAGTGGTCAGTCCACATCCAAATGGGTCAAATGAGGGATAATAGTAAGGGGAAAACCAGGAGGTTGCAACATAACCATTGAAGGACACATTTTAAAAACGTTTGGGTCCCCATGGAGATGATCTTGCAGTAGCCACAGGTGCACCAAAACTGGGGAATTCCTCAGAGCTGCTCATATCCGGAGCCTAAATCCAAAAACACAGGTGACGCAAGTTAAATTCCTCTGTTAGAATTATGCATAAACCTATAGCTTAATTTCAGTCATTAACTCATGATTGATTTTAACTTTGCAGCAGATTATGGCACTCAAGACATAATAGTTTACCTTTACCTTTTCACTGCCAGTGGCCCAAGGAGCCTCCCGCACAACAAAGCCCTTGGATGGGCCACGAGGTTCTTCCATGCTGGAGGCAGTGGAACCAGAAGGCTTCATATAGGCCATTTTGGCTTCATTTTCAACTACGTCGGACATCTGAGGGTAAAGATGACAAAAATAAATCAATAGTTTTTGTAAATTCAGTACTTTAAAATAAATACTTTTTTCTTCTTCTGCCAAAGTGTAGCATAATCTTACATATTCTTCCTCCAGGTTCAGAAGGTGATCAATGGCTTCATCAACATGCTCTGGACGGCCAGTCACTGTCACTAAATTTGGATCTGCAGCTCCACTCTGAGGGAACCGAACATCAACCTGGAAAATACAAAATATATAGAATATGTACAAACATCTATTAAAAGTACATAAAAAAACAAAAAAAAACAAACACCATTCAAAACAGAAGTCAAATACTTAGTCCTAAAATTTTTTTTTTTAAAAAGCAAGATGTGACACCAATACCATCTCACCTTAAACTCATCCATGATCTTGCGGATTCCCTTGCCGCGTGCCCCTATGATGCGAGCGTGGACTCTGCTGTCCAGGGTGATGTCTTCAGAGATCATTTCCTCCAGTTCATCCACTATAGCCTGAATGGCATCACGTGCCGCCACAGCATTCTGCTCATAGCCAGTAATGGTAATCTGATCCTAAAAGACCAAAATATAAAAGGTTGCCCATGTTTTCAAAAAAAAAAAAAAAAAAAAAAAAAAAAAAAAAAAAAGGAAAATGTTGCTTTATTGGTTTTTAGGCTCCAGTCTGTTACCTGATTCTCATCATTTTTCTCTGGAAACTGAATGTTGACCTCATGCTCATTGCGGATTTGGGTGATTATGGCACCCTTGCGTCCAATAATCTTGGGGTGATACTTGGGATCCACAGTGATGGTCAGCTTGAAGCTCCTGAGAGCCTGCGGACAAAAATATATAATTTTTTTTTTTTTTTTAAATCATATTATGTTTTATATTATTTATATTAATTACAGAGTGGAAATAATTTGAACAACGTTTCATTTGTAATTTAGACTTCAAACTCACTCGATCCTCCTGTTCAGCCTGTAGCTCTTTGACACGCTCAAGAAGACCCTCTTTAGCGCGGTCAAGGTGGGTGGACAGGCCAGTAATGGAGATAATGTGAGACTGTAACTCATGAGCAGGCACTTGAATATTAACCTGTAGGAAAACATTTGTCAGGAACGACAGGACAAAACTAAATAAAAAAACCCTATAATATGCTGTAAAAACCTAAAAATGCAATGCATATCTCTAACCACTTGTAAATGCAGCGATACAGGTTTATAATTCCACTGAAATTAGCCATAAAGAGACCAACCTCAAACTCATCCATCATCTTGCGAATTCCGCTTCCTTTTTGGCCAATGATGTAGCGATGAAGCTCAAAAGGCACTTCCACCGCAATGGTCACAGGAACCAAAGCCTAAAACGACATTTTTTTTTAAACATTTGACAAGATGCACCTCAACACAAATCAGAACTACTGTGTACAATGGAAATACATGCAGGCAGTCGCACCTTTAGCGCCTCAACAGCAGCTTCACACCTCTCTTTGCGGCCAGAGAGCACAATGACATCACACTTCTTTGGGGCCAAAGGATCAATAGGTTCTTTCACCTCTCCATTAGCTTCTCCATTCTCCTGAACTGGAGCATCAGCTGATGGAGCTGAAACAAAGGCCGCAGATTTGACTTTAGAGGCCACAGAAATTAAAAACAGGCATGCAATTCTGTTAGCATGTTCTGCGGAAAAAGACTGGTCAAAGGTGGCGTTGAATATAAAGATGAATGCAAAGCTAATTAAAACATTAAAGAGTAATGTTTTCCCCTTGAGGTAAACTTGAAACGTGTTAAAACAAAGATTTTTCCTTGCCATTCTTTCATCTTTCCTTGCCATTAGTTCATGACCATAAAACAATCAGCCATAAAATGGAACATATATATATTTTTATAATAAATATTTTATATATATTTTTTTATAATATAATATAATATAAATATTAAGAGTTCAAATTCAAGTGGCTCACTAGGAGGCCTCAGCAAACTTTGGATAAGTGTCTGCTACATGTATAAATGTAAATGTTCCAAGGGGTACAGAATGACTTAAAAGGGTCAAAATCAAATTGTATTTCATCTTTTGGTATCAGATCTTTGTACTATAAAAATATACTTTAAAAGCTTTTGGATTAACAAGTTCTGAAACTTAAGATCAGAAAATGACTCGTTTCAGATTGTCACATTATTGTCATCGTGAGATAAAACTCCACCTCTTCAGAAGATCAATAACTACTTCTAATTCATTGTCTCTTTAGCCCCGCCCATCGAATCATGCATGTCATGTAGTAGTAAATACGAGAGACGCAAACACAGGTTTACTCCAGCAACAAAACCATAGAGATGCCTCTGAGGATTACAAGACGTTTTGAAGTGCCAAGTTGTGGAAGGTGTGCATTGCCATCCTTGTGATACTAACATTATGAAAGCATGGATGAACTATTTTTAAAGATGTTCCAGTCAGATTTCATCAGTAAGACACTTTTTGTTTGTTTTCTTCATTTTTCTGGGGATTCATTTTTAAACAAGACAGTTTGAAGATGGCTTTTTAGAGAGACTGAAAATAAAAGATGCAGTGCCAATTATTGGTCCGACATGTCGCAAAACACAAGTGTGAGTAACAGTGTTTTTACCATGTGTCACTATTGCTTTGTCTGCAAGAGATCATTTTATATGTACTGATTATTTACAGTACACTGTAGTGCCGCAGTCAAACTAAACTGTTGTGATTTGCTGTTCTTTGCTTCAGCATTTATGTGGTTAATGTGGAGGATTCCCAGATATGGAAGAAAGCACAAAGAGAATGCTGCTTTTGCTTAAAAAGACTAAAAGAACGACAGTGTGACAAACAAAGGTACGTTCATTCAGAATTTACAAGTTACAATTATAACTGTAATAACTCCAAGTATTTAAACTTTATTTGCCAAAACTAAGAATTATAAAGCATTAGGTAATACGCATAAATGTTTCACATTGTTGGCCAATGTTTCAACTACGTATCTCAAGATATTTTTCAACATCAGTAGTTTTCAAAACAATTCCACATGTGTAATGGAGGGGGCGTTGAAAATTATTTTAATATGCAAAACTGTTACCCAATCATAGCAGTGGGTGTTTACTTCCAAGTCTTGAATGCGGCACGCCCATCAAAATGGAGTGTTTCAAAGAGAGGGTCAAAAACAGGATAGAAAATAGCTTATTACTTCTAATTTAGGATTTTGTTTTTATGACCTCAGAGAACATTATAATATGTTGAAAAAAAAAATGCAGTTCATGACAACTTAAAGCATTTAATTAAATTAATGAAAAATAATCAAGATGCAAACGTGTTTTTGAAGAACAAACTTCTAGAAAATAGAACATGCCTCACAAAACAATAAATTGAGTGAACTATGCCAATTTAGAAATACATTTTAGAAACCAGTAGCTGTCAATTACAACAGAAATACCAGGAAAAAGCTTCCCCACATCTTACTCTTATTGTTAGTTATATCAAATTGCCATCACTGATGTGTAAAAGTAAGTGTTAATGTGATATCACAACCACGAAGATTAAGAATCCATTTTTGAGCTTCAGCTTCAAAACTCTGTCTTATTGTGAGTTGAGGCTTTCATTTCAAAAGATCAAGAAACATTTGATTTTCCATGATATGACCTTTTCATTATTGACAGTCGCTGTGGTATTTACCTTGCTGGTCCTCCCTGTCTGGAAACTTGATCTGCACATTGTGGTCTTTAGTGATCTGCTGTATGCGAGAGCCCTTCGGCCCCATTATGGAGCGGTGGAACTTCTGAGGGATCACACACTCCATGGTCACTTGCGCATCCTGCAGATTTAGAAGAACGTATAGTCAGTTACCTCCTTAAAACGCCAAAATAACTGCAGTTGTCTGAGATGGGAACTGCATTCATTTATTGCATGCAGATTGTTACATCTACTCACCAAATCATCAATCAACTCCAGCATGCGTTTCTTTGCAGCCTCCACACAATCTTTGGCTCCCTTTAGGGTGACCTTATCACTCTGTGAGGCAGTTCGGGGGAAACTGACAATAACGCCACCATACTCATCAGCGATGTCCCTCAGGACTTGGCCACGACGTGCCACGAAGAAACGATGGTGCTTGGGATCAACGATCATGGAATCCTCTACGACATTATCCTGATATCAGAAATATGATTTAAGAATCAGAGCAAGTGGAAACCATTCAGAAGATACTAAGTTTTAATTGATCATCAGTGTTCGGGCTAAAATGGATCACGGGGGACTAACCAAGCTCTTAATGAGTGCTTCCAGCTCCTTCTGTGCTTCTGCTACAGCTTCCTCCGTACCGATGACTGTGATCAGCTCCTGATCCTTATCTTCAGCAGTAGGGAAGATGATCCTGGCGCCTGTGCTGTCCCGTACCTTGCGGATATTTCCACCTCCTTTTCCAATAAGGAACTTGTGGTATTCAGGTTTGGCACGAAGCTCAACTGTGTGGCTTTTAGTTTGCTATTGAAAACAAGTAGATTAAAGTAGATTAAGTTGTTTTTAGAGCAACAATCACTGGTCTTGTGTTAAAAGCAGTTTGAATACTTGTACTCACAAAGCCTGTGCCCAAATGACATTCCAAGCTTAACATCAGTAGGTTTCAAGTTCTTCAAGGAAACCCATCCCTTCAAACATACCTTCTCTTCTGCCAGGGACAGCAGCTGTTTCTTGGCTTTCTCTACCTCCTCCGCTGGGCCTCTGATTGTCACTGCATCGATGCCAGAGCCCTCTGTTGGGAAATGGATGTGCACACCACCACACTCCTCCATGATGGAACGCACAAAACGCCCCTTGGAACCAATTAGGGAATTGTGTAGTTTTGAGGGGATGGACACCTCTACTTCTGTAATATTCGCCTGCATAAATATTTGAGAACAATGAATAAAATCTCTTCCATCCAAATACACATACTATTCAAATTTTTGGGGTGTGTAATATTCTTAAAAGAAGTCTCTTATGCTCACCAAGGTTGCATTTATTTGAGCAAAAATACAATAAAAACCGTTTTCAAAAATACAAAATTCTTACAGTCCCCAAATTTTTCAAATGCCCTTATTATGCTACTTTAAAAGGTTCCTAATTTTGTTTTGGAGGTCTCTTACAATAGGTTTACATGCATCTACAGCCAAAAACATTTTCATTTTCTCTTAATATACATTGCACATCACCTCCTTTCTTATTGTCTGAAAACTGTTCAAAGATTCTGTCTCTCTAAACCCTCCTTTCTGAGAGCCTATTCTGCTCTGACTGGTCAGATGGCCAGAGTATGTTTTGATTGGTCTACTTACAGCGTGTCAGAAACAAAACGCCCATTACCACACCTGAATTTCAGCTCCAGAAGCTTCCTCAGCACTTGTATACACAGTGTAAAACTTACACCATTACTGTTCATATCACTATCAATTCGAGCTAGAGTTCTCATCCTTATGAAGTGCAGCAAAGTGTCTTCTCGACATGTCAACAACATGAACTAAACTTCCAGGCCTCAGCTACAACTACAGTATTTGAGGGCAAGTCAAAGTAGACGTTGTTTGGGGGCAGCCAATGAAGACCATAGACTGGAATTATGCAAATGTTTAACAAACCTATGTAGGAATTATTGACAACTTGTTTCGGCAGTACTAATTAGATTCTTTGTTTTAGGAGACAACTATTTGTTGTGCACTTTGATCCTTACATCTTTGCCGACCTTTTCCATTCACAAACAGCTATACTGCAGACTGCATTAATGGTAATACTCAGAAAAGCATAATAGAGGCACTTTAACACAAGTGTGATGGACTTCACATTAAGGTCGATTTCAGGGGAGGGAAAAAAAAAAAAAACCTCACCAGTTCTTTCTGAATGGCAAGGATCCTGTTTTTTGCTGCCTCACAGTTTGCCTTCTTCCCAGTGATGACAATCATTTCAGAGTTACTGTTTTCCGCAGGCAGATCAATCTTAGTGTTAGTCTCTTCACGAATCTAAGAAAGAAAAAGTGCCAGTAAGTAAACTGTCTGAGAATGGATGAATGTGCAAGTCTAAAAAGTAACTACTCACTTTCTTTATATTTGCTCCTCCTTTGCCAATTATGTTTTTGTGGAATTGCTTGAAAATGGGAACTGAGACAGAAAAACTGTTCTCAACCTGGAAAAAACAACAAGTAGGGCAGTTTAAGAAAATGCTAAAATTGACAATGGTGTCATTTAACAAGACTGTTAAGCTCAAAACATGGAGCCTTTAAACTCCATTTAATAGTGTGCACCAGCACAGGTGGTCAACATAGGTACTACAAAGTTTCATTCTTGTCCAGTGTCTGTGTTGACAGATAAAAATGCCTTTGTAATCATTTAAACTAGAGCTGCGTGCATCTCTTAACCCGGCCACACAAGTGCTTATCAATGTGGGAGACTATTGTTGTTACAGTCTCCAGTAATTTGTTGTTGCCAAACTTCACATTGCACGCTGTATGCATAGCCTAGTGTACGCGTAAAAACTTAAGCATACTTTGGGCTTTGAGGCCATTCACACCATAACTATATAGTTAACTTTTATAATTATAATAAGAAATAGGGAAGACCAAAAAAAAAGAAAAATCACACCCCAACTTTAAAGGGGTTGAGCATTTAAAGTGGCAGAAAACAGAACTGCTGCCCTTGCTTTAAAATATAAAGATAATAGATATAATAAACTATACAATTGTCCATTGGTGTGGACACAAATATAGTTATCACTTTTGATGTGAGTGGGCATTTACATGACAGTGACAAGGGGTGTATCAATCAGCTCCCTTGTTTAGTAGTAAGTGCACTGACCAAGGATTTTCAAAGGGGTTTTCCAGAAAGCAAGGTTATCTTACAGTCATACATACCATGAATTCTCAGTTGATTAACCCAAACCTTGTTTACTCGAGGTATGGTGGTTACAAAAACGCGTCTGGGAGTAAGTTCAGCCAATTCAGAATATGTTCAGAATATGTAAATATGTTTAACGGCGATTTACATACTTCGTGAATATCGCCTATTTAATGGTTATGCAATCATTTTTCAATCTTTTTTCGTTTAATCACTGTGAATAACTACTATATTGTTTGTTTGATGCTAATTATATAATAAAAAAAGATTCATTAAAGTGAATAACAGCCTGTGCTTGCAAAGATAACATGGCTGTATAAGTTTATTTTTTTTATGTTTAATCATTTTGCTTCCACGTTGTTTGAAAGGCAAGATATATATTTTTTATTTTAGAAATGCATAGCAAAAAAAAAAAAAAAAAAAAAAAAAAAATGTCTGAATACAGATCAATGATTCGTGAGATGAGAATTATATATTAATTGTGCGCGCACACACACATTCACACAGTATTATGCACAATCTGTCACACCCACTGGAGTCTCATCAATAGGGCACCTCTGAAGTAAAATAACCCTGGAACAGAACCAGCAGGTTGTGTTCAGAGAGCAAGTTGCTATGGCTACTTGCATACCGTGAAAGTTACCTCCATTTTTGGAACCAAAAGTTGAGGTTATCCGCTTACTTGGCCTTACACAGACCCAGGTATGTCACATAACCTGCTTTCTGGAATGCTCCCCAAGACTTTTAAGTAACATAGAAGATGGACAGTAAACTAAAACAATCAAAACAATGATATTGAACAAAAATAGTGCTGTTGCGGAGTCACATTTTAATATAACCAGGTGATTGTGTTGTGTGAATCAACGCTCAGATGTCTGGTGAATCAAAACCCTTGCAAATGTGTCAGTGTTCCTGATACATTGATTCACAACATCAGCAGTAGAAATAGACAGCAATAGAAAACTCAGGAAAAATTTGAAAAATGTGTTTACCATTTCAGCCACCATTTTCTGCATAAACTTTGTGCATTTTTCCACCTCAGTGCGAGGCCCACGCAGTTGTACAATGTCACTTTTCTGCGTTGGGTCAGGGAAGTTGATTATGACCTGAAAGCAAGGGGGAAGAAATGTTATTTCTCTATCAAACGTACACAAAAATATGCAACTGGAAAAATATGCCATGTAACCTAAAACAATTACCTCAGGGAACTTATCCCGAACTTCCTTAATTTTCTCCCCTTTCTGTCCGATGATGGCTCGATGAAAACGTTGTTCAATGATCATGTCCTTTGTACGCTCATTCTCCTGTTGAAATCATGACGTTTTTAGAGACTTTAAGTCAAGTGTTGCCAGGCAACTCCTGCAAATAACCCAGTGGATTTTGAGGCTGTAGAGCCTACAGATGTTTTTTTTTTTTTTTTTTTTTTTTTTTTTTTTTTTTTTTCGCACCGACACACATTCACCTGACTCCACTTTAAGAATTATGATAAACTTACTGCAGACAGAAATGATAAAGTAAACCATTTAAACAAACGCAACCATTACACAAATATAACAAGTGGTAAACCTTAACTGAAAGAACACTGAAGAGAGAACAGTAAACAGAGCCTTTATTCAATTACAAATCCATCCAACTTGCCATGCGTGACGCTAGCTCCAGCAGCTCCTTCTTGGCCTCCTGCACGCCCTGGGGGTCACCCTCGATACGGATAAGGTTACTCTTCTCATTGTCAGGTGGAATGCGGACTGACACTTTGTGCTGTTCCTTTATGCGGTTAACTAGGTGTAGAGAGAAAAGCACATGTGTTATGTGTTTGCAAAATATCCGCTTTAGACATCACAACAGCTGTATGTATACTCACTGTTTGCACCGCCTTTCCCAATTAAATGTCGGTGGAACTTGGGGTCCACACTTATTTCAGTGTAGTCCATTCGACTAACCTATAAAGAACACATGAAAACCAGCCAAACTGTTTAGAACACACTGAGGCAAAAATTTAACAAAGCAAGTGGAAGCCTATAATTGTCATGTAATAGGGAGATTAGTCTTCTTACCAGATCTGTAACAATTTCTTCAATCTGGCCCTGTACTATCTGTACATCTTTGGTGGGACCCTCCAAGGTGATCTTGTCCTCTCCCTCAGTGAACTCAATGTGCACCTGTTAACAAAGCATCACAGGGTTAATTCACCCAAAATTCCATCAGTTACTCACCCTCATGTCATTCCAGACAAGATAATATTTGTTAATCTTCGGAACAACAAAAGACAACATTCTAAAAAAAAAAAAAAGCCTGAAAGATTACTTTCCCTCCACTGAAAACCCATTCCAACAAAATTTTATGCTTCAAAAAGTTCATAAAGACAGTATAAAAGTAATCCATAAAAAAAATAAATAAAAAAAAAACAAGCGGTTTAATCCAAGTCTTCTGAAGACACACAATCACTTATTTAATCTAGGCTTTTAAGTCACATATGCACATAGATCAATGCACCAACATAGAGCAAGGCTGCTTGCTTGACCCATGAACTAATGAGGTTTGTTCTTATTCTTTCCCCGCCATTGATGGAATTCTGTCATTTATGACAATGCTTCCCCAACATGGACAATTTTCCGGCAATCCATGTTTTAACCGTTACACGCTAGGGGGACACTATTACAACTTTTCTGAAAGAGTACAGAATCTCTGGATCAAAAAAGTAACAAAGCAGCAGAAACCAGTGATAGAAGCATTGCTTACACACATAAGCTAACGCGATCAAACATTAAAAATCAAAACTGCCTAACATCACAGGATGAAATAAACCCAAGAAGAGGTATAGGACTGTGCAAGCTTTGGGGGTGTTGAGAGACTCGATCTACCCCATCCCTTTTCATAATTGTTCGGAATCCGTTCCGGATGTGGTCTGACAAAAAAGTGATTCTAAGGTTTTTGCTTGATGTTGTCTTTAATAAAACTTACCCACATTCAAGTGTTAATAAAAAAATTAAAAAAAAATACATGAAACTTTGTTTAATAGTAGAGGCTCTGTTCTTTCTTTTGACATATTATATGTTCAGATATTCATACAAAATATTCTAGGGACTAAAATGAACTACCTGTGCTGGTTGATGCAATTACTGTGACCTTTGAACTGTCACTTTGACATGTGACTCTGGTCAAAAACATCTGTTGAAAATAAGATACATCTACACATGCCCCTCACTGAGCAAGACGATAGAGATTCAGGCCAAGCACTCTGATGTGACTAGGGAAAAGTTGACTCGCCTTGGGCATTTGCTGCGTGATCTTTGCCAGATTCTGTCCTTTCTTGCCAATTATGAAACGATGAAGCCAAGAGGGAGCAGAGACTGAGGACACAGTGTAGCTGTTGGCCTGTACAGAGAAAGTAAGGGTCAAAGGTTAGTCAAATTGATAGCATTTCTACAGTTACATTTAATACGTTTCTTAAATTAAAGCTAAAAGAAAAGTGCAAAAATAGCTTGAGGGAAAGAATTCTTGTACTGAAACAGAGAGGGGGAGGAAAACAGGCTTGTTTACCTTGGCATACACTTCAGTGAGTGCCTGGCCCAGCCGGTCTGGCTCCCCGCGCAGGATTACTGTCTCTGAGCTGCTGTCGAGGGGTGGGATCTCGACCGAAACGCCGGTCCTGTCCAGGATCTCTTGCAGGGTGTTACCCTTAGGCCCAATCACATACTTGTGCTGAGATTTCTTCACCTCCACTGCAATAGTGGTTGCATTCTTCTTCTGAAATGAGCAAAAGGCCACATTTTAAACGCTCTCCTGAGTAGCTTTCAAGTTTATCATTACTTCTTTCACATGAATATGTGGTCCAA
Source organism: Megalobrama amblycephala (assembly GCF_018812025.1). NCBI lineage: Eukaryota > Metazoa > Chordata > Actinopteri > Cypriniformes > Xenocyprididae > Megalobrama > Megalobrama amblycephala. The sequence goes on from NC_063051.1 coordinate 16,237,816, forward strand.
TAAGTTAAGATGATTTGGAAAAGTCAATAAAAGTCCATTAATTATTCTATCATTGCTCACCTTCTCCTCATAAATCTTCTTGATCTTGGCTATGGCCAGGGCCACCTGCTCTTTTTCCCCAGTGATGACAATCTCCGTTTTGTTCACACTGGGTGGAGGGACATTAATGCGGGCTCCCGTCTCCTGCATCAACTCCCCCACCAGCTTGTTATAAGCTCCAGTGATGAAGGGGTGGTACACCTTTTCAATGTTCATTCTCTCCACAGCACGCTTATCCTGCAAATAATTGAAAACCTCATCATCATCACCACCATCTTTTAGGTTTAATATCTGATACATAACTGTGTGATAGAGTTAAACAATTAATCGAATAAAGTTCCAAACCTGCTCAGCAGAGATGAGCAGGATCTCATGCTTGGCCTTCTCCAAGCCTTCCTTGGTTCCAGAGATCTTGATCAGGTTACTGGGGTCTTCGGGTCTAGGGATCTGGATCTTGGTGGCAGTCTTCAGCTCGAGCTCCTGCAGCTTCTCCCCACTCTTGCCGATGACAAAGCGATGATGTTCTTTGGGGATGGCCACAGTAGCTGAAGCCTGTTGTAAAGTAAAGTATTTACAGAAGTTACTAGGGATATACAACCATTATAATTCTGGGAGATACCGACAAGCTGATAAGTTTTTTTCATGACCAATAGCGATAATTTGTCAATATTAAAATTCTATGCTATTATCTAAATAAAAGTAAAAAAAAAAAAAAAAAAAAAAGCAAGTGTTTAAACAGTACAAGTAAAATGGATAATCATTTTGAGATTTGCTAAACATTACCAAATTTATTAAATTAGCGTTTTAAAAAGATGAAATGGCTTCAACTTTCAAAATAACAAATACGGGCAGATAACCAATATCATGCCAGTATCTTGTGTCTTTCTATAAGCTTCCCAAAACACATTATAAGCATAAAACTGTTGAAAGATTTATTTTTTTAAATACTAAATTTATATTACCTGAGTCTGCAGTCGGGACACAATCTCTTTGCGGGCTTTCATGACAGCGTCATGTTTCCCAGAGACCATTATGGAGAGGCCTTGGTCTTTAGCCATGGAGAGTTCCAGGTGGGCTCCAGTCTTGTGCATGATATCAAGACACACTTTAGCCTGGTCTCCTTCTCCAAACTGGTTTATGTCCTTGTACTTGCGCTCTTCCAGAGGCACATGGAAAACCTGTATTTATCAAAGCGGAAAACAGTCAAACCAATGAACAAACGTTCCCCAGGTAAGAAAGTGACTGTAACTAGCTTGATCGCCGTACCTGGGTAATTATTGAGGACTTGAGAGGTTTAAGTTTAGATGTCCAGGCATTTCCAGTCTCCTGTACCCCCTCTGGCAAAGGCTTTTCAGGCAGAGGGGGAAAGGCATCCTTGTAGGTGGGGAGGCTATCCTCATCTTCAGCACCGCTAGAGCCCGCCACAGCAGCTAACAGGGAGAGATAGACAACATTCAACATTAGCTTTGCCAGAGAATGATTACGGACATGTCAAAATGGATAAAACCACCACTTACCTTTGACCTGCTCTGGCAGAAGGCCACTGCGATGCTCATTAAAGCTTTCTTGCGTAAGTACAGCGACTGAGCTCATGGTCGAAATCCCACGTTTACACGGAGTCCGAGTGTGCCACTAAGAAAGGAAGAGCTCAGCCGATTACTACATAAAGGAACAGTGCCTGGCAGAAGTTACGACCAAGATAAAACAAAATACACCCTGGCAGTTAAGATATAAACCATTTGTCAACATGGGTAGAGCTTAAACTTTTCATGATTACAGATTTAAGTCTGCATGATATAAATCCATGCCATCTAATTTTGTAATTGCATGTTATTGATCTTATGAACGATTCATCCGTGTAGGTTCCATTTTTAACTTTTTTTTTTTTTACCTCAGAACATTTAATTAAACTTTCTTAACGTGATCTTCCAGTGAAATGACAGACTTTTCTCTGGTGACATATGCCGGGCTTCTCCAATCACTTACTCCACTTAAACCATGCCCCTTTCTTGCATTCTGCCCCATCCAAAACAAAAACAAATTATAGAACCAAGTCACCACCCTACTCTTTTTCGATCATTAATTTCACTCATATATATATATATATATATATATATATATATATATATATATACAGAAAAAAAGATCTGTTGCTACTTCAGATTTCATCAAATCTTTAAAGAAAAGGGGGAAAAAAATATATTTTGCAAAACACATTCATGATTTCACAAAATAATGTGGTTTGTTCAGAGCAAAATAAGTGAACACTATCTGTAGGAGCAAATTTAAAACACTGTTAGGACTGATCCATTTTCTGGAAGGTCAAAGTTGCCCGTCTGTTACCTTGGACAAGGGCTAATTCTAAGCCATGGAGTTAGATGAACGAGCACTAAAGCTAAGAGGATTTCCCCACTAACCCTTATTTGTTGTACCCCTAGTATGCAGAGCAGCAGAAGAAAAGAAAAAAAAAAATTCTACTCCATAAATAAAAGTTCCAAAGCACACTCGCATTTAATTGAAAACATGCACGCCACACCTCAGTGAAACGTCTACTTGGCGGACTGCTCTCCTACTCCTCACACAGGACTGTTAAGAAAACTAAAAAGACAAGAACATAAAAGCTGAGGCTACTGTTACAGCCATGCAGCCTTGGTTCATGAAAGACCACTTATATTCGCTGCAGAAATTTCACCGTCAAAGACTCACAAGGCTCTTCAGGAGTAGGTAGTGAAAATGGTGTGCAGAAATTATACAGTAAAATGGAAGACTATCATCTATAGATGGAGTAACCCTTGGGATAACTGGCTAATCACACTTGTATTAAGTCATACAACATTCCTTCCAGTTCTCTCGGACAATCTGGCTCCTCAACCCCCCACCCCCCAAATGCAAACTCCAAACCTCTCTACACAGTACAAGGCTGTTTTAATGTGCTTCTCTGCATGCCCCTGGCAGGGCCTCTTCCTCTACAGGCCTCCTTAAGACTTGGACCCAGAGGCTAAACACATACATACAGCTCCTCAAGGCAGATCAAAAGCACTCCACGGGAGTTGATCCATGAACCAAACACTAAAAATCCTTCAGATGCTCAAATGACACATTTAATCATGTGACCACTCATAAGATGTGATTTGATCTTTAATGATCACAGCAAACAACTTGTGACCCATGGCTACAAACACTAGACAAACAAAGATCTTGCAGTTCAAAGCAAACATTAGGCCTGTCAGCAAATTAATCTAGCAGGAACAAAGGCGGTGGTCAATAATCTTACCAGCTAAATGGTCAGTTACCAGATAATCCGTCCTGTAAAGCTGCCCGTTCGTGTCAGCCTGCCAGCTTTTGCCTAAAGACAAAACAGATCAAAGGAAAAGGGGGGAGAAAAAAAAAAAAAAAATCAGACTGTCACTGATGCAAAACCGCTTTAGTTTGCCAGAACTTAGTTACACGTGGCATTATTTGTTTGCATTTCATCTGACGTTGCATACTTCTTTAAATACATGCAAATGTGACTCATTAAAGCTACAAATAGGAACTAAAAGACTGATAAATCTTGCTGCACCTACTTATGATCCTCGTTCACGGAGTTTCAAAATATTAAATCATAACCATGCTTAAAGATACATTGAATATACTCGAAAATACATGTGTATAAACTCTTTAAATAAGCAAGACAAAACAAAAAAACAAATGTGTGTCTTTAAGTGTTGAAAAGGCCCTCTCGCGTCTTGCTAACGTGGCCATTCCTGCGTATGTCAGATTTAAATATGGCGGATTTAACGTTACATTTTCTCTCAGAATGATACATGAGGGGAAATGGAATAATAGTTTAACGTATGTTCAATAAAAACAATGTTTTGTGTGTATAAAAAACGACTTTTGGATGTAAAATCTTCACACTGCTGTATACATGCGCGCTACGTCAACTCATGACACGCCATGCTAACGGCTAACGGAGTAGGAAAGACGGATTTCTCGTTTAACACTTAATTTCTCAACAATTCACAGCTAGAAATATTTAAATCCCGGGAGAGGTGGATGGGTACATATTTAATGGAATTAGTAGTGTCTGTCGTTGTAAGGTACGCCAGTTTTTGTGGTTTACGGAGATAAAAAACTTGTCCTGGCTAGACACCAACTCCAGTAAACTTTGAGCTGCGCGTGCGCGATAGTGACACGTACACCAGCTAGCGCAAGCGCTAACACACTGGATTAGAAAAACTTTACTCTTATTGATCCATTATAACCTAATACTCCGAGAATGACAACGCCTAACAAATATACACTGAAAACACGAGCTTTGCTGATGGCCTAGTGTGAATGTTTAATCAAGATCAGCATTAGTGACTGTCCACACAAAGTCCACGTAGGCATTAGAGCAAAGGGTGAAACAGTGGGGAGAAATTGACATGGAGTCGAGCCAGAGCACATTTTCACGGCAGAAAATTCCCCTAACGATATACGTGTATCAGACGTCAAGAAGAAGCAATGCAGACGTTTGGATGTATAACATACGCACACTGATTTGCAGAATGAAGAGTGACTTACTTGTGTTTGTGTTCCCGTCTGCCCTGTATGGTGCAGAAGCTCGTAGTGAAACTCCACTGGCGAAAGGGAGGAGCAGCAGCCAGTGAGTTATATAGCTCAAGCCTCCTCCAATCACATTCCCTCACGTCACATTCCACGTACAGATCATGCATTTCTCCCAAGACGGTGGTACGGTGTTATAAAATGTAGTAGTGGGGATTTGTCGATTCATCTCAGTAAGAATCTTTTGAATCTTTTCATCAGAAAGATTCGTTCACTCGTTCGTTCTTTCTGCAGGTTACATCAGCAATAGGTGGCTATAATTCAGTATGTTGTGTATTATGAATCATTCGTTAAAAAAACACCGACCTAAAGCAAAACAACTCATACTGTCTTTTGTTAAAACGTATGTAAAAAAAAAAAAAATTACTTAATCTACTAAGCAACTAAAATTAATTGTGATTTAGATTCAGTACCTCGAATCTTTTGAATCCTTTCACCAAAAGATTCGTCACTGATTCGTGCTTTCTGCAAGTTACATCAGCAGGTGGCGTTAAATGACTATATTTTTGTGTATGAATCAGTCATTGAATCATTCATTAATACACACCGACCAAAGTCAGATCAACTCATACTGTATTTTATTAAAACATACATACAAATATAGCCTACTAAAATACTTAATCTACTAATTAAATAGGCCGAATTATATAAACTCACAATTCTGACTTTTGTTCTCAGAATTGTGAGTTTATATCTCGTAATTCTGACTTTATAACATGCAATTGCGAGTTATAAAATAAAAATTGTGAGATATAAACTCGCAATTCTGAGGGGGCGGTCTTTTTTTAATCAGAATTGTAGTTTGTAATTTGCTTTTGCGAGTTTATCCCCCGCTTTCACAGACAAGGCTTGCCTAGTCGGAGACTAAAATGTATGTTTCAGCTGTTAAACTTGCAATTGCGAGATTGCAGTTGCGAGTTTATAGGCCCTGTCTCTTAGATCTCTTTTTACATCTCGTGAGATGTAAACTTGGAATTGTGAGGAAAAAAAGTCAGAACTGTGAGACAAAAAGTTTAATTCTTTAATTTCTCTATATTCTATATACAGTGGTAACATGGTAAGCATGGGTAATGCTTAATTACCTAAAATCATATAAGATAATGTAATGCTTGCTGTAAAAAGAAATGAGTAAGTTAAGCCATAACGGACCTTAGTGAGCCTCCCTTGCATGGCCATTACATCTGTTTAGAAGACAACAGTTTGTCTTATGGCTAATCACATCAATTTGTATTGAGATTGAGATCTTCCCATAATGCAATCATGAGACATCATGATAATGCAATCATGATATGTCTCAGTCTAAACTTAAACCTATGAAAACCTTAGTCTACGTCAGAGTTCAGTGATTGTTAGTTGGTCACAGCACAGGTTTGTTTTGATAGACAGGAAAAACAAAGCTAAATGCTCAAACAACAATGCCTAATTACACTAGAAAAATAAATAGATTAATCAACTTTTAAAAGTGTAGACTTACTTCCCATATATTTTGTCATTGACATCAAAGGTGTAACAGTTCACGACGAAGGAGATGGTGATAACAGTCTTTAATTCAATAGCAAACACAGAAGACTAAGATACTGTGCACTCAAAATAACCAAACACGAACTGAACAGAGAGTATAAATACACATAGCAACTGAGGAAACTAAACAGGCACGGCTGGACAGAGATTAACTAATGAGACACCATAGCAACTAATGAGAACTGATGTAGACATGACCGAAAATGATCTGAACTGAACATACACGTGACATAAGCCCCCCTCCAAAAGGTGGCACTGGGGACTGAGGTGGCAATGGGGACTCGGATGAGCAGGGCAATGATGGAGCAAGCAAGGACGATGGGGAGGTCAGAGGAAGGGAGGAGCCCGATGACGCTGTAGGGGTGCAGGGTGTAAGCACAGCCGGAATCCCGGAAGTCCGTGGCAGAAGCTGGGTGTCGACCGCCGGAAACCGACCTGGAGTGACGAGGGAACCCAGCGGAGTCTCATAGCAGATGGGCCACAGAGGCGATGAGGTAGCGGAGGCAATGGTGACGGGCTGACAGGCTGAGGTGGAGACATGGGCCTGGAGGCCTGAGGTGGAGACGGGGACTCTGACTCATGCCGAGCTGGTGGAGGGGAAGCCTGAGACAAGGAAGATGAGCCGCACAGAGTAAGTGGCGGGGGCAGAGCCGAGGATCTGGACAACACCAGTGGTGCCGACGGATCCAGGGGACTGGCCGTGACCCGCGATGGAGAGGGGACCAGGAAGTCAGGCAAGAATATAGGCAGAAGAAGATCATTTTCAGATGGGACCGGCGAGGAAGATGAAGACTCGAGGGTGGGGACTTGGGTGGGAACTGGATCCGTGGACCACAGATCTATCAGGCCTAGGTCCGCTCCTAGCTCTGAGATGGACTGACCCGCATGCCCCTCCAGGGCTTTGGTGTCATCCGGCTCTGGTTCCTGGAAGAGCTTCGTGGGTGCCTCAGGCTCGCTGGCTGAGGGAGAGGCTTCCATTCCGGAGCATCCAGGCCAAATACCCCAAAAACTTCCGGTCCTCGGGGAGGAAGAGGAGACATAATGCTGGTGAGTCTGTTGTTTGTTTGTTTTCTTTACTTGTTCTTGAGTGGTCAGTTATTCTGTAACAGTTCAGGGTGGCTTGGAACGACAAAGGAGATGGTGATAACACCAAAAGTCTTACTGTTCACACAAACTACAACCAAACATGGACTGAACAGAACTAGGAGGATAAATACACATAGCAACTGAGGACAATAAACAGGCACGGCTGGGCAGTGATTAACTAATAAGACACCATAGCAACTAATGAGAACTAATGTAGACATGACCGATGAACTAAACTAAACTGAACATACACATGATGAAAGGATGTGCATCTAATCAAAACCACTGATCATAAATGATGTTAATATATAAACTATATAAAATGTCATTTATATTGATCAGTGGTCAAAAAAAATTTTGTTTGTTTGTTTTGGTGCAAATATTTGTCACTATATATATGCTAGCCAAATCAGGCATACACTTATACTTTAAAATCAACAAAACTGTATGCAAGTTTTACAAAAAAAAAAAAAAAAACACATCAAGGGTATTCAGTACATCACACCTGAACTGTTGTTTATCATATCATTCATTAAAAAAAAAGCCAATAATTTATAGGTGGGCCTATGGAGTTTCAATTTCAGATTTTGATTTTAGGGATTTTTTATACAATTTTGGCATTGGGTTGGGTCACTAATGAATGGGTCCTGAAGCAAAACCACTGAGGCTGCAAAGAGGCAACGTGGCTACAAAGTCCTGTCCATCATCATTGAACACCTCATTATCTGGGGTCTCATTTATAAAACTGTGCGTAGGATCCTAGATTCTGCGTACGCACAAAAAAAAATCAGATTTATAAAACCATGCGTACGCCAGAACCTGCGCACAAATCCCTTTATAAATCCCAGTCAGCGGAAGATTGTGCGTACGTGCATTTCCACCCTGTCTCCTCCCCGAAATCACCATATATGGAGCTTACGACGCCTAGTTTTACTATGCATAACCTCATCTGCATATCATTTCCATACATGTTCCCATAGAGACAGAGCGCATTTATGTTAATCTGAAAACCACGCCCACCGGGGGGGAAAACAATCCAACCGTCTCCATTGAGTTTGTATTGCGTAACGCTGCATTCACACGGAGCGTCAGCGTCAACGCTTGATGGAGGGCGTGTCTGAAGCTTGTGTTGACGCGACCGTTATGGTGATTACAGCCAATCACATTACTTTCCGGTGTTGCACGAACGCAGTTGGCTGCGACTGCTCTAGGGAATTTGCATAGGGCCATCTGATTGGATGACGCCTGCGTTGGCGCTTGAAAAGTTGAGAAATCTTCAACTTCTGCCGCTTGCAACGCGAGTGAAGCGACGCGACGGAACCCACAATTCAGTTCGGCAACGCATGACGTCACCCATTCAAAGTAAATGAGAAGCGTTAACGCCGGCGCCCCGTGTGAATGCAGTCTGAGGCTGCCTCCTTGTCTTTTCTGACTTATTACAAAAAATAGAACAATGTCTAAAAGCTGCTGTGTGACAAGGTGTACAGCTAACAAACTAAAAAAAACCAGAAATAGGTTTTTATAAGCTGTCGACCCCAAAAAACGAATGTTTAAGGACATAAAAGTGGATACAGGCAGTGAGACAGAGAGCAACGCGTCATATTACTATAAGAAATGCATTGGAGGGGAACGTAATCGGCGACAGGTGAAATCATTCTTTGACATGGTAAAAAATAATGAATGGTTTGTTTTTGTTGGTTTGTTTAGCATATGTTGTCGCCGATTACGACCCCCTCCAGTGTATTTCTTAAAGTAATTATGACCCTTTCCGCTCTGTCTCACTGCCTGTATCCACTTTTGTGTCCTTAAACATTCGTTTTTTGGGGTCGACATCTTATAAAAACTTATTTCTGGGTTTTTTAGTTTGTTAGCTGTACACCTTGTCACACAGCAGCTTTTAAGCATTGTTCTGTTTTTTGTTATAAGCCAGAAAAGACAAGGAGGCAGCCTCACGCAATGCAAAGTCAATGGGGACTGTTGGTTTGTTTCAGTGTTGCCAGATTGGAAATGTCTAATTATCGTACCAGAAGCTCAAAATTATCGTGTTTGGAAGAAAATTATCGTACATGACTTTTTAGTATAGGTAAATGAACTAAATTAATAACTAATGATTTTTATAACGGAAAGAATTAATACTGAACTAACTTAAGCTGGACAATCACACTATTTTAGCTGCTCTACAACCAAAATTATGTTCCCTCTATCTCTGTAAAGCTATACTTTGACACAATCTGCATTGTAAAAAGTGCTGTATAAATAAATAAAGGTGACATAACGAGTCAAACGTACAGAATACAGCTATTTATCTATAGACCAACAACTTTTTGACATGACCTGCAAATTACCACAATACATAAATAATTAGGCGTAACTTAGTGAGAAACAGCTGACCTAAGCACCGCGGCAGGAATGTTAACTTATGCTCCTGAGAGAGAGTCATTCTCCACGATTATTGGCCGAGAAGACGTACATGAGATGAGATGGAAGACATGCCTAACAAAGTTCACTTTCTCCTTACAACCATGATGTAGAGGATCCACACAGCTAGATCAATGAACCGATTATAACGACCATCATTTGAAGTGTCACAAAATACTGAAATTATCGTACATTATGGGATTTTTTTCATTATTGATCGTACATCGTACAGAGGTCAAAATGATCGTACAAATACGATAATTATCGTACGTCTGGCAACACTGGTTTGTTTTCCCCCCCGGTGGGCGTGGTTGTAAAGAATTGTTCGGCTCTTAGGTGCCAATTAATACCCGGTGGCAACCACCAAATAGTGTCCGATCAGAACAATTAAGTGTTGTCCATTTAGAAGGAGCTAGATGCACACACCACTCATAGACCACCCATTGCAAACTTGAACAGTCTTTAATAAAGTGTGGTTCTAGAAAAAGAAACAACAATAAAGTATAAATATACACTAATAAAACATCAATATGCAAATGAATAATATTCACATTTGTTATGACATTAACACTGAAAATACGTCTGTACAGCGATCGTGTAATAAGATTAGCTTACAGACACATGTGCTTGGCAGACGCGATAAGCACGTCTTTAAGGACAAATTCGCGATCAAATGTAAACAGTATAAAGAACGACTTACTCTTTGATGCACGCACACATGCGATTACTCAGTATCGCGGCAGAACGGCATTATCATCACCGTTAGTATCGTCTCGCGGCAGCAATAATAAAGACGATAATAAATGAATTCTAAACTGCGTCAGCATACGGGTCCTTTCCACCTTCTGGGTCCTAACTATAGGCGAGTGACTGATGCCTGACTAAATAACACGAGCAAATTAACCATTACACGTACAAAGAATGAATGAACATATTAATCACTGGCCCTCAGTTTAGTACAGCCGCCCCCAAATGTGCTTGCAGATTTGTATCTTGGGCCAGAACTCACAATCATTCAGGGAGTGAAGGGAGTTTAATCAGTCTGACAACAGGTCTGATGTAGGTTCTGTCTTTGACCTGGATTTCTGCAGCTCTTACTTTGTTATCAGCTCCGGTATGGACAGCTTTCACAGTCCCAATGGGCCAGAATGCTCTAGGGAATTGCGGATCAGCAATCATAACCACTGTCCCTACTGTCAGGTTGTCTTTCTCTTGTTGCCACTTATGGCGAGACTGGAGTCCAGGTAGGTAGTTGCGCAGGTAACAGCTCCAGAACTGGTCTGCCAGTATCTGGCTGTGTCTCCAGCGTTTGCGGCTGAGCAGCTCAGATGCAGGGTAAATTACCTGAGGCAGGGCAGAGTCTGACCGGCCCATTAAGAGTGAATTAGGGGTTATTGGGTCCGGATCAGCTACATCCGAGGAAACATATCCCAACGGCTTTGAATTTAAAATCCCCTCAATTTCAATAAGGACAGTCCTGAGCACTTCCTCTGTGACAGTTTGTGCACCAATGGTGGTGTATAGTGCAGCTTTAACAGATCTGATTTCCCTTTCCCAGGATCCTCCGAAATGTGGGGAGTTTGGTGGATTGTATTGAAAATCAATTTGTTGCTTGGCAAGTTCTCTTTGCAACTGAGGGTGAATATTGTTGAAGGATTCCTTAAGCTCACGATCTCCACCTTTGAAATTGGTACCCTGATCAGAGCACAACTCATGAGGCTTTCCCCTACGGGAGATGAATCGGCGTAGAGACATAAGGAAAGAATCTGTGTCGGCTTGAGAGAGAAGGTCGATGTACACTGCCTTTGTGGTCAAACATTTATAAATGATACCCCAGCGTTTTTCGTTTCGTCGCCCAATTTTGATGGTAAATGGGCCGAAGCAGTCCATGCCCGTGGAGTAAAAGGCTGGCTGGAAGAGTCTTAAACTGGAAGGGGGTAAGTCAGCCATTTTAGGTATGTTGGGCTTACCTCGCCACCTCTGACACTCAGTACATTGATATTGAATTGATCGAATAGCTTGACGACCTCTCAAGATCCAGAAGCGTCTTCTAATTTCAGCAAAGACCCTTTCAGTACCAGGGTGATGGAGCTGTGCATCGTACTGCCTAATAAGTAGTTTAGTCACTGAGTGGATTGGGTCTAGGACAATTGGGTGAAGAATGTCAGGGCTCAGCAAGCGACATCTTCGGAGTCGTCCACCCACTCTGATCAGCTGCGTTTCAGAATCAAATTCGGGAGATAAAGTCTTTAGACGACTGTTTGAGGAGATAGGTTTCCCTGCTTGAAGCTGAGCATATTCGTCAGGAAAACTATCCATCTGAGACTGTTGAATAATTCTGAGCTCGGCTTTCTTATATGTATCAGCAGTGACAGTGTCTGTGGGACTGGCCGCCCCGTGAAGGGTTCTGGCTGTTGCATCTACAAGCTCTTGAAAGTTGTCATATTGAGAAGCACTGACTGAATGCTGGTCAGCCTCAGTTATTAGAAGATGGAAAGATACTGGTTTACGCAGTTCTTTTGAAGTGTCAGCTGGCACTAGATTGGGCAGTTTGGGCCAAGATGATGGAGGTTTCTGCAGAAATTCTGGGCCATTCTTCCAGCGGGTAGGTTTGGCTAGCTGAGCCAGTGACATGCCGCGAGTAATATCGTCGGCAGGGTTGTCTTGTGAGTGCACGTATACCCATGATTTTGAATCAGTTAGCTCTTGAATCTCCGCAACTCTAGTTCCTACAAACACTTTAAAGTGACATGAGTCTGATTGAAGCCAGTTGAGAACGGTTGTAGAATCAGTCCAGTATCTGAAACTGCTGATGTCTAGTGAGAGCTCTGTTTTCAGAACTGCTGCCAATTGTGCTCCAGTTAGAGCAGCACATAGCTCAAGTCGGGGAATTGTCTGCTGCTTCTTTGGAGCTACTCGTGATCTAGCTGCCAAGAAGGACACCTCTACTTGTCCTTTGCTATCTTCAGTGCGGAGATAGGCTACAGCACCGTATGCTCGCTCTGAGGCATCACAGAATGTGTGCACACTTCTTGAGCTGATCAAGGGATCTACCTTTGTAGTGTAGCATCTGGGCAGTGTGACACAGGAAAGTTGTGGAAGCTCATCTTCCCATGTGAGCCATGCATTCCTGAGATCTGTGGGCAATTCAGGGTCATCCCATTCTCTTTTTTTGTCCCAGAGCCTCTGGACTATGATCTTAGCTCTAGTGGTAAATGGGGTGATGAATCCCAATGGATCGTACTGACTGGAAAGGATGCTATATATGTGTCGCATAGTGGGCTGAGATTTTACGACATGACCATGTTTATAACCAAGGGTGTCGGATCTACATTGCCACCTAAGTCCTAATGTACGCTCCTGGGGGTCGGCCCTGTCGGAACTAAACCAAAGCTCATGGTTCTCTGACCTGATTTGCTGCGGTAGGTGTTGTAGCAGTTGGGGTGTGTTAGTAGCCCATTGGCGCAGTTCAAATCCACCCTCGGCCAGCAGATGTCGCATATCATCTACTAATTGTCTGGCAGTCTCAAGAGAGGGAAAACTTTGCAACCAGTTGTCCACATAGAAACAACGATCTACTGATGCTCGTACCTCACTGTCTGGTTGGCTGTGATCAGCAACATGTTTCCGAAGAGCAAAGGTTGCACAGCACGGACTGCACGTGGTGCCAAATGGTAAAACTGACCACTGGTAGACATCAGGTGCGTTGGTTGGTTTCAGATCTCGCCACAGGAATCGTAAGAATGCTTTATCTTCTGGCAGGAGACGCACCTGATGAAACATCCCCTTTATGTCGCTGCTAATGGCTACTGCATACTCACGGAAACGGAGAAGTACTCCCAGCAAGGTCGCACCCAGAGTTGGCCCAGGAAGAAGATATTCATTTAAGCTCAGCCCTTGGAAGTTGAAAGAACAATTGAATACAATCCTGTGCTTTCCGTTGTGATGGACCATGTGGTGTGGAATGTACCACCCTGGAGTCTGTACAGCTGTGGATTGGGGAATTTTCTTCACATAGCCTGCTTCTAGCAGCTTGTTCATCTCAGACTTGTACACTTGAGATTTCTCAGAGCTCTGTGCCAGTTGATTTTCAGTCCTTCGCAAATGAGGCAGTACTGCTTCCTTTGGAGCGGCTAGAGGTGGAGGACTGATTTTCCATAGGAGGGGGGTAGCATATCTTTGCACACCTTCAACATCAACCCTCATTGTTTTCTCCTCCAGCAAGCGAATAGCTTCAGCATCTTGCTTTGACCTTGTCACAAGCCGTTCATTTTGGTAGGGCAAGATGTCCATCTGCCACAACCGCTCAACTTGACTGAACAGATCATTGGGCGCAAGGCTTACAGCTGTGAACAAGCACTGTTGTATGTGTGGGATGTGCTCGAGGAACTTTGATGGACCTTGGAGTGTCCATCCCAGACGAGTTTTCACAGCTGCTGGACCTCCAGGGGGTCCCAACCGAACTGGCTCAACGGGGGTGATCAGTTGTGGGTAATCTGACCCAATGAGTAATAATGGCCGTGCATGGTCAATTGACTGAAGAGGTAGGCCTCTGAGATGGCGATATCTCTTTTGGAGTGTTTCAATTGGGTAGGAATGAGGTGCTAATCCAAGCTCCTCAGCTGTAAAGGCTCTCTTGATTGCAAAGTTGCGATCTGGTTGTGTCGCAGGACTCACTGAGAATGATACGGTGGAGCCATGAATAATGCGGACGTCTTGGCGCACTGTGCGAAGAGACAGGTCTTCAGGCTTACCGTGGAGGTTGAGTTGCTGAGCTGCCTCATGGAGAAGTATGGTGCGCTCTGAACCATCATCTAGCAGTGCATATGTATCAAGTGAAAAGTCTCCATTGCGTATGATGACTCTGCACAATTTCAGTAACACTCTACTGCTTCCAGTTGGTCGATTGACGTATAGAGTTTCTATTGTGGTGCTGGTGGACTGGGTGATCTCTCCTCTTTCTTTGATATTAGTAGTACTTGTTTCATTGTTGGCCTCATGCAGAATTTCTAAATGTCTCCTTTGACACTTCTTGCATTTTGCCTTTAGAGTACACTGACCTGCTTGATGATCACGCCCACATTTCCAGCATCTCTGATTGGATCTGATCCAAGTCACAATCTGCTCTTTGGTCAGTAGCTTGAAGTTTGAACACTGATTTAGATAGTGTTGAGTTGTATTACAAAAGGGGCAGTATTTCTTTGGTTTCTCTAGTGTTCTCACCTCAGACACTGTTTTCTGGCGAACCGATTCGGTCTTGGAAACTGGACTTTGCTCGCTTCCATGGAAGATGGCAGTAGATTTGTGTGATAATTTTGGCACTCTTTGCTGGTCTTTGCGGAAACTCTGTCTCTCTCTACTGGAGTCAATACTGAACTGAGTACCGTCTTCCTGCACCCTCACCTCATACTCCAGCCACTCTGCAAATTCAGTCAAGGTAGGAATAGGTGTCTTGAGTGGATTGACATACCTCTTAAAGTTTGCTCGGAGGTCGTGAGGTAGTTTAGCAAGGAGGCGGGAGACGTGAGACCCACAAGTCAGTTCTGTATGTCCAGGACTTCCTAGTTGATCCAGCATTCCAACCAGGGCCCGTACCTTCAGTGCAAAAAGCCTGAATGCTCTGGTGTCACCACTTCTTATGCTGGGTCCATCCATCAGAACAGCAATGCGTTTAAGTGCAAGTTGATGGGGTTGCCCATAGAGTTCTGTTAGAGCCTGCATAGTATGACTGTAAGGATACCGGCTGTTACTGTAGGAGTCAGCAATGAGCAATGCTTCTTCAAACTTCAAGTGATCCATCAATATTTGGAATTTAAAGCGCTCTGTTACATCAGCAGGCAGGAGATTGTCAAGAGCTACTTTTAACCTGGTGAACTCCCGTGGATCCTCTTTGGTAAAGTTAGGAATGGTTGGGGTTGGACCACGATAAGTGTTCTCTTGACTGGGTGGCGATGACGAACGATGTGGCATGAATGGTCTCTGTCGCCTGGAGCTAGGGCTGTAATAGTGTGTGGATAGCTGCCTTGGCTGGTGGTAGCATTCATCAGCACGCTCGGCCCTCTGGGGTGCACGCTCTGGTGATGGCGAAGTTGATCTGAATTGCTTGGAACTCACTTTCATCCTCTGAAGCTCAAGAATGATCTCATCAATTCTGTCACGTTGACGTTCTGCATGCAAATTATCCTCACTGTGTTTCACTGACCTTTCTCTTTCATAACGTGGATCTCTTTGATCTCTTGTTGACGTTACTTTGTGATGTGGCGGTGAAGTTCGATCCTCCATATTGCGTGTCAAGTGTCTAGGTGAACAAAATAGTTGAGATGGAGACAATGACCTTGGAGTGTGAGGTGCAGACTGTTCACTGAGGTTGCGTCTGAGCTGACGGTTCTCCTCCTCCAGATCCTTCAAGCGCATCTGCAGTGCTTCAGGAGAGAAGTGTGGATTCCCTTCATAGGCAGGAAAGTGATCAATGCCAGCAACCAGGGTGTTGTGAGGTGGTAATGGACCTCCTGTAGCCCCTATTAGCTGTTCTCCTTCATTGGAGTGGTTTGAGGGTGTGTGTGCTGATCGCTGCTCTGGTACATAATCCACCTCATAATCTTCAAGATACCTTGGCATCTGCGTTCGGCGACGTGAGCGAACTGTAACATCTCTATTCTCCTCACTATGTATGGACATTATATTAATTCAGAAGTTGCCCAATCCGGCTCGAAGGACCATGTAAAGAATTGTTCGGCTCTTAGGTGCCAATTAATACCCGGTGGCAACCACCAAATAGTGTCCGATCAGAACAATTAAGTGTTGTCCATTTAGAAGGAGCTAGATGCACACACCACTCATAGACCACCCATTGCAAACTTGAACAGTCTTTAATAAAGTGTGGTTCTAGAAAAAGAAACAACAATAAAGTATAAATATACACTAATAAAACATCAATATGCAAATGAATAATATTCACATTTGTTATGACATTAACACTGAAAATACGTCTGTACAGCGATCGTGTAATAAGATTAGCTTACAGACACATGTGCTTGGCAGACGCGATAAGCACGTCTTTAAGGACAAATTCGCGATCAAATGTAAACAGTATAAAGAACGACTTACTCTTTGATGCACGCACACATGCGATTACTCAGTATCGCGGCAGAACGGCATTATCATCACCGTTAGTATCGTCTCGCGGCAGCAATAATAAAGACGATAATAAATGAATTCTAAACTGCGTCAGCATACGGGTCCTTTCCACCTTCTGGGTCCTAACTATAGGCGAGTGACTGATGCCTGACTAAATAACACGAGCAAATTAACCATTACACGTACAAAGAATGAATGAACATATTAATCACTGGCCCTCAGTTTAGTACACTTCAGCCGGCAGACGTCCGCGAGGGTCTGCCGGCATTACTTTCGTTTTGTTCTTTGATATTATTTTGAATTACAAGTGTTTGTGTTGTAACTGGACAACGGACCGTTCGACCACCGAATCCAGCAGTGTCTTCCATAATATCTAAGTTAAGTGTGCATCACTGATCGTCATTCTCGAAAAAATATTTTGTCATAACATCTGCAGTTTAGTTTAAAGAGGAATTATTGTGTTTCAGCGCTCCTCACTGTCATTAAAACAGCGTGTCACTGGAAAAGTGATCGAAAGTAGCACATCTACTATCTCAATTCATATCAAAGGTCAAAACAACAAACAAACACCAAACAAACTCCTAACATGAACAACTAAATTCCCTATCAAAAGTAAAGGAAATAAAAAAAATAATAAATTATCCTATCTAATTAGGAAAAAAAATGAGAAAATAGTATTTACAAAATAAATAGCACTCATCCCCTACAGCTTCCAAGTGTGGAAAAGATATTTACAATAATATACAAAATGTACAAAAAGAAATGAGATTGACAGTAATCTATCAATTCAAAACCAAAACACACACACACACAACAGACGAGCAAGCAGCAGCAACACACTGTAGCAAACACACAAATAGCATAATAGCAACAGGAAGTCACAGGTTGAGCAGAGCTTCCTCTTCTACTTCTTGATTTACGGCGGATCGTAGACATAAGTGCATTACCAACCACCTATCACCCCAATGGGCCATTGACACTGCCTACAATCTCCTGACTAACCTTATCCCACAAAACCTACATACCATCACCCCTAATTCTTATTCTCGCATAGAGACTGAAGCTTTATCTGTCGCTGCATGTTTAGCTCCTCTGTTTCCACATTCAGCCCCCATGGAGAAAAAAAATTAAACCCACATACCCATACGTTTATACAGACCTGTACCTCCCACATATTGCAACATTAATGATGATATGTTTCTACCTGCTTCTGGATTTAATACATTTCTAATTGTAAACTGCTCACCCTTCTTCACTAGTTCATCCTTCAACTCATACTGTTCAACAGTATATTTTCTACAGTGTATTATAACGTTCAACCATTTCATTTACACCACACACCTCACAAAGACCCGTTGAATGTTTGCCTATCAACGTAATTGTGACGAGCAGGGCGGGCGAGAGCCGTGAGGGAACGGCGCGAGGCCGGTGACGCGAGTGATAATGAGCGTCACCTGCGAGGCGTGCCGGCCTCGAGTCTCTCACGGAGGAGCTCCGGAGGCATAAAAGGAGGAGCGACATCAGTGAAGGACGAGAGAGGACCAGGCCTGGACTTTACGTTATGTTTTATTATGTTTGTGTGGCCGGCAGACGTCCGCGAGGGTCTGCCGGCATTACTTTCGTTTTGTTCTTTGTTTATTTTGAATTAAAGTTTTTGTTGAACGTTCGCCGGTTCCCGCCTCCTTCTTCCCGTATTGACGAACTTCGTTACATTGGTGCCGAAACCCGGGAGGAAGGAGGGACATGCTGTCGAAGAGCCCTCGCTGCTGAGGGGGATCGCGGTGCTGCGGAGTTCGGGCAGCGCGGGAGTGTGTGTAGACCGTGAGAGGCTGCCCGAGGCGGTGGTGCTGGAGCCTTGTGAAAGGTGGGACGGAGACCCGGATGCCGTGCTCCTGGGACGAGGTGGGGTGGCTGCCGTCCTGGACCTGGAGGGAGCGGAGGAGTCGCCGCCGTCTGCCGTGGGCCGGAGCCTGCTGCCGTCCACCATGAAGGGGAGGAGCAGGGGACGGGGGACTCGCTGCCGGCTGCCCTCAGTCAGAGGAGCCATCGCCTGAGGACCGGGCGGCAGTGTGTCTGGGAACCGGACCAAGAATTTTTTTTTTCTTTCTTTCTTTTTCCTCTCTCGTCCTGTCGCTCCCTTGCTTCCGTCTCCTTTCTCTCGTCTCGTCTGTCCTTACCCCCAGGTGCTGCGGCCGCCGAGGGGGAGTAAGCGCAGTCGCGGGAGTACCCTTCGGCCTGCGAGGGGCGTTGGGGGTATGTGACGAGCAGGGCGGGCGAGAGCCGTGAGGGAACGGCGCGAGGCCGGTGACGCGAGTGATAATGAGCGTCACCTGCGAGTCTCTCACGGAGGAGCTCCGGAGGCATAAAAGGAGGAGCGACATCAGTGAAGGATGAGAGAGGACCAGGCCTGGACTTTACGTTATGTTTTATTATGTTTGTGTGGCCGGCAGACGTCCGCGAGGGTCTGCCGGCATTACTTTCGTTTTGTTCTTTGTTTATTTTGAATTAAAGTTTTTGTTGAACGTTCGCCGGTTCCCGCCTCCTTCTTCCCACAACTACTAACCGTGTTACAGTAATGTACTGTTCAACCTTGTATGCCCCAGCCTTAATTAGAGCCGACCGATATATCGGTCGGCCGATATGAGCTAATTGCATTTAAATCGGCATCGGCGTTTATAACGGCCGATGAAACATGAGAAACAGAGTCTCATGCTTCACTCATGTTATGAGTGTTGCATAGTTTGCCCACCAGAGGGAGCTCTGCAACTCCCCAGTTGACAACAGCGCCACGGAGATGTACTCTTTTGACGGTGAGTCTGTCGTTCGTCATGTGAAATGATTGTAGATTTATGCTGCGTTCCAGGTAGGTTTTTGATGCCATAAGTCACGTCTTCAAATCACGACTCTGTAGCGTTCCAGGAAAGTCACGCCAAACTGCGTGAAAGTGTAAACAAACCAACATGGCGGACCGTACGGGGCTTATGCTCATTAACAATAATATATCGCCAAAGGTGCTTACTCCTTGCTTATTTGAGGGAAACAGAGGAGGAAAACGGCGCATAAGGCAAGAGAAGTGGTTATACCTTTTATTTTACCGTGCACTTGCATAAACACCGCATCCAGGGACTGCCATTGTTGTTTTGCGGCTATGTGACGTCAGAACCCATAACTGGGAGTACATCGATCTAGTACGAGTTCACGGGTCGAAAGTCACGGCATTGACTGCTGTTCCAGTGCACTTTCACGGGTAGAAGGTTGGAAAAACACGGCTTACGGGTTGCCTGGAACGCGGCATTAGTTCATACATTGTATATAAAAACAGTGTGGTAGTTCTAGCTAACGGTCCTATCATTATCACTTCTAAATATTCTGTAACATCACTTACAGCCGCTAATGCATTGCTATATTAGATTAGCCACAAAGCTAATACCATGTTTATCAGTGGAAGAGCGCGAACGTTAATAAGAGGTCAAACTATAACGTTAGCGTTTAACTTATTCTAAATATATCTGCAGTGTTTCCCATTTAACTTATTTTAATTTTATTTTCAATTCATTGACATGGTTTTGTGGAATATTGAATTTGTTTGGTATAGCTCTTTTACTTTAACTTTAGTATTATAATTTATTTACAGTACACACACAGACTGTTAAAACCAGCTTCAACTGGAAGTAAGTAAAACTGTTAAATGTTTAAAACCAGACTGTTTTTTGATCATTAAAAAAAATATATACTTTTGATGTGCAATTGTTTAGTCATTGAGACTGTAATCTAAGGCTTTTTTTAACATAATCCCTTCTGGAAAATGGTTTATACAGCCCACATACATAGAACAGACAGATATTTTGCTATTGAATGTTGTGTAAGTGTAGTTTATAGGAAATAGGTCTAATATCCAGTTTATTTTCAAAATCAAAATATCGGCTTATAAATCGTCTCTTTTCGAGTTAATATCGGCATTGGCCCCCAAAAATCCATATCGGTCGGGCTCTAGCCTTAATATGTTCTCCTCTGCTCCCACCTGATACCCTTTCCCACTACTGATTGTATGAGATACAAATGTCTACCTTTTGTATCAATACTATAGCTATAGTTTCTGAATATCCTTTTTAAATTATTGATTTAATTTCTGATATACTAAATGGAATCTGAATATCAACTAGCTCTTGTTCTATTGCCTTGTCAATACATCTGCATCTTCATTACCTTTCAACACAATGAGCTGGAACCCACAAAAACTGTACCAATATCTTGTTACGTAATGGTGGTGTATCAAACACGACGAGGAAGAGTAAAGTTAAACAAGTCTTTTCTTGATAATCCACAGGGAGAAATACAGAATACAGATCAGAACACAAACCAACACATTACTTACTACAAACAAAACCCGACAAAGACACACTGACAGAACTGAACTGATATACACACACTAATGAACTCAAATGACTAACACCTGTGATGGTGATGATTAGTGTCCATGGAAACAGATTGTGGCGGGAAACTGAAAGCATGTGATAGAAAAAAAAACAAAAAAAAAAAAAACCACACAAACTGACAGTTCAAGTGAAGCGTGGATGTGACATATCACCCCCTCTCCTCGTGGAGAGGAGATGGAGAGATTTAGATGAAGATGTAGGAGGCGGTTTAGGAGGTGGATGGCTTACCAGGAGGAGGCAGAAAACAAAAGTCCAGGGTGAAGAGGATGGTGGAGTGATCCAATATGGAGCCTTGAGCAGAGGCAGATGTTGTATGCTGACCCAGGCCACAGCTGAAACTATGTCCCATGGCGGCGGCACAGGAGGGAGGAGCCATGGAGACGTGTTCACTGGCGCCACCATGGGGACGACGGAGACACCGATGATGGAGCCCACCGCGAAGCCAGAGAGCCGATGTAGTGGAGTGACTCCGAAGATCTAGACGGCCGCGACGTAGCCACAGTGACGACCCCCCGAGATGTTGGTAGAGATCCAGAGGGCTGAATTCGAGCAGGAGCGACCGAGGGCGGAGGCGGAGCCTGAGGGAGAGAGGAGCTGGCCGAAGATGAAGGGGTGGAGGGCCGGAAAGTAGCAATCGGCCTGTAAGTCCATGGCGTAGGTGTAGCGATGCCCGACCCAGGTGGAGCCGACGTACTGAGGGAGTCCTGCGAGGCTGAAAGTCCGATGGTCTCTGCCAACATTGAGGATGGAAGGAGCGTAGGTGCAGGAGTTGGGACGACAGATCGAGGAGGAGTGGAGCATGCAGAGGCAGAGGGCGGAGCCAAGGGCTTCTCACAGCCATGAAAGGATGACTCCTGGGAGGACCCGAGGTGTAGCCTCACCACTGAGGGGAGGCGCTGAGGGACTGATGGGAGGCATCGATGATGGGACAACAGGATTAGTTGGGGACTGGGGCAAAAACTGGAGCAGAGGAAAGTCCAAAAAACAAAACAGAGTCCATAGTGTGTTGGAGAGGTAGTGGATGAAGGAGGCTGGGAGGGAACACAGGAGATACAGGGTTGGATGTAACCAGCAGGGAGATGGACAGTTCAGGGCTGGATGGAACCAAACAGTTAGAAACATGACAGACAGACTCAGGAGGTAACAAAACAACCTCTCCAACATCAAAAAAAAAAAAAATAAAAAAAATAAAAAATATTCCAGAGCGGTAGCCGAACACTCACTCTTAGTAGCGGGGGGTGGACGGGGTTCCTTTCCATCCCGTCGAACTCCACTAAGACTCCCTCAGCGATGGTTGAGGCAGCCGGCTCACATACCTGGTCAGGCACGAGTCGCTCAGGCTCCACGGCGTTGTTCAGCTTGGTCGCTCTTGTGTGCACTGGCTTGTACGTCACGACGGAGTGGCTCTCGTTGCCTGCGGTGGGCTGGGGCTGTCGATCCCACAGTCGAGGTGTTGGCTGGGCACTGGGTAGCTAGTGGGGCTGGTGTCATGGTGTCATCGTCGATGATATCCACTGTGAGCGGCGAATCACAGGACACCGCACCCACTCGACATATTCCATGAGACTCCCTCGAGGCCCATCCCCGGACAGCAGCGCTTTGGTGGCGGTGTTGAGGCCGGCATATAGGAAACTGCAGAGGCAGTTGTCCGGAAAAGCAGTAGATGGTACCAGACGGATAAAATCCTCTAAATGTGCCTCGAGGGAGCGGTCCTTCTGCTCAAGGCAAAGCAGTTGCACTGCTAAAAAGGAGTTCATGGTGCAGGAGGAAACCAAAAAAAAAAAAAAAAGTACTCACAAAAAACACAGGAAAAACAAAACAAAAAACGCTGATGACAAAAAACACGCCACTACTGTTGTGGTCAGGTCTTCTATTACATAATGGTGGTGTATCAAACAAACGACGAGGAAGAGTAAAGTTAAACAAGTCTTTACTTGATAATCCACAGGGAGAAATACAGAATACAGATCAGAACACAAACCAACACATTACTTACTACAAACGAGACCCAACAAAGACACACTGACAGAACTGAACTGATATACACACACACACACTAATGAACTCAAATGACTAACAGCTGTGATGGTGATGATTAGTGTCCATGGAAACAGATTGTGGCGGGAAACTCAAATGAAGAAGCACGTGACAGAAGAAAAACAAACAAACTGACAGTTCAGGTGAAGTGTGGATGTGACACATATTTAATATCTAGTATAATTCCTGAATAATCTCTATTTTTATATCTTGTCTTGTTTCTGACTTCTGCTCACCCAGACTTTTTAGAACTGAACTAGAATCTGAGCATATTATTACCTTTGATATTTTAATCTCTTTTAACCACTTTATTACCATAATTATTGCAAACATCTTTCCAGTTTACACTGACAGTGAATCTGATATCCTGCTGTTCTTAAACACTTTTACCTTTGGAATTATGAATGCAGCACCTACAGTACATGACCTGTTTTGGGATCTTTTGAAGCATCTGTGTAAATGTGTGCATAATCTCCATATTTTAACCCCATGTTGTACTCCCTTACCTTATATACTTCAGCTTCATATGGACCTTCCTTTTGCCTTCCTTCTAATACATTTAGACCAACTTCTGGTTGGGGCATTACCCACAATGGCATTGGTATAGGATATAGGAACTATTTGGGTACATTTAAATTCTTCCAGTCTCATACTTTTTAGTAATTTTCCCACACTCCATCCAAAACCATTGCATTTTTTTCCCATATTCCCAACTAGGACTCAATACCTTTTTTGTAGGATGATTCCCACTCTGACCTCTTAGATTTACCCAATAAGCTGCCATTAATTGTTGTCTTCTCATCTGTAGAGGCATTTCACCCAAACTGGAGATGTTAAATATGCAACAAATTCTAAAGGTTTGAGACGGAATTCTATCCAATTTAACGAAATGAGATTTATTTGCTGAATCATATACTATGAAACAAGCTCCCTCTTCAGGCACTGCAGATCCTTTTATGTTGCAGGACGTAACTCACTAACCACACCATATTTTTATAACCACACCATGTATTTGTTTACAATGACCCTACAAATTCACTTAATCCATCAAAATATGAGGAAAAAAAATTATATACTGTATATTTTTAAATATATATGTTATATGTTAAATATTAGGGATTAATATTGGTTAAGGTATTTATCTGACAAAATATTAAGAAGCAAGCAGCTTTTGTGAGGATTGCAAGCTTTCTTGGAGCCATTGATGGAACTCATGTTCACATCATTACTTCAACTGTAAATGAGGAAATAGATATATCAATAGAAAAGGATTCCACAGCATCAGTACTTATTCATGATAATTGTGCACAATGCAAAGCAATTTAAAATAAATGTAAATATTAAAATAAATGTTTAATTGTTATTATAATTACATTAAATGGCATGGTTGTTACGTAACGGTGGTAAATAAACTCTCACGACGAGGAAGAATACTGGAAGGTAGACTTTAATAACAAAAAAAAAAAAAAAAAAAAAAAAAAAAAAAAAAAAAAAAATCAAGGAACCAGGAGAAGCTCAGGAGAAAAACCACATACATACAAACGAGAACTGACAAAGACTGAGAGAGAACACAGGGTATATATACATGGCAAACAAAGAGGACTAATTAACAATTAACAACTAATTAACAACTACTTAACATCTTGGGACGAGACTCAGGAATGCTGGCCTTGACGGAATAAGGCTCTGGAATGGTAGCCATCTTGGGACGAGGCTCTGGAATGGCGGCTATCTTGGGAGGAGGCTCTGGAATGGCGGCCATCTTGGGAGGAGGCCCTGGAATGGCGGCCATGTCAGGACAAGACTCTGGAATGGTGGCGGCCATGTCGAGAAGAGAGTCTAGAAAGGTGGCGGCCATCTTGGAACGAGACTCTGGAATGGTGGCCTGTGGGCTAGCATGCGATGCGGCCTGCATCTTCACTGGGCTGAGGACTGGGATGGCCTTAGGAGCTGCAGATGGAGGAAGGAAGGCAGACTTCAGCGCTGTTGGAGCCCCATTTTCGGACACGGGGAAACAGAAGGGCCTGCCCGGACGGAACCATTGGAGTGGTATGTGGAGGGAACCGGCGTGGGGTGAGCTTGCGAGGCCAAGTGTGTCTCAGGAGGGGCTGGATGAGGAAAACATTCCTTTTCTTTAACTTCTTCTACTTCTAAATTTGAACGTTTAAATAAGAACAAGGTTTATCGACTCAACTAGAGAGGAATAACAAGCTGGCTCGCTATAACGAATAGTATCCTCATCCAGTCCCATCCGAAAACACACACTGAGTGAGGCATCAGGCCATCTCACCTGATGGGAAAGCTCAAGAAAATCCTCCACATACCTCTCCAAAGGCTGACCATTCTGCCGCAGGATCCACAGACGGTCCTCAACCAGGATCATTGTTATAGGTCAGTTCTGTTACGTAATGGTGGTATATAAACTCTCACGATGAGGAAGAATACTGGAAGGTAGACTTTAATAACAAAAATCAAGGAACCAGGAGAAACTCAGGAGAAAAAACACATGCATACAAACAAGAATTGACAGAGACTGAGGGAGAACACAGGGTATATATACATGGCAAACAAAGAGTACTAATTAACAAGACACCTGAAACGAGGACTCTAATCAAATCAGTAACCATGACAGCTAAAGAGTGGCGGGAAAAACTGAACAAAGGAAGACATGTCACAGAATGAAAAACAAACAAGAGAGTCCAAACAATGGCATCATGCTGCCGTCCAGGCTCACTATTGCCCGATTCAGAGGTTGTGGATGGCCATTAGGGTTGACAGCAGGTATACTTTCAGAGAGATCTAATCTTAATCAAATGATTTTCAGTTATTTAAAGGGTTAGTTCACCCAAAAATTCTGTCATTAATTACTCACCCTCATGATGTTCCAAACCCGTACGACTTCAAAACACAAATGAAGATATTTTTAATAAAACCTGAGAGCTTTCTGTCCCTCCATTTACAGCCTACACAAACAAAGTACTCAAGTTGCTTTATAAAACTGAGTTTAAACAACTGGTCTCACATGGATTACTTTAATGCTGTCTTTACTACCTTTCTGGGGCTTGAAAGTGGTAGTTGCGTAGGCTGTCAATGGAGGGACAGAAAGAAGGCTGTGTAGCTGAAATGCATAGATCCACGCTTTTAATTGTTTTTAATGATTTAGCCCAGTTAATTAAAAGCTTTTTATTTTCACCACATGAGTGTCGTGGTGTCATGTGTTGGGTTTGATTTGAACGTTTTTTGCGGTGTTGAGTCTGCCAACTGGGGACTGTGCCCGTCTCCTGTGTGTCTTCTGCCTAGTCCTGGACCCTTGACTTCTGACTTCGCCTGACAAGTTTTGTAAACCCTGAGATCTTCACCAGATCTGCGTCCTCCAAGAACAGCCGATGAACAGCAGACTGCCTTTGTTCCCTTCAGAAAATAAAACTTGCTGCATTTATCTGCATTTGCTTTTGTGTCCTCTCTTTTCCATGACAGAATAATCTGGCCGTTATGGACCCAGCAAAGGAGGCACCTATGAATCAACAATCCACCTTGTTATTCGGGTGGGCCTACTGAATGCCGAGCATTTCTAACCCAGTGTGAGGTTGTTTTTTCCCTCCAAACTTCCACCTACGCCGAGGATCCTTCCAAGTTTGCATTCGTGATCTCTCTACTGTCTAGGCAAGCTCGCACATGGGGAACAGCCGTCTGGGAGTCGGCAGCCGAATGCTGCGAGCAATTGCCTTGTTTAAGGAAGAAATTTCTTAAAGTGTTCAACCGTTCTGTCTTTGGGTGTGAGGCTTCTCATCTGCTCGCCATGCTGCGCCAGGGTAGGCGGTCCATAGCTGACTACGCCATAGAGTTCTGTATTTAAGTGGCCACATGTGAGTGGAATGAACCTGCCTTGGCTGCATATTTTTTGGAGGAGCTTAATGTGGATCTCAAGGATGAAATTCATGCCCGCGAATTTCCTGGCTGCTTGGATCAGCTGGTGGAGTTAGCCATCCACCTTGAAAAGCGGTTTGAACTGTGCCGTCACACTTGTGGTTTGGTTACTGATCAATGGGCAGTCCCGTCCACTGTCGCATCTGAGTCCTGTCTGGTACGTGAGCCTGGGATTCGTATCTTTTAAGCAGAATGACCTCTGGCCATTTCGCCACAACATGTCCATTAAAAGCAAAGGCTTATCAGTAGACTGGGGTGTACTGGAGAGCGCGACAGCCCTTTCCCCATCTCCCAAGACTCGTACCACTTTGGCTGTTGTCCTGCGCTGGGCTGGCTTCTCATTCTCCTGCTAGGCTCTCATCGATTCAGGATCAGAGAAGAATTTCATAGATGAGATGTGGGCATTAGAACATGGCATCCCCTTATGTGATTTAAAAGATCCTCCAACTGTTTTTGCCTTGGATGGCCGAGTTCTTTCTAAGATCCATCGAGCCACTATCCCAGTGAGTCTCACTATTTCGGGCAAACATCAAGAGACTATCACCTTTTTATTTTTCATTCTCCTTTAACACCTATAGTTTCAGGTCACCCTTGATTAATGCAGCATAATCCTCAGATTAACGGGGCAACAGAGTCTATTGTGTCATGTTGAGTGTCTTGATTCTGCTGTTCCTGCTGTTTCTCCTGTCTCTGTGTTTCAGGAGGAGCCCAGTGATTTGTCTGGTGTCTCTGATGAGAATCACAATCTGTGCGTGGTGTTCAGTCATTCCTGAGCTGCTTCTCTCCCTCCTCATCGACCTTATGACTGCAGCATTGATCTTCTCCCGGGCACTACTCCGCTTCGTGGGAGACTGTATTCTCTGTCCACACCTGAGCGTGAAGCGCTAGAGAAGTATCTTGCTGATTCGCTTGCCGCTGATACCATTATTCTGTCATTTTCAGAGCAGGGTTCTACTTTGTGAAAAAAAGACGGCTCTTTGCATGCCTGCATTGATTATTGTGGGATAAACAGCATTACTATTAAGAACCGGTACCCTTTACCACTTATGTTGTCAGCTTTTGAGATCTTGCAGGGAGCAAGGGTTTTCACGAAGTTGGACCTTCGCAATGTGTATCATTTAGTGTGCATCAAGGAGGGAGACAAGTGAAAGACGGCATTTAACACTTCTCTAGGGCACTTTGAATATCGGGTTTTACCATTCGGGCTTGTAAACACTCTCGCCGTCTTCCAGGCACTCGTAAATGGCATCTTGAGAGACATGCTCAATATATTAGTCTTTGTGTACCTGGATGGCATCCTAATTTTCTCGCCCTCTCTCCAGGTGCACGTTCTCCATGTTTTGCGTGTGTGTTACAGCATCTTTTAGAGAATTCCATGCTAGGTCAGTAATGTTTCTGGGTTCGGTCGTGTCTGTGGATTGGATCAGTATGGATCCTACTAAGGTTCCTGATTCTCACACAGTGTTCCAATGATTTTTGGAATTCAGAATTTTTTATTGACGCTTCATTCGTAACTTCAGCCAAGTAGCCGCTCCAATGACCGCTCTCACTTCGATCAAGTCCTGCTTTGTTTGGTCGGAGGCAGCCCAAGATGCTTTTGATCACCTTAAGAGGTTGTTCACCTCTGTGCCTTTTCTAATCACTCCTGACCCCAAAAGACAATTCATAGTGGAAGTAGATGCATCTGATGTAGGCGTGGGAGCAGTGCTTTTCTTTGGTAGTTTCGACTTTACTATATCCTACAGACCCAGTTATAAGAACATAAAACCTGACACTCTCTCGTCAGTTTGGTTCATCAGAGAACAGTTCAACTATGGAGACTATTTTGCCTGGTAGCTGTGTTGGTGGCTGTGTGGTCAGGACTGTTATTTGGGATATCAAGCAGCTGGTAAAAAGAGCACTTGCTCACATCATGGCCCCTTGGCAGTGCCCATAGGGAAGATTGTTTGTTTAAGAGTCAGTTTTTCCTGTTGTCTTCCACTGGGGTCAGTCCTCCAAGCTTGTAGCTCACCCAGGGGTGAGAGGTACTCTCGCTACCATTAGTTAATGGTTTTGGTGGCCCACCATAGCATGCAATATCCACCGTTTTGTGGGGTCTTGCACTGTCTGCGCCCAGACCAAGTCTAGTAATTCTCCACCCGCCGGTCTGCTCCAACCCCTTTCAATTCCGTCTCGCCCATGGTCCCATATAGCCTTGGATTTCGTTACGGGGATTCCCCCCTCCACAAGTAATACAATGATTCTTATGGTTGTTGATTGCTTTTCTAAGGGGGATCATTTTATCCCTCTTCCCAAACTCCCCTCCGCCAAGGAGATGGCACGGGTGTGTCATTTCTGACGGGAATCCAGTTTGTCTCTAAGTTTTGGAGGGAATTCTGCTGGCAGATTGGAGCTTCTGCCAGTCTGTTGTCAGGGTTTCACTAGTCTCAGCCTCAGACGCCACTGACCGTTGGCCGAACGTCTGATGCATATGGCACACTTATCTGGAAACATTTCAGGAGATTCGAAGTTATCATCTGGTTGGTTTAATTCTACAGGATGTCCGGGAGTCGTGTGTGTTGCGTTAACAGTCTACCTGAAAAACAAATGATGTGGTGCCAAACACCATCGTGTTTACAATTGTGACAATGAGCGCTTGTCAGGATCAAAACGCTGGATTTTCAAAAGTATATGAAGTTTGCGGCTACATTTAGGGTTAGGGTTTGGATTAGGGTCAGTTACTTGTAATTATGCATAATTTACTGTTATTACTATATTAAGTACATGTAGTAACATGTAACTATGGCACTATAAAATAAAGTGTTACCATGAAATGTAATTGGTTGCGTTACATGTCAGTCAAACGTCCTCTTTGGCGGTCCTTGGCCAATGAAAGCTGCGTTAGAGTCCAGACCTTCTGCCATCAGTCTGAAGGTCTGGCTACGCGAGACTGGGGTTTCACTCACAGACGGGCAAGCTAAACGGGTCAACCAGATTCTCGGTCGAATGCTTCGCAGTGGCAGCCTGGTGTGAGCAACTGGCTTGGGCTGAATATGTCCATAATTTGCTACCGTCGTCATCCACCGGGTTATTCGTTTCATTTCTGTCTAGGTAACCCATCATTTGCGCCCCCTCCCATCCTCCTTTCCCTCAGCCTGGAGAAGAGAAGCTGGATTCCAGCCCAGGACATGCTGGACCACTACCTCGGTCCAGGGGGCGCTCCTCAGGGGAGGGGTACTGTCATGAGCCGGGTTTGATTTTCTCTTTTCTTTTCTGTTTTTTCTCTCTCTGCTCCATACTGCTACTTAGGCTCAGCTGTTCATTATTGCAATCAGCGCTCACTGACCCATTTGAGACTGCACCTGTTTTCCCTTTGCCCTAATTTCCTCTGCTCTTTTACCCTGTAGCATTCTAGGCTTCTTTGCCAGATTATTGTTGTTTTCCTAATGCTCATACCTGTGTTCTACAACCAGTTAATGTCAGTCCAAAGTCTAGTCTAGCCTTGTCAAGTCCTGTCCTGTCATGTACATCATACCTGTTCTCTGCCCAGTCGTCATGCTGCCAGCAGTCGCTATTCCTGTTGCTGTTGACGATGCTGGGTCTGCCGGCTGGGGACTGTGCCCGTCTCCCTCTAAGTGTCCTCTGCCTAGTCCTGGACTCTTGACTCCTGACTTTGCCTAACAAGTTTTGTAAAATCTGAGTTCTTCACCAGATCTGTGTCCACCAAGAAAGGCCAGTGAACGGCAGACTGCCTTTGTTCCCTTCTGAAAATAAAACTGCATCTGCCTTTGCTGTTGGGTCCTTTCTTTTCAATGACTTGATGTTTACCTCCAGTTTATTCAATGAGCACCACGTGGCTACGTAAAGACACCCGTGTAGCACTCTCTGCTTTTGTTGTTTTGTACATGTTAGTACATGTTAAAGTACAGGTAAAGTAAACCAATCAGGCTCCATAAGAATTAAGAGTAAGAAATATTTTTACTTTGAAAAAAAGAAAATATAATTGTCATAATTGAACTATTGATATCTGCAACTTCGTCATAAACATTACTGAATGGCACATTCGTTAGTCATTATTTTCACTGATCCTCCTTATCAAACATAGAAAATACTAAATCAACTAATAATTAATCTTAAAAGGTCTTAATCTCTGTGTTATTCTATTTCCCACCAAACTCAGCCAACTGTGACACAGCTAAATAAAAAATAACAATTTAAAACCTACAAAGAACATTTGTTGAACAGAGGAATCGGTTCTCAAAAAATAACCAAACAGGAAATATGCACTAAGGTGAGCGGAACGTTTGCTGGGTATCAGTACAGTTCACTCTCCATCCAGATGCAAGCCACACAACATCACTTAACTGGGCTGAATACTAGTTGTGTTAGTACATGTGTATTTGATAAATCGTTAGCTGAATTTTTCAAGTAGTTAACAGTGAATTCATTATTATGTGCCACCTCAAGTAAAGTAAAAAATAATGTATTAACAGGGGATGAGTTGATGTTAGTGTATGGTTAGTTAATAATGATGTATGTAAGTATGATGTGCCCCACAAAGTAAAGTCATGACACAATGATGGACTTACAAATCATTAACTAAAAAATGAATGAACATACACTAAAAGTGCCATCCTTATTTTTTACACCACAAAACAAAAACAAAGATGTTCGAAAAAATTATTTGAAGTTCTTTTATTTTTATTTATAATTAAACATATATAGACTCAAAAGAAAGCCCAAACATACTTGTAAAGAAAAACGTAAGGGATGTTTACATGTAGAATAGGGCGCGTCAATAAGCTAATGCTAATCGAAGCATATACATTTCAGTGACAAAAAAAACAGTTAATTACATAACTTCCTGAAAAATCCCAATACAACATACATTCAAACATGTCTTTAATTATTAATTAGGTTTACCAAAGCAATCAACATTTATTAGATTAAAATGACAGCATTACAGTAGGAACACAGCTAACATACCAAGAGAGCACCTAGAGTGTGCTACTTATGAGTGTCCCACCAGAAACAAACCCCGTGTAGTCCTGGGAAGAAAAGTATATGACTAAACATAAATGAACAATTAAAATTAGAAAATGGTTTAGATCAAACTGAATTAATTAGTGGTAGTTATTAGTCTATTTTCCATGTTTATTTAGACGGATCTATGTAATTAATGACTAAATAATCATGAGCCATTTCAATTATTTGTCACAAAGCTGCAGATGGCATCTTATGCTATTACAGTTTAAATTATGACAGTATTAAATCAAATTTAATTCAAAGTCAGAGTACTTCTTATTCCTTCTTATGGAGCATGATTGATTTCATTTTTTCACTAAACGTTAATTAATGCATTAACTATCAAACATACTAACATGTAGTTAAATCTGCTGTTATTCATTAATCCTTATGATTCCAATCGTAGTTAAGGATAGCTCTTCATTGGTTCATGATTAGGTCATATCTTCACTAATCATGAGTTTGTGTTGAATTAAGTAATAATTCAGTAGTTTATTGTAAAGTGTTAGTGTTACTGACAAAATACTCTTGTGCACATTTCTCTGATATTCTGTTTTAATGCCTTCTGGGTTGTTTGCACTGGTAGAGGCATGTGTCATAAATAATTAGGGAAGTGATTTGAAAGCTTCATCACAAATACCATCTGCAAATTTTTCTGCAGTCTAAGCAAGTATCGGTTGATGTCATACAGTTTTAGAAGAACATATTGTGTTTCTTGAAAACACAATGTGGAAGAGATGTGTAATATCCTTATGTGATACCACTCTGGTGGTGTGACTAGTTTTATTTTATATTTCTATAACAAAATCTGTATTTTGCTCTATTAATCTATGTATAAGTTACACTAAGGCTGCATGTGGATGCCGATCTTCTTAACTGATTGACTTTACACTGGCATGTCAGGACCAATCCTCTTTTTTCCCTCCCCTCTCTCTACATTTGAAGTTGAGACTAAATTCAACGATTGTAGTGAGAGAGTTGTGTGATGGATTCACTTGGCAACCTTTCTCTTGGGTAGAATTAGTTAGTGTGGGCTGAGGATATCACTTTGGATTTTACTAAGTGTCAAGACGTGGACAAAATTCCAAAATTAAAAACAGGGAATACAAAACTGAGGTGAGTGGAAGTTTTTTGTTTACTTGTCCTGTGATGTCTGTTGTATAAAATGCCTTGCTTTGCCCTAACGAAAAAGTTGCATGGGAAACAAATGTGAGTCCAAGCTTTTTTTTTTTTTTTTTTTTTTAAATTAGAAAAAGCAAATATTAAAACCCCACATATGTACAAAGAATAAATAAGCTTTATTCCTAAGATCAATTTCAACAAATAAGTTAGATTATATATTGCAAGTGCAAGTAGGCTACTGAAATGAACTGAAACTATCTGAAGAAGAAAGAAACAGTAGTACTACTGTTCGATTTCTCTGTGTCTGAACTTCCTTGTCATACAAATGTGTCTCAGACAATTTTAACAGTAAAAGTCAATACTGTAAATGGGATGTATATGTATTATTTATATGAAACAATCACATGTATTTAGAATCTGGTCTTTCATTCCCCATGTTCACATATTCAAGATGCATCTTTCTTATCTTCCATCTGTTGTGTCTGTGTCTTTAAACTGTTGAAAAGGAGTTTTGACTGGGCTTTGGGCACACTGACTGCATTGTTTTCTCAGGATCATTTCATATTAAGGGAAAGCGGACTTAAAGTGCTCACCTGAAGGTGCTTATACCTCAGTTGTCATCTTAAGAAGAAATGAATGCTTAGGAATACAGACCTGTCTCTTTTTAAAGAATACTACTACTCTTTTTAAAGCAGAAGATTATTGCAGAAGTGAAAGCACTTCAAAAAAAAAAAAAAAAAAAAAAAAAAAATATATATATATATATATATATATATATATATATATAGTTTAAGTTTAAATCTAATGTACTTGTAACAAAGCGGGAGTCATGGTAAGATCCAAATGCAAGCTTTATTAAGAATGTCGTACAGGCAGGGTCAATCAGGAGCAGACGAGAACAGCAAGGGACAGGCAGGATCGTAATCAGGGTGCAGGCAATGGTCAGGACAGGCGGATATCATTCACAGAACAGTATAACAGGCAAGGGTCAGGACAGGCAGCAACGGGTCAAGAAACAGGAACAGGCAAGATCAAACACAAGCAGACAGGATAGAAGGAACGCTCAGAATTGTCACTAGGAATCAAGACTTTGCGGTGAGGTGGTGTGTGTATGAGTCCTTTATAGTCCTGTTAATGTACTGCAGCTGGGTGTGGTGATTAGTGATAGTGATTGGTGGAGTGAGTGCAGGTGATTGGCAGAGAGGATTATGGGTAATGTAGTCCGGGAACTGACAGGAACAGACGGTGATCATAACATAACGCCCCCCTCCCGGAAGGCGCGTCCTCGCGGCGTAAAAGGAACAGCTAGGGAGGGGGGTGGGTGCATTGGGGACCTGCATGCAGACAGGAACAGGGTCCCCAATGCAGGTCCAGGAACGCGGGCAGCCACGGAGGGTCAGGTGCCACGGGCAGCCACGGAGGGTCAGGTGCCACGGGCAGCCACGGAGGGTCAGGGGCCACGGGCAGCCACGGAGGGTCAGGGGCCACGGGCAGCCACGGAGGGTCAGGTGGCTCGGGCAGCCACGGCAGGTCAGGCGGCTCGGGCAGCCACGGCAGGTCAGGGTCCATGCATGGCCCTAGTGGCCTACAGTCCATGAATGACATCAGTGACAGCAGTGGCAGCAGTGGCAGCAGTGGCTGGGCAGGGTCCCCACCCCCAAGCTCCCCACCCCTAGGTATACTGCCCCCCCAAAAAAGTTCTTGGGGAAATCAAGGGAGGCATTGGCGGGTTCATGGGCAAGGAGCTCGGGTGGCGCCAGCAGGGCAGATGGCCTGAGTGGCAGCGGTAGAGCAAATGGTCCAGGCGGTGGTGGCAAGGCCGACCAAGGCTGCTCTATGGCCGTATCAGGCAGAGCGGGCAGTTCGGGGACGGCAGCGGGCTCGGGCTGCTCCGGGACGGCAGCGGGCTCGGGCTGCTCCGGGACGGCAGCGGGCTCGGGCTGCTCCGGGACGGCAGCGGGCTCGGGCTGCTCCGGGACGGCAGCGGGCTCGGGCTGCTCCGGGACGGCAGCGGGCTCGGGCTGCTCCGGGATGGCAGCGGGCTCGGGCTGCTCCGGGACGGCAGCGGGCTCGGGCTGCTCCGGGACGGCAGCGGGCTCGGGCTGCTCCGGGACGGCAGCGGGCTCGGGCTGCTCCGGGACGGCAGCGGGCTCGGGCTGCTCTGAGTGCATCCTCCAGGCTCGCAAGAACGACAAAACATAAAACGTGAGTACAGCCCTTTTGGCCATCTGTCTGTGACTGATAGGGAGAGCATGCAGAACTGGAGTGGACTCACTGGCTGGAGCGGGTTCTGGAGTGGACTCACTGGCTGGAGCGGGCTCTGGAGTTGGCTCACTGGCTGGAGCGGACTCTGGGGCAGACTCACTAACTGGAGCGGTTTCCGGAACGGACTCACTGGCTGGAGCGGACTCAACGGCAGGAACGGCCCCTTTGTTCACTGACACTGCAGGGGCGGCCATCTTGTCCATCGCGTCCAGGGCACTTGAGTCCATATCAACCGACAAATTTGAGAGCGTTGAAACAGGCGCACTTGAGAGCGTTGAAACAGACGCACTTGAGAGCGTTGAAACAGGCGCACTTGAGAGCGTTTAAACAGACGCACTTGAGAGCGTTGAAACAGACGCACTTAAAAGCGTTGAAACAGACGCACTTAAAAGCGTTGAAACAGATGCACTTGCGTGCAAAGCGTCTGACGAACTTGAGTGCGAGGCGGCCGGCGGGCTTGAGTGCGAAGCGGCCGGCTGATGCTTGGGAATTCCAGCCGCTCGCGCCGACATCAGCGGTGAATCAGCCACACTGGAACGCAACCCTCTCCACTCCCAGACAGATCCAGAGATGTGACGTGATTCAGCGTCGACGTGACTTTGCTCTGGGCGATCAACGAAGGCGTGACGTTGCTCTGGGCGATCAGTGGCGACGTGACATTGCTCTGGGTGATCAGCGAAGGCGTGACGTTGCTCTGGGCGATCTGCGAAGGCATGACGTTGCTCTGGGCGATCAGCGGCGACGTGACATTGCTCTGGGCGATCAACGAAGGCGTGACGTTGCTCTGGGCGATCAGCGGCGACATGAACTGTTGCTGTTGTGATGATAGCCGCCATCTTGTGCGTGTTACCTGGCGCGGCGGCCATTACGGGACTCAACATGGTGTCGCATTCCTCCGCGACACCCACAGTAAACGGAGAGCCAACAGTCAACAATGCATAGTCCATAAAGCTGCTAAGTGATGAACGCGGTCCCTCTCGTCTGAATTTATTCTGGAGAGGCTGGTTGACGCCATCACAAAAAAAGTCAATCAGTGCACAGTCCGGAAGATCAGAGAGGTAAGCAATGTTTAGATACTCCTGCACATATTCCTCCAACGATCGCGTGCCTTGCGAACTCCACAATAGCAATAGATTAATGTCCACACCGTAATGAGATCCTCCGGGAAAGCTGCTGGATCTTGGTGGTGGCGAAGTCTTCTGTAACAAAGCGGGAGTCATGGTAAGATCCAAATGCAAGCTTTATTAAGAATGTCGTACAGGCAGGGTCAATCAGGAGCAGACGAGAACAGCAAGGGACAGGCAGGATCGTAATCAGGGTGCAGGCAATGGTCAGGACAGGCGGATATCATTCACAGAACAGTATAACAGGCAAGGGTCAGGACAGGCAGCAACGGGTCAAGAAACAGGAACAGGCAAGATCAAACACAAGCAGACAGGATAGAAGGAACGCTCAGAATTGTCACTAGGAATCAAGACTTCGCGGTGAGGTGGTGTGTGTATGAGTCCTTTATAGTCCTGTTAATGTACTGCAGCTGGGTGTGGTGATTAGTGATAGTGATTGGTGGAGTGAGTGCAGGTGATTGGCAGAGAGGATTATGGGTAATGTAGTCCGGGAACTGACAGGAACAGACGGTGATCATAACAGTACTGAGCTAAACAATTGCTTTATTTTATACAAAATATATATTTTACAAAATAATTTGGACTCTAAACTTGCTAGAAAATCAAAGCCATATGTCTAATCAAGTTGTGTTCTAAATTTGAAGTTGATATCACAAAAATTGAGCCAATTTCAAAACAGGATGAATTTTGAGTGTTTAAGCTTTCGAACCTAATTTATGATTATTACTAAAATATGTAATAGAGAGAAAAGGCCATAAAATGTGTGCCAGGTGTCCCGCTATACCTTGACACTGACAGTTAACATGCTATCTTAATAAAAATCATAAAAATGTGCAATTTTCTTAATTCAGGTGGTGGCTTAACTTAACCCACAAGCTCATCTTTCCCTTCTTACCCATAGAAAACAAAGTTTGTACTGTTTTTCCTACTTTTTCAGTCATTGGTATGTATGGAAATTTGGGAAATTTCCAAATTCCATAACACAGGTGACTTAGTAGAAAGCCTGAGGATACATTATTACCTGCTTGACACAATTTAGTAGGAACGTCTTAGATGATTTAGCTGCCAAGATTTAGTTGGCAGCAGGCCGAGACAAGCATGATCAGACTTACCAAGATGGGAAAGGTGGGAAATCCCAAAAACACCTCTTTTCACTGCATGATCCAGCTGTTACCACAAAAAGGAACTTGTTGATGGGTTTGTGTGTGAGAGCTGGGTTGTGGGTGTTCAGAAAATGAAGCCATTGTAGTTAAAGAAAACATGTTATTAGTGCACACAATGTTTAATTATATGAGAACTTGTACTAGTTGTATGCTAGAACATATTTTACCTCTCACACTTATGACCCTCAATACAGGCTACAGACGTACTTCTCTTTATTTCTCAAATGAGATCAAGATCATTCGAAGACTATCTGGGCCATAATGATGAACTATTACTTTTTAGAGTAGAGTACACACAAAATGGCAACCAATTAGAATGTACTTTATTACAAATCACTAACTACAATAAAATGTAACCAGTAAATCCAGACACCACCATATGTAATATAATAATCTAAGTAATCTTTATCTAAGTAAAAAGTTATTTTAATGCCCCATGCAAATTAACACAAAAGAAAGCTATATCAATTAGATGACATTAGATGAAATATCTTTTGTACACCAGCAAACAATTTGGAATTGCCAACACTACCATGCTTTTATTTTTTTGCCATATCTTATATGTTAGAAATAGTAAGAGCATTATGCTAGTAATATGCATTTCTGAAATTAGCTAATCACTAATTGTGTGTACGCAATTGTGCATTAAATCATACAAACATTTTCCCACAGAAATCATGATTTGTCAATAAGTTCTTCCTGAAATATATTCAAATGCAAATAATGCTTTTTTTTGATAGTAGCCTTAGAAGGAGTGGGGTATGCATTTTTTCAACAACACTGTTTAGAAGTTAGTCGGCCGACACCACGACAAACGTCTAACCAATCAGCATTAGGGGGCGTATGACGGTCGAGGATAGAGAACGAGCAAGAGGGAGATTTGAAAATAAGAAAAAAAAAATTGCAGAACGAGAGATGGGACACAATACAAAACAGCTCAAAAGAATATCACTGGAATGAAGGTTTATGACTGGGCAATCGCTTTAGGACCTTATATTAGAAAAGATTTCCAGCGCTGGAGAGAGCTAAGTAGGAAGCCCTGAAAACAGACGTGGAGGCTGCTTTGATTCCTTCTCATGTGAGTAACACTGGGTTTGATTGTCTGGAGCCGCTGTGCTGTTGGCGACTAACAACGAACACTTGTCCGTATTTACTCTTGTGTACTGTACGTTCATTTTTTGTGCTTCCTTGTCGTTCGTTGATCAACTGCGCTTTATTTTTCGTGAAGCATTTTGTTGTGCATCAGCTGTGATAAACAGACATCCACTCACATTGCGTGTGTAACAGTGTAACAAAACTTTCCAGATAGTGAAAGTTTTGCAGTTAAACTACTGCACACTAAACGACCACTAGAGAATGCAGTGTTTAGTGCCATTGATAGTGCATTCGCCTCGCATGCCAGCAGCGATTGGGCCGGGATTCGAGACCGACTCGGAGCAGGGTGCTTAGGATTGGAGTGTGAGTTTTGGAGGCGGAGCAATGAAGAGAGTGGTGGGTTTGTTTGGGTTGATTTCAAATATCAACAGTGTTCAACAACGAATTTAAGAAATCGCATGCAGCTCCTGAAGGGATGGATTCTGGAATCCACTGCTGCTTCAATATATATCTTTTAAGTTATTAATCAACATTTCTATTTCTGTTAAATTATTTGAATGACTTCTTCAATGTATGTTAAAGCATCTATTTTCCTCTGTACCTCTCACTGAGAGCAAAGAACATGTTATCAGTATGTTTTGGGGAAAGTTTCCTGCTCAGAGCAGAGCTCAGATCAACTTCAACCTTGAAGAAGCTGTGAATCATGTATCTGTGTATGTGCGCTAAGTGTTTTGTGCAGGTCCCTTTGTACTGGACAACTGGCATTCTGCTTGAGACCAGCAGACACCATGTCATGACCCCAA
Organism: Megalobrama amblycephala; assembly: GCF_018812025.1. NCBI lineage: Eukaryota > Metazoa > Chordata > Actinopteri > Cypriniformes > Xenocyprididae > Megalobrama > Megalobrama amblycephala. Next base: position 16,277,583 of record NC_063051.1, read on the forward strand.
AAGGACATCCGGTACCTAAATTCAGGGTCCCCCTCGTCATCACCATGACAAAGGGAGATATGCTTCTTACTATCTGTCCACATGTGGAAAATGTATAATCTTGTCTATTTTTCTTAGCCAAGCAGAATCATCCAACCTGAAGTAATGACGTAGTTAGTTGACTCTGTTAGAGTATAATTGTTATGGAAATGTGAATGTACGCAGAGAGGCCTATGAACTCCTTGTGAGAGTTGAAGCTGGCTTCTGCTGATGAAACTGCAAACTATTCTTCATTAAATTTTTCTTCAATTTAATCTAACCCTAATTTTTTTTTTTTATTTTGACTCCGGGTCTCCTGGTTTCAAGGGTCCTAAACTGTTCATCCCCAACACACCTTTAAATGAAAATGTATTATAGTTTAAAGTGTTAGTTCACCCAAAAATGACATTTCTGTCATTAGGTACTCACCATCATGTTGTTCCACACATGTAAGACCTTCGTTCATCTTCGGAAAACAAATTAGGATATTTCTGATGAAATCCGAGGGTATCTGATCCACACATAGGCAGCAACGTAATTGCACTTTTTGACATGGTTAAAATAGTCAATGTGACTGCAGTGGTTCAACCTTAAAGGTGCCCTAGAATCAAAAATTGAATTTACCTTGGTATAGTTGAATAACAAGAGTTCAGTACATGAAAAAGACATATAATGAGTTTCAAACTCCATTGCTTCCTCCTTCGTAAATCTCATTTGTTTAAAAGACCTCCGAAAAACAGGCGAATCTCAACATAACACCAACTGTTACGTAACAGTCGGGATCATTAATATGTACGCCCCCAATATTTGCATATGCCAGCCCTTGTTCAAGGCATTAGACAAGGGCAACCAGTATTAACGTCTGGATCTGTGCACAGCTGAATCATCAGACTAGGTAAGCAAGCAAGAACAATAGCGAAAAATGGCAGATGGAGTGATAATAACTGACATGATCCATGATTACATGATAATATTAGTGATATTTGTGAATTTGTTAGCATGTTGCTAAAGTACTGTTAAATGTGGTTAAAGTTACCATTGTTTCTTACTGTATTCATGGAGACAAGAGAGCCGTCACTATTTTCATTTTTAAACACTTGCAGTCTGTATAATTCATAAACACGTCTTCATTCTTTATAAATCTCTCCAACAGTGTGTAATGTTAGCTTTAGCCCGTTAGCCACGGAGCACTATCAAACTAATTCAGAATCAAATGTAAACATCCAAATAAATACTATACTCACATGATCCGACGCATACATGCGGTATGCATGACGAACATCTTGTAAAGATCCATTTGAGGGTTATATTAGCTGTGTGAACTTTGTAAATGTGCTGTATTATAGTCAAGAGCTCGGGGGGCAGGGAGTGCGAGATTTAAAGGGGCTGAAGCCTGAATCGGTGCATAGTTAATGATGCCCCAAAATAGGCAGTTAAAAAAATTTATTAAAAAAATCTATGGGGTATTTTGAGCTGAAAATTCACAGACACATTCAGGGGACACTTTATATTACATCTTGTAAAAACTGGTTCTAGGGCACCTTTAAATTTATGAAGTGACGAGAATACTTTTTGTGTGCAAAAACAAAACAAAAATAACGACTTTATTCAACAATTTGAACCGTTGTCATACATAGTGAATTCAGTGCAAGCTTCCTTGTTTACGTCCGAATGCTGGCTCATTATTGACCGGATTCTGTGTCAGCATCACATGTATGCATTGTGCTGTGCACGTGTACAGCTTCCGCCAATACTGAGCTGGCATTCGGACATAAACAAGGAAGCCTACACTGAGTTCACTACGCATGACAACGGTTCAAATTGTTGAATAAAGTCGTTATTTTTGTTTTGTTTTTGCGCACAAAAAGTATTCTCGTCGCTTCATAACATTAAGGTTGAACCACTGTAGTCACGTTGACTATTTTAACCATGTTTTTAACCACCTTTCTTGACGTCAAAAGGTGCAACGATGTTGCTGCCTATGTGTGGATCAGATACCCTCGGATTTCATCAAAAATATCTTAATTTGTGTTCCGAAGATGAACAAAGTTTTTACGGTTTTGGAATCACATGAGGGTGAGTAATTAATGGCAGAAATTTCATTTTTTTGGTGAACTAATCCTTTAAATTTATATTAAATGCAATTAGTTGAACTTAAGAGTGCTTTTTCACCCACTTAAGTAGAACCTAAGTATATGTAATTTCATAATTACTTCTATTTACTTCCATTAATTGATTCTATTCACTTTAACATGGTTAAAGTGTACTGTCAAATGTACTAACAAGCATTAATGGTAAACTAAAATACACTTTAATGTCATTAATGGAAACTTGTCTGTCATGTATTTAAATATATTGTAATTACACATTTGTAATGATGAATTTGCAATTTAGCACATTTATCCCCGGTTTCACAGACAAGGCTTAAGCTAGTCCTAGACTAAAATGCATGTTTGAGCTGTTGAGCTGTTGCCATTGTTTTGTCTCAAGATGCACACCAGTAATGTTTTTTTTTTTCTTGGGTACGTTTATAAAATCTACTTAAATACTCTAATTGAATTGAAGGCCTAATCCTGGCTTAGTCTAAGCCCTGTCTGTGAAACCGGGCCATAGATTATAGTAATATCAAATAACATTACAGTTAAAATTATAATCAAGTATACATGCTTTACACATCAAAATAAGTGTACTTGTTTAAAGCATGACAAACCATGATTAAAACATAATTAAAATTTACAAAATAAAGTAAAACATTTAGGCCTGGTTTTACAGAGATTAAGCCAGGATTAGGCCTTAGTTCAATTAGGACATTTAAAGACTTTAAGTACACTGCAAGTGCATATTCAACACAACGAAGTACACTTCTTTTTCAAAAGGATTACCACTATAGCATTTGACTAAACAGATTTATTCCTGTAGATTTCACCCAATGAACAATCAAAAATGTCAATCAAAAGATCTTTCATTACCATTTTACATAGACCCCTTTTTAGAGTCATCTGTTAAAATTCACACTGGCAACTAATAAGTAGTGTTCTGCTCCCATCTGCTCCTTACAGGCATCCGAAGGCTATGCCAGGGCCAGATGGATACAAAGAACCTTGTTCTTGCCAAAACTTTACTGAGTCTAAAACTTACTGTCCCCATAAACATCCACTTAAGGGTAAGAAATGGCGCAGAACGACAAACTTTATTTTGAGGAGTGATGCCCAGAAGGACCACCACTTCTGGGCCAGCCAGCACTCCACACCAGCAGCACAAAGCCCACACCAAGAAATTGCAGCTCAAGATCTCGTTGCTCCACCAAGGATAAAACCAACCCCAAAACCTCGTCTACTGAAAGCACAGTTCCATGCTGACCATCCTCAGCCTGTCAATAATATGGATGATGTACCTGCACCAGACCCAAATTGTTCAGGTACCCCACACAAAATGTTTAAATCATATATTCCCAGTTCCCACATTGCTACTTTTTAATGATTGTCTAATTTCAATTTATGAACATAAACTCCCAGTAGATTAGTAGATTGACCAAATCCAGTCCTACATGGACTGCATCCTATACTGTCATAACCGCAGATGTGAGTAAATCTGTGAACCACTGGCAAAAATTCACCAATCTGTTTCCACAGATGGAAAGAATAATGACACCCATTTGGAAAATTGGAACATTCATTCAAAAACGACCTCACATAAATCAAAAAGAGTCCCTCCGAGCATACCTGTACCTGCCAGACCCCTTCCCAAAGAGCCAGAGCAACTGATCTCAATGACGTGTGAGTGTTCATTTACCTTTGCCATAATGATTTGAATTTATTTCTCATTACTTTTGTGACTGACAGGCATATCCAGAGCCAAAAATCCAACATCTTTCAGATACTTTTTTAACCTTTTTTAACCCTTAAAGGGATAGTTCACCCAAAAATGAAAATTTGATGTTTATCTGCTTACCCCAGCGCATCCAAGATGTAGGTGACTTCGTTTCTTCAGTAGAACACAAATCATGATTTTTAACTCCAACCGTTGCCGTCTGTCAGTCTTATGATGCGAGTCAATGGCCACACAATTTATAAGAGTCAATAAACATGCACAGACGAATCCAAATTAAACCCTGCGGCTCGTGACGGGACATTGATGTCCTAAGACATGAAACGAATGGTTTGTGCGAGAAAACGAACAGTATTTATATCATTTTTTTTTTTACCTCTAAAACACCACTATGTCCAACTGCATTCCGCACTCGGTTGGTGATGTCTGATCGCGCTCTGACAACGGAAGTAATGTCTTGCACTCATTGAAGTATACGCGCGAGACATCACTGCCGTTGTCAGAGCGCGATCTCTCCAGAGTGCGGAATGCAGTTGGACATAGTGGTGTTTTAGAGGTAAAAAAATGATATAAATACTGTTCGTTTTCTCGCACAAACCAATCGTTTCGTGTCTTAGGACATCAATGTGCCGTCACGAGCCGCAGGGTTTAATTTGGATTCGTCTGTGCATGTTTATTGACTCTTATAGATTGTGTGACCATTCACTCTTATTATTTGACTGACAGACGGCAAAGGTTGGAGTTAAAAATCATCATTTGTGTTCTACTGAAGAAACAAAGTCACCTACATCTTGGATGCCCTGGGGGTAAGCAGATAAACATCAAATTTTCATTTTTGGGTGAACTATCCCTTTAAGTATCAGGTTAATGACTTTTCATAATCTTAATCTTAACAGATTTTAAATTAACAGCATTGATCACCTTTGTGAAAAAGAAGCAAACTTTTAAAAAGTACTTATTACAGAAATAATATTAAACCTAAATAATAATACTTACAAAATGAGAAAATATTCAGTAAAAGCTGAGTAAAAGTACTCTCACAGATGAGTAATTGAAGCATGCGACGAGAGAGAATGAAATGAGAACAATATTTGATCGGTTTCCATGGTTTTCTGGTTCCTGTGAACTGTTTTGTTATTATTTTATTCAAAACTTCTGCATTTTTATCCTGCTCTCCATCATCTCTGAGTTTTGCCCTGCATTACAGAACCAAACACAAGATTGAAGGCTAAGCAAGGGGCAGGTGAACATGTTCAGTAATCAAGGAAACAAACTAGATATGGGGAAAAACAGGAACAGGCAAACTAAAAGACCATTAAAAACTAAACAGAAACTAAACTTAAAACATTAAAAGATTTTCATATTATTAAAAGATTTTTTAACATGTTAAAATTCTTTAGCTCAAACATTAGAGCATGGAGCTCGCAACGCCAAGGTCATGGGTTCAATTCTCGGAAAATGCATGAACTGAGAAAAGTGTAGGCTATAACTTAAATGCAGATGCAGTTCACTTTGGATAAAAATGCATAAATATAAGAGTTTGAAAAAAAAAAATACTATTGAAATGTCTATTGTTATTGTTACACATAAATCACTCTTTGACTCCAAACATAAAGACAGTGCGTATGCAGTGTCTTACTGTATGAGTTTGCCAGCAATCTGATTGGAGGATCTTATGTTATTTGTTTTTGTTGAAAAAGCATCTAAAAATGATATTGATGAGGGTATTAATATGAATATACCCACAACACCAGCCCAATCTGAATGCTCCAGTTTACTACTGCTGCGGAACAGACAATCAGGTACTTGAAATCCACCATTATTATCACTGTGTAGTACTAATTCATCTTTGATTCTAACCTTGCAGTGACTCTCCTGTTCTCTCCAGGTTCTGACGTTTGTCCAAGTGACAGACCTCTTCCACACCTCTCTCTGTCAAAATCAATTCCTGCTCTCAGGATCCAGGATAAAAACAAAGTAACTCTTGAGCTCAACAGTGAAGTTGGATTGGTCAGCAACATTGTCAGGGAAAGTTTGGTTTTTGAGCTACACAAAATATTCTCAGGAGCAATTAAAGAGAGAGATTTAAGCACCAAAAAGCCAAAAGTAGAAAGACTACATGAAAATATATCCATCTCAGGTGTTTCCAATGGAGAGAGTCCAGAAGATGTTCCTTCTGTGATAAAATACCAAAAAACAGATGGCGAGAATCTCTCCGAGCGCTTGCTTGAAACTTCTCAGAGGACACCAACAATGCTGCCTCTTCCTGGTTTGGTGGACAAACTGATAGAAAGCCCCTCTAAGACAGACTCCTATTGCAAGTGTGCTGATACTAAGAAAAAGTCACTGGAGAACTTATGGCAGGAGCGAAACATTGTAAGAGACAGTGGAATACTGAGCCAACTCAGTAAAGAACAGCTAAAGCTTCAAGAGGTACCTAAAGTTTATAAAGGTTATAGTAATGCCTGTTTGTTTTGTTTTTTTCATTTACATAACCTCTTTTATTACCTCTACTTTATGTTTTCTGATTCTCTCCCAACATTCTTTGCTCTTGCCTTTCTTCACACCCCTTCACCAGCATCTGTATGAGGTTGTCACATCTGAGCAGACCTATCTTCAGAGTTTGACAGTGGCTGTGGAACTTTTTCAGGAATCGTCAGTGCTGAAAGATGCTCTGGCACCAAGAGACAGAAAGTCATTGTTTTCAAGCATTGCAAAAATCAAAGAGATCAGTCAAAGGTAAGAACCAGGGCTAATGTATATATATAGTCTGTTGAACAAGAATTTAATAAAATTCAGAGAATACATTTCAGAGGAGAAAACATTCAGATCCGATTCTTTCCTGTTTTCATGGTCATGTTCAGGAAATAAAAATGTTGGCCTTACATATAATAAAATTAGACAAAATTAAACAAAGTTTGGGTTAAAGAAATTAATACTTTTATTTGGCAAGGATACATTAAAAAAGGGGCAAAAATGACAGTAAAGACTTTTGGGGAACTTTCTATTTATTAAATAATCCTAAAAAAAATATATCACAGTTTTCACAAAAATATTTACAAATGTAAAGCAGAACAACTGTTTACAACATTAATAACATTAATAACAATAACTGTACATATTTTGAATAAAAACAGAATGAAATGATGTGGAAGTTTCAAATTTCAATATTTTATACAGAATACAACATAGATGACATATCAAATGTTTAAACTGAGAAAATGTATCATTTTATGGGAAAAATAAGTTGATTTTAAATTTCATGGCATCAACACATCTCAAAAAAGTTGGGACAAGGCCATGTTTACCACTGTGTGGCATCCCCTCTTCTTTTTATAACAGTCTGCAAACGTCTGGGGACTGAAGAGACAAGTTGCTCAAGTTTAGGAATAGGAATGTTGTCCCATTCTTGTCTAATACAGGCTTCTAGTTGCTCAACTGTCTTAGGTCTTCTTTGTCGCATCTTCCTCTTTATGATGCACCAAATGTTTTCTATGGGTGAAAGATCTGGACTGCAGGCTGGCCATTTCAGTACCCGGATCCTTCTTCTACGCAGCCATGATTTTGTAATTGATGCAGTATGTGGTCTGGCATTGTCATGTTGGAAAATGCAACCTGAAAGAGACGACATCTGGATGGGAGCATATGTTGTTCTAGAACTTGGATATACCTTTCAGCATTGATGGTGCCTTTCCAGATGTGTAAGCTGCCCATGCCACACGCACTCATGCAACCCCATACCATCAGAGATGCAGGCTTCTGAACTTAGCACTGATAACAACTTGGGTTGTCCTTGTCCTCTTTAGTCCGGATGACATGACGTCCCAGTTTTCCAAAAAGAACTTCAAATTTTGATTCGTCTGACCACAGAACAGTTTTCTACTTTGCCACAGTCCATTTTAAATGAGCCTTGGCCCAGAGAAAACGCCTGCGCTTCTGGATCATGTTTAGATATGGCTTCTTTTTTGACCTATAGAGTTTTAGCCGGCAACGGCGAATGGCACGTTGGTTTGTGTTCACTGACAATGTTTTCTGGAAGTATTCCTGAGCCCATGTTGTGATTTCCATTACAGTAGCATTCCTGTATGTGATGCAGTGCCGTCTAAGGGCCCGAAGATCACGGGCATCCAGTAAGGTTTTCCGGCCTTGACCCTTACGCACAGAGATTGTTCCAGATTCTCTGAATCTTTGGATGATATTATGCACTGTAGATGATGATAACTTCAATTTTTCCTGAGAAACTCCTTTCTGATATTGCTCCACTATTTTTCGCCGCAGCATTGGGGGAATTGGTGATCCTCTGCCCATCTTGTCTTCTGAGAGACACTGCCACTCTGAGAGGCTCTTTTTATACCCAATCATGTTGTCAATTGACCTAATAAGTTGCAAATTGGTCCTCCAGCTGTTCCTTATATGTACATTTAACTTTTCCGGCCTCTTATTGCTACCTGTCCCAACTTTTTTGGAATGTGTAGCTCTCATGAAATCCAAAATTAGCCAATATTTGGCATGACATTTCAAAATGTCTCACTTTCAGCATTTGATATGTTATCTATATTCTATTGTGAATAAAATATTGTCACGGATCGCGAAGCAAACAAATAGATCCAAGTGCAGCAGAAAAGGTGTTTATTGAGGGTAAATCCAAAGGGCGTAATCCAGGTACTGGCAGGGGTCGAAATCCATAAAAAGCAGTCCAAACATAAAACAAGGAACATGAAACAAGAAACCAAAAACAAAAACCAGAGAACACGAAGAACCAGGGCTCAGACTCAAGGGTGACATTCACAATGAACCACAAGAACAGACAGAAACAACTCAGATTAAATACACAGACACTAATGACAAAATAACAAACAGCTGAGTGCAATGATGAATAGTGATTAGTCCGGGGAGTATGTATGGGAAATGTAGTTCATGAATAAGGTGAAACAGAGAGTCCGGGAAGGAGTGCCCTCTAGAGGCTGAAGGGCACTCTCACAGGTGATCGTGACAAATATAAGTTTATGAGATTTGTAAATTATTGCATTCCTTTTTTATTCACAATTTGTACAGTGTCCCAACTTTTTTGGATTCGGGTTTGTAACTGTTGTACTACATCAAATAAATGCAGCCTTAGTAAGCATAAGAGACTTTTTTCAAAATCGTTTTAAAAATTCTTACAGATCTCAAACTTTTAAATGCTAGTATATATTTCTAAGATGTACATAAATTAAATGATTTAACCTTTTTCCTTCTAAGAATGCATTTATTCAAACTCTTTTCTTAGCTTCATGGATGCAATGCTGTTGGAGCTGGCTTCAAGTGTGTTCTGCGATGTAATCTGTGATGTTGTTCACCAACATGCTCTTGGACCCTTTGGGGTTTATATGAATTACATCCGTAATATGCACTATCAGGAGCAGACATTGCACAACCTTAGGTAAAAGAGTAGTGCTTGATGTTTATTTATTATGGATATTAGCATAAAACCTGCGCTTTATTCTAGAGATATTCTTTAGAGATAAGGATATTATGAATAAAGTGTCTGCTGTTTGCTAACATAATTTTCAGTAAAGAGAGTCCTCAGATTGTGGAGATCTTGCATAAACTACAGGAAGACCCTCGATGCAACCGACTACCCCTCAAATCTTTCCTTTCACTGCCATTTCAGAGAATCACTCGGCTTAAAATCCTAATGCAGGTGAGTGATGAAGAGCATTAGCATAATTAGCATGAGTATTTTCAATTGTTTTTACATGTTACATCATTTATCAAATCTTACATCATCAAATAAAATTGTCAAACATTTTGATGCAGAATATCCAAAAGAAGGCCATTCCGGGATCAGATTGTGAGGCCTCAGCACTGAGAGCTCTGACGGAGATCTCCAGAGTATGAATGCCAAGCAGCTCAGCATATTTTTAAATAAGTGCTATTGTATAAAACAACATTTGTTGTACTATATTGTATGATTTGTGCTGTCTTCACCTGTAGCTACTAGAGGCTTGCAACTGGCAGGTGGGCAGAATGAAACAGATGGAAGAAATAGTGCAAATTGCTAACAAGATTGAGTTTGCGTGCAAGGTAGTTGCAGGAGGTCGCTGGTAAACCATTTACATATAGGTGATTACATGTCACCTTCACATTTTGTAATGCGTAATTCACTATTTTCCTTAATGTCCTCTCTATTTGTTGGGTCTCTCTCTCGTTCTCTCTCAGGCCTTGCCTCTTGTGTCTTCCTCCCGCTGGCTTGTGAAACAGGGAGATCTGGTTCAAATCTCTTCAAAGGAAAACATGTTTGGCCAGAGAAAACTGTGTCATGTACTTCTGTTCCTCTTTAATGATCTGCTGCTGGTGGCAACTAGGAAAGGGTAGGAGAGCCAAATCAATTAGTTAGTCAAATAAGTTTACTTGGTGAGAATTTTTCCCTGGTTTCTAGGCATGCACTGATATTTAAATGTGTCTCAATACTGAATATTATTTTCAATAACCAATAAATGGTCAATAGTAAATAGTCAATAGTTAGAAATGACATTTTCAGCGTTCCTCCTATCCCTCACCTGCAATCTCTCGGCCATCACCTGCACCTGTTTCCCATCAACACTCCAATATACACCAGGATAAGAACACACACCTCACAGTCACTCTTGGTCTGGTCTCAATGATAACAACCTACTTACCCACTTTACTTAACTATTGAATCTCCTTGTGATACTCCAGCGATCTCATTGTGAATCTCAGTCTATATCCCTGTGATACTCCAGAAATCTCCTGTAAGCTACTCTTTGGAATATTATACGTACCTATCTACTTTCCATAGTCCTGTGAAGAGGTGTGAAGGTCCTCCCTCTACTATATCATGCTCCAGTCATTGCTCTGCTGTTACCATGGTAAAGAAAAGAGACTCTCCTGCTTTCTGTTTAATTCATCAATGTCAATAAATACCATGTTTGGGTTTAACCTAATCTCTATCTCTGAGTCTGGTGTTCCCTGACAGAAGACCAGAGTCCAATATCACTGAACTGTGTAATCACCCATCCACCCTGCTGACCTGCACCTATCCCTCTCACAAGCTGGCCGCCCTCTAGAAGACTATGTGGAGGAGTTCCATGAGCTGTCCCACCTGGTGTCCTGGAGCGACAAAACTCTGAAGACTGTCTTTTGGAGTGGGTTGGATGATCATATCTTCAGACAGCTACTATCGGGAACTATATGTAGAATATATACTCTGGCTGAGTGTCTCCTCCCTTACAGTAGGCAAAGTGGATGAAGACATCATCGCCCCTCAGTTGCAGCCTCCCCAGCCCACTCCAGTCCTCCTAGTGCCATTAGTTTTCATCTCAGAGACACCACCTGCCTCAGAATTCCTCCCTAGTCCCTCTCCAGACCTGTCACTGAGCCAGAGCCCACCATGTAGCAAGAGCCAGAAGAAATGATTGCCAGAGACCCAAAGCGCAGACAGCCCCTTACCCCACCCACCACGGTCACAGAGCCAGAGCCCAACACAGACACAGAACCTGAACAAGAGCCCATCACGAGTCATGTGCCAGAGCCAGTGGCCAACAAGGACCTGCCACAGTTGAAGGTCACCCCGGAGCCAGAACCTGCAGCCCTGGTCATGTCTGACTAAGTGCAAGTGCCGGCACCCAAGGCTGTCCTAGTGGGGATGCTAGTGGAATTTGACAGTGTGGGGTAGGACTCCATCCTTGCCCCCTTGCCTGATGTACAGTTGCTGCCTACGAGCACTGTCAATATAATGGACTCCCTAGTTCCCTCCTATTCCCAAACCAAGTCTCCTGCATCTCAACTGGTACTGCCCAGCTCCAAGTCTCCTGCATCTCCAGTGATCCCTCCCTCTCCTACATCCTCTACAAAAGACAACCAGTTCTTTCCGCCATGCCTCTGCTGGCTCCCATCAGTCCCTTAGCTCCTCCTCAGTTGGCTCCAACCAGCATCTCTGATCTACCTTCGGCCTTGCAGTCTCCATCTTTCCCTCGGCATAAGGATCCCCTGGCTTCGCCTTGGCCTGCTGAGCCCATAACTCCACCTCAGCCCATCGACCATTCGGCTCCACCTTGGCTTCTCGCCCCTTCACATCCACTGGGGACCGTCATCGTTACAGCTCCACTGGGCTCCCTTGTCAATCAGGCTCTGCCTTGGTCAGTCGTAGCTCTGCCTGTGCCACTGGCCTTCAGCTGCACTTCGTTCCTCCACCCCTTCGGCTCCGACAGGCTCCGCCTTGCACTCGACTCCACCTTGGTCCTCAGTCACACTAGCTTCGCCTCATTCCTCCAGCACCCTGGTGTCCGGTCTCATTAGCTCTTCAGTTTCACCTGGGTCTCCACCTCCCACGGCACTACCTCTGTCAGTCAGATCTCTGGCTCCATCCTGGTTCTGCCCTCCATCAGTTCCGCTGTGGGTCTTCTGTGGTGTTTACCTTAAACTCCTTCACTGCCCTCTTACTCACTGTTCCCCCTCAATGCCTCAGTCCCTCGCTCCCAGGCCCTCAAGAACTGCACCAATCTAAGTCTTCAAGGACCATTACATTTTTGAGGGTGTCAGGGGATGCCCATGGAGGGGTGGGGGAGTTAATGTCACATATGCTCTCTATCGGCCCAGTCATCTAATTAGAAACGACACTTCCAGCATCCCTTCTATCCCTCACCTACACTCACTTGGCCATCACCCACACCTGTTTCCCATCAGCACTCCAATCTGCACCAGGATAACTGCACACACCTCGCAGTCACTATTGGTCCGTTCTCAACTAGGGATAACAATACTTACCCACTCTACTTGCCCATTGGATCTCCTTGTGATACTCCAGCTATCTTCCTGTGATAGTCCAGCAATCTCCTATAAGATACTCTTTGAAATATTATACGTACATGTCTACTCATCATAATCCTGTGAAGAGGTGTGTGCTCTGTCTACTCTCATGGTAAAGGAAAAGAGACTCAGTTAATTTTCTTCTGACTGTGCCATTACTCACCTGCTTTCTGTTTAATTCATCACTGTTAATAAATACCCTTTTTGGGTTTAACCTGATCCTTGTCTCAGAGTCTGGTGCTTTCCCTGACAACAGATCAATTTAAACATCACCCAAATAATGCACAGTATGAAAATGGGTATTTATTTTTCATAAAGTTACTTAAAGCCAGGGACACACCTAACGATTAGCTGAAACATTCTAAGACTGAACTGAACACACATACCGATTGTTTCCTTCGATGGGAGCCGATTTATATACTCACACATGGAATTTGAACACCGACTGTAATCGCAGACTGAACGCAACTGGCTCTGACTGGACGCGTTTGAGCGCGATCAGTCATAAGTATCAATTTACATTCATAATCGTCCTTACAATCGTCAAGTGTGTGCGCGGCTTTAATGAGCATTAGATGATGGAAAAGGTCATCTAAATGTTAAAATTGGGCATATGTGTCTGCACAGATATCCAACATTGACAGACACTGATAAATTAAGAAAACCTGTAAAATTGGCCAAAGCTGATAGGGTACAGAAATATTGTGTGTAGGTTCTATTATTAAACCTTATATATATATATATATATATATATATATATATATAAAACAACTAACTCTCTTTGACTGTGCAGGTTGGACCGGTTTGTAGTTCAGGACTATGTGCACCGCTCTCTGATAGAGGTGACTGAGGGGAAAGACCTGGAGGAGGAGCTGGAGGGATGTGAACTGAACCGGATATTTCGGCTGGCCCTTTTGCATAATCACCGGAGCACCACCTCTCAACTTCTGCTGCAAACAAATTCAGAGTCAGTACCCACAATACCTGTCCATATACCACCACAACAGCTTAACAGTGAACTGTCAAACTCTCAGACAATAGATGGCCTTTATAACAAGATCAAAACATTTAATAGTACATGATGTTCCTCTTAATATAATAACAAAGATTTGTCTTTGTTTGTTTTCTTAGAGCTGAGAAAAACTTATGGGTGGATCTTCTGGGTGGGCGGAGAGATAGAGAGGACTCTGTGTATGAAGAGTGGGGTATGAATCATTGAATGCAATACAAGTCCAAGTGTGTTTGTTTGAGTCAGTTCAACAGAAACCAAAAACAATTCTTATAATAATACTAAATGACATAATGACACTATCTTTTATTTTTTTTAATCCTTTGAATCATCACTTTAATTGAACAATGTCATGGGAAATATTGTGATATATTATAATAAGGTATTATAATACTTATCTTCTCTGTATTTATATATATATATATATATATATATATATATATATATATATATATATATATATTACAAGTAATCATCTGTTTCACTTACACTTATAAGTGTTAATTAAAAGGTGTTATTTCAGAGATTTCAATGACAGTGAAACATTTTAACCTTGGCAGCTATATAAATAATATATAATAATATACACAAGCCTATATTATAATAGCTTTATACATCGTGTTCTGTTCACAGAAAAAAAAAAGTTATTTTTTAGTGAACTATTCATAGTTCTAAAACGTGTGCAGCTACAAATTGGCCACTAGGGGGCAAAAGTGTCAATGTCTTCAAGACTGTGTTTCCATAAAATGCAAACATCTGTTCTAAATCAGAGCAAACCATTAACTGCAGTGCAGATATGTTCTTTAAAATTATAAAACATTTGTGAATAAATAAATATAACGTTCAAATTGTAATCAAATAGGCACCGTGTCTTAGACTGTCCTCAGGTGCGTTGTATTGAGGTGTACAGAGGACAGCAACGAGGGGAGCTTAGTCTACAGCTAGGAGATATGATCAACATCATACAGAAGACTACTGATGGTACTGTTGCAACACAACCCTGCTATTCCAAATTAAATTAGTCTAAAATCAAAGAAAGTTTTGATAACTCATGCTCATTCATTTTTAGGGTTCATGGAGGGCCGTAGGGTACAGGATGGACAGCGGGGCTGGTTCTCTGCTGCGTGCGTGGTAGAGATCACCAATGAACATGTGCAGAGACGTCATCTTCGTCAGCGGTATCATGTCCTACAGACAGCCACACGCCTGCTGAAACAACGTAGTGGAGGCCTTGAACAGCGAACCACAACATGCTTTAAATGAGAGACTTCTTAGACAGTCTATATTTAGAGACTTTGACTTCAGTTTTAGTTGGTCTTTTGGTCTTAGTTTAGCTTATATTTGTATTTTTTTTATTTGGACTTGCACATTTTTAGATTTTTTTACCAAAATGTATTACTTTTCTGAACACCCCACAACATTAATGACATATTTAACTTCCAGAAAAAACATATTTTCTCATCTCAGGCATCAAATCCCTATTATTATGGTCATTATTTTAAATTATGGACACTATGGGAGCTCTCTGAATATTATTATAAAATGTATTTGTGATCAAATCAACATTTTCCTATTAATCAGATGTCCCTCACACTAATTCAGTAATTGCAAATATAAAAGTTACATAAAATCTCACACTTTTGCTGTTCTAAAGCCTGAAATGGGCACTTTTTGTGACAGCAACCATAATTTTTTATCAAAGGCTTAACTTCAGAATTTGAACTAAAATCAGTATTCTTATGATTGCTCTGAACATTTTAGACAGAATTCAACTAAACTTTAAATTACTTTTTCATAAACTTTACACAAAAAAAAAATTAATAATAAAAATGGAGGTGTGACAGGGTTGTGATTTTTTGCCCAAATTGGCCACTGCTCTACATCTAGTGAATAAATGGAGAGCGCATGGCATGCATGATATTAAGAAATCATGAATAATGTTGAAATAACAAAGATAATTTTCACAAGTAATAGTTTTCTGTCTTTAATTGATGAATGATAATTGATTAATGAGTCGTATAATTGATTAATGAGTCGTTAAAGGGTTAGTTCACCCAAAAATATAAATAATGTAATTTATTACTCACCCTCATGCCATTCCACTCCCGTAAGACCTTTGTTAATCTTCTGAACGCAAATTAAGATATTTTTGTTGAAATCCAATGGTTCAGTGAGGCCAGCAATGACATTTCCTCTCTCAAGATCCATTAATGTACTAAAAACATATTAATATTATAAAGTGATGAGAATATTTTTGGTGCGCTTTGAACCGCTGATTCGACACACTGATTCATAATGTTACGATGCTTCCTGAAGCAGTGTTTTGAAATCGGCCATCACTATATAAGTCGTTATTTTTATTTTTTTTGGCGCACCAAAAATATTCTCGTCGCTTTATAATATTAATATTGAACCACTGTACTCACATAAACTGATTTAAATATGTTTTTAGTACATTAATGGATCTTGAGAGAGGAAATGTCATTGCTGGCAATGCAGGCCTCACTGAGCCATCGGATTTCAACTAAAATATCTTAATTTGTGTTCCGAAGATGAACGAAGGTCTTACGGGTGTGGAACGGCATGAGGGTGAGTAATAAATGACATTATTTTCATTTTTTAATGGACTAACCCTTTAAGCTTGACAAACACAATTTCACAACATAATTTAGTTTTAATTATTAAAGAAGGTGGTAACTTGCCTGTGTCTGCTCACAATGTTTTTCAGAAGACTTCTATGATGTCACTTCCTATTAATGATGTCACATAAGTATCAGTTCATTATTTTTATAGGGTGAGAATGGTTCGTGTAACGTGGTTGAGGGGTTACTGAGGTACGGAACTAAATGATGTGATTTTAATGAATAATCATGAATTTACTTAGAAAAAAAACATTACTAGCAAAAAAGCACAGATGAATATTTATGGGAAAGGCAAAATGAATGGACTTTTTTCTCATTTATTATTCATATCCCAAGTACACTTTCATAGAAGGCCTTGAGGGACATGACAAAATAGGTGGTGTCAACTGAAAAAAAAAAAAAAAAACATAATTTCTAATATGAAGATAAAATGTATGTAATGTTTTTAAACATTATTAAAGGAGACATTTCAATGAATACAAAAAGCTTTTAAAAATATATTTTGGTGAGCCAATAGATAAAATACACTGAAAAAGGTCAGAGGGACTAAAAATCGTACCAGTTTCGTGGACTCATGATGTAGGTCGTGCTTATTGTTTTGCTCCCTTTCATTCTGTTGAAATAAATTTTGTAATGATGATAATCTATATCACTCTATTCCCTTATTCTTAGTGACTCCTCAATGTTTTGAATGAAACCTTACATACAAAGCTTGAAGCGTATAGACAGTATAGCATTTTCCTGCAAATTTAAATTTCTTGGAAATAGCTAGTGTGCAGACACAAAATAGGGTTTTTGACGCTAAATTAGACAGTATTTGAGACAACTAAACACAAAAGTTTAAATTTCGTTTCTTATTTAGCCTACTGAAAACTATTCAATGTAAATATCTGCATAATTACTATATCAACAAACGACATGGCGTTCCGAAACCAATCAAATTAATCCGCAGGTACACCTCTCAGCCAATAGCTGCCGACGATTTCAGTACGAAACTAAACCAATAGATGGCAAGAGCTCTCTGAAGTCATCCAATCCGAACGCAGCTTTGGCCGCAGTGAGTTCGCCTACAACGACGGTCGGACGTGTAACTCATATAGAGTTGAAGAAATACCAGGCGAAAAATAAAAGGTATGGTGTCGATTTATCACAAAATAGAGATTTAAAGCAAATGCGAATCAGAAACATTGGCAATAGTTTATTTAAACGTGTCTCGGTGAAGCATACGGTAGAGTTTTATGATCTCTTCGCATGTTTGTGTGGTTTGACTAAACTTTCCCAGTCTTTGTTTCATCTCTGTAATGACAAACAGCAAAATGTGTGCGTTTATTTTTCCTTTCAGTTGAGGATATTTTTGTCGGTGTTTGTGAAATACTCTCAAACGAGAAGTAAAATGAGTTTGTCGTGAGAGGTTAAGATATTGCAGAGATTTTTATCTTGGGTGTATTGGGTACATGCAGCTTTATCTCATTACATTACACAACTTTATCATTTATTTCGACTTTTCATATAACGTTAATAGTTTTGAAACATTTCTGCATTATCAAGTGCAGCCTGCAATGATAAAATTCTTTTCATTGCTAAAACAAAACGATAAATGATCATTGTTTAATACAGCTGTAGGAATTGCTCAAATTCTTGGATAAAGTATTCACTTCTACTTCATTCCTCTGAGGGGAAATAGGTCGATTTGGATCACATCTTGTAAGTGAGTCTGTGCTTTGAAGGCATTCCAGTCAAATTATTTATACCAACCTGTTGCATTAAAGAGCCAGAAACGAGCTGAATGATGTTGGGTTTAATGACGAGTCAATGTGATTCTTAGTTGTTCCTGTTGCTTTAGAGATCAAAAGAAGTGGAGCTTTTATTATTAAGGATATTTAAGTTGGTCGTGTTACAGAGATGTGCTGTAGTGTTTCCATTCTCAATCAGACCTCATGCAAGTCACTGTGCTAAATTTCACAGTACATTACTATTTTGTAATGGTTCATGTGAGCTTGTGTCTTGTGTTCATGTCACTGCTGTTGTGCTGGCCAGTTGTGACAGGAACTGTATGAAGTGCCATGTGAAAGAAAGGGAGCTGGGTTACAGTATGCATCGTGTCATTAAAGATGCTTTGAATGTGTAGAGAAGTCATGAATGTTAGACTTGAAACTTGATAATTAGTCAATCAGGGCTGACAATAAAATGCATCAGCTCTTATTGGTTCATGCCTATCATTTTAAAGGTGGCATGAAATCGAAATTCTTCTGTTTTATAATTGCATCTCTTTGATTTTATTTTGACCAATTCATCCACATATATGTGACCCTGGACCACAAAACCAGTCGTGAGGGTCAATTTGTTGAAATTGAGATTTATACATCATCTGAAAGCTTATTAAATAAGCGTTCCATTGATTGATGTATGGTTTGTTAGGATACAACTATTTGAAAATCTGGAATCTGAGGGTGGAAAAAAATCAAAATATTGAGAAAATCGCCTTTAATGTTGTCCATATGAAGTCCTTAGCAATGCATATCCACTCACAGAAATACATTTTTTATATATTTACAGTTGGAAATGTACAAAATATCTTCATGGAACATGATCTTTACTTAATATCCTAATGATTTTTGGCATAAACGAAAAATTGATAATTTTGACCCATACAATGGCTATTTCTACAAATATACCCGTGTGACTTTTGACTGGTTTTGTGGTCCAGGGTCACACATGTGTCTTCTTTTTTTCTTCTTTGACCTCATAATTTTTAATCAAAAAGTCGTAACATCTGCTGGACTTAGATTATACCCTGGTGCTTTCTTAAAATCAACCTCAACCATGCATTCACATCTATCTCCATCCAATCAGCAACTGATGGATAGAATTAAGTATCTGCCATACATTTTCTTTTCATATAAAAGAAAAGATCTGACGCTACATTGAGACTTTACATAATAACGGAATAGTTTGCTTATTTAGGCACTTAATTAGATAATTGATTTGATAATTGGTTAGTTCTATATCGAGTTTACTAATTAGAAACAAGCCGAAATAAAGATGAACTTGCCAGGTGGAAAGTGTGCAAAGTATATTAATTTAAATAAAAATTTAAATAAAATTTGAAGTAATTCTGTGCAATATTTGTCTTTTAAAGGATGATGTTCACCTTCAGATGTATTTTAATGAATGATTTCGGTTATGATCATGTTCAATGGTGGGAATAATAATAATACCAGTTATGTATATTGACTATGGACTGGGTATTGACACAATTTTCACGATTCGATTCGATTACTGTTCACTTGCTTTCGATTATTTTATTATTATTATTTTGGATGTAGTATTTCAGTTACAGTACATGGCAAATTTTCTAGAGGAAAAAAATCTCTCAACTAATGCTGTAAACTACACATGCAAGTCAGTTGGTACTACTACTATAATAATATTGAAGGTTAAATTAATTTATTTATATACAAACACTTAAATTACACTCAATGATCTTTTTATTATGAATAAAGTTTAGAATTACATAATCATATTTCTACTCCAGTTCGTTTTTAAAAAAAATATAAACATTTCAATCGCGGCTGTCATAACTGATTTATTCAAACATGCATTAAATATTGAAGAACATTAAAAATTATAATGAATTTATAACGGTGCATAGCTATATTTATGTAACTGGTATTAAAGCGGAGGAGAGGATGTTCACATGCGTCAAAACGGTATTTAACAGCACCAAAACGGTATTTATGTTTTGAATCTCATAATAAGATGGATGTCATTTGAAATCTGAGACTTTTCTTCATATCAAAAGTAACAAAGCACAAAGATGATTGCGATTTATTGGATGGGAGGCGCTACATATTCTGCTCATTCATCAACTGAAAGCAGACTAGACTAATCGATTCTTGGGATTTAAGAATCAATATTGGTTCATAAAAATGAGAATCGATTAAAATCGAGAAATCAATATTTTTTTACCCATTTTAAATGATACCAGTTATAAAAAATAATATTGATCCAGTTTCATAATAGTACCATTTTTGAATCCTGGAGTAGTCCTTTTCTGTTCTGCCGTGATATCAATTCCTGTATAACTGGAGTGAGATTTGATTTCATTGTGTCATTTCTCTGATTGTTCTGTTATCTCCTCCAGGCAGGGGTGTGTATATGTGTGTGAGAGAGGGGGTAGGCTGCATCAGGAGCAGCTATGAGTGAGATTGAGGGCACCTACCGCTCCTTGCAGACCCCTGCAGGGACACGGCTCGGAGCTCAGTACAACACCGGCATCAGCACCCTGGAGCCCGGGCAGAGCCTCAGTGCGGCTATGGGAGCAGGAGGGAAAGGCCACAACAAGGGCCTTCAGATCCGCGTCCAAGGCCTGGATGATGCTCAGGAGTTCTATGAGCTTGAGGTGAGTCACTTCACATCAGCTTTTCATTTTTTTTTTTCATCTCCTCTTTGCAACAGGTGAGATACCTGGGTGAGACTTCTTCCCCAAGAATATAAAAAATAATCTCTTTTAATGCACTTTTTATTTGGCAATTCAAAAGCAAAACATTCAAAAGCCATTACTCCAGTGTCACATGCTCAAGAAAAAATTCTTAATATTATTAATGTTAAAAACAGTACTGCTTAATATTATTGTGGAAACCATGCAACTTTTTTTTTTTTTTTGATGAATAGAGTTCAACAGAACAGCATTTATTTGAAACAGAAATCTTTTGTAACATTGTAAATGTCTTTACTCTGACTTTTTGGTCAATTTAATGCAAGGCTTACTAACACCACACTTTTGAATCAGTCAAAAATGTGTACCTTTCCACATGGGACTTTTCATATGCTGAAATGTTTAAGTTATAATATGCATAAGTAAATTGCTTTTATATTGGTGCATAAAAATAAGAATAATTAAATTTAATTCTTCCTTGCATTCATTTAGCCTTAAATTATTTTAACTATGTTTTTACTATAGTTTACTTTAACCTTTTGGATCTACTTGACTACAATGGCTGTTTTGGGTTGAACTCCTGAAATTACGCATATCACGTTTTGTTACACCCTGACCATAGTTGTCTGGTTAATTGTTTGTGTAGTTGTTTTGTTTGTTTGATTCTACTGCACAAATATTGTACATTTGCTATTATGTTTGCAAAGCTACCCAAGGTTTATTTAAAAATAAGCGCACTGTAGCAAGCACACTGTGTTTGGTTTTGTCCACTTGCGGCTGTGCTGGAGAATGTAAACGACCGTCTCTCCGGAGACCTCTGGCAATCTTGCTTTTGCGTGCCGGTTGTGGTGGGTGACAGCTGCCACATGGCTTTAGCTCTTAAATCCTGCGTCTTTAAGTCTGTTTTACACCCAAGGCCTGAAGTCACTTTCTAAGTGCTAGCCTGGGTGCAGTTACACATCTGACAAATGCATTTTCTCCCTTGATGTTCTGTTTATTTATCACAATGAGTGAAACGATCTGAAAAAGCAAAAGTTTTTGGTGAAAATGCATTGCTTGAATTTCCTACAATGTGAAACCAGCATTTGAGTGCAAAATTACATGAGAAGGGCAGAGATTTAAGATCTTGTTTGTGCGCTGTTGAGATTAGCGGTGTGGCTTTTAAAACACTTTTACTATTGCCAGCTGCTCAGTCAGAAACTTGGAAACATTTCACTGGCTTTATTGCGGTAACACCTGAATTGATCTCAACCTATCCTTCATATTTTGCTGTGTTGACATGGAAGATTATCTAAATGATGTTATATGTGGTGTTATAAGACAGTCTAAGTGTTTTAGTGGAGGATGAGAACTTCCCATGATTAGATCAGATAACAGTATGCTTTGAATTCCCCTGTTGCAAAGATCAAACACGGGAGAGTGGAAAATGGTCATTATGCAGCTTTATTAGGCTACAGGACTATGGAATGCGGTGGTGCCACCAAACGTGCTGTACTGAAGCAGAGAGACCCTGCTGGAGGTAAATGACTGTTCATATTATGTCTAGATAATGGAAGAACAATGGGGTCAGCTCTGGTTCAAAGATTTATTACTCTTTCTAGTGTTCCCCAGGAGTGCAGTGGGATTTGTTTTCCATTACTCTTTATTTAGCACTGCCAAGTGTGTATGAATTGCAGTATTGATTGATCTGTTGTCAGATGATGTGGATGTTTTATTAGACAGATTGTGTTTAATGATTCATAAGGCAACATGGCTTTGTGATCTGTTCCATGATGCACAAACCAGCGGTAACGCAGTCTGGTGTTGCTCATGAAAGGGGTTTGTTTATTCTCAGCAGGAGTGTGTGTGTGTGCGCACGTGCACTTGTGTGCTCATTGCATTGTGGGTCTGATGTCATGTTGCCACATCTGTTTCCAAGATGGGACTCTGTTCTCGTAAGCACACCCAGGTACATGAGTGTGAGAGCTGTGGGAAAATATCCCAAATTGACCCTCAGGATTAAACTACCAGACCAAAGAAATAAAGACAGATGTGCTAAACTACTGTTCATGTTAGTCTAAACATAAACAAAAGTATGTATTGTCTGGTGACGGGTAATGAGACTGCTTTTGATTCACTTTTCCAAATATACAAGTTTGAATCCCCAGGTTTGTTCTAGGGCTGAACGATATATCGCTTCAGCATCAACATCACAATGTGCGCATCCGTTATAGTCACATTGCAGGATGTGCAATGTCAAGTAAGTAGGGATCGTAGTTACCAGGCCCCAAGGTTCTGAACGCATGTGATTTGTGGATTAATTGCAAAGCTTAACCATCATAGAATGAAAGTTTATAATTTGCATGTGTTTTTAAGTCCTTTTAGTTTAAACATTCAAGTGAGCTTCAAGCATTCAAGCAAAAGAAGACGCAAAAGAAGTCAATTCAGATCTCGCGTGCTGTTTTCTGCAGAGGGCATGCGAACATCGAATTCAGTTCTCTCTTGTGTTTTAGTGCTTGAACGGACACATACACGCCAAATTGTCAAAATGCCCATCTTGGCGAGTATCTTCATAAACCCATTCGCTTATGTGAACGTAAACAATTGAGAAAGTATCATCATATTGGATCCGTTCATCAGGTATTAAAGTGATAGCAGCCTAATAAACCTGCTGCCATCTGTGTCATTAATGTTAGTAAAAAATCAAAAGACAAAGAGAAAATCACTTTTGAACCCTTAAAGATTAATTATATTTAATTTATACATTAAAATTAGTTTACGTTTGACTATATTTCTGTACCTGAATACTGTTAGACTTACTTGAAAAACATAAAACACTGTTTATTCCATTTGGATCTTTATTTTATTGTATTTATTTATGCTTGTAATTTGTTTATTATTTTCTATGCAGATGCACTCCCCTACAAAATCACCCTAATCATTCTAGAATTCTTAATTCTTAATTCTTAATTAATAATAGAGCTATGAAAGCAACTTGCATTGACATATCTTTAAATATGCCAGTGCCATTGTTTTGACTCAAGATGCACTTTTTTTAAATGCATATTTAAAGGTGCTCTAAGTGATCTTGGGTGGAGTAACTTCCTGTTGACGTTCGAAGTGTTGTCAAACAAAACAGAGGCTAGCTAAACCCTCCCTCCTCCTCCTCCTCCCCTCCGTGCTTCCTGAAACAGTCATGAACGCGCATTTTAAAATCATTCTTGTCGGTTATTGGCTGGAGCGTGTTTATTATGTTTTGTGGTCCAGGCTGCACCAGTTTGTTTTTATTGCCGTTTTTGGAGCTTGTGGTGACTACAGAGACCGCGTTTTTTTACAGTGTGTTCAGGGGACAGGCAGCTAGCGGATAGTGAGGAGATGTTTGTTGTATGTGACAAAAAATGTTTTGGCCTAAAAACGCGTGTCATCACTTAGAGCACCTTTAAAAAAAAAAAAAAGATACTTAAATTACCTAATTTAACTAATGCTTAATCCTGGCTTAATTTGAGCCCTGTCTGTGAAACCAGGCTATTTGATAAAAGTAGTCAGTCTCACTGACAGACTGTTTGTTAGATTAGTGTTCGTCCCTTCTGATCCATCCTTAATTTAAATACCCCCCCCCCTTTTTTTTTTTTTGGTTGGTGGTTTTAAACATAAGGCATGAAACTTACAGCTGTTTGATTTTGTATTGATTTGTCATGAACGGGTGTACATATTTGGCACCAGTCTGTTTGTTCTGACTCTAACCTCATTCCCAGTTCACCCGGAAACCCACTGACCTGCTCTTGTCGTCTGTGAGCCGCTCCTCTGCATCACCAACTTGTAATTTGTGTTGCCATCTAAACGCTGAAGGCCTGCAGCAGTCTCAGCCTCAGCGTGTATTTATGGATATGGGTTTGTTCTCTGCTCCACAGCATCTGCCCGAGTTATAATTTTCTCCGACTTTGAAATCAGGGAAAATTTATTTATGGACTTTTACCCCTTAGGATTATGTGGATGTTATTTGTAGCTTTCTTTTTGGGTTTTGTAACCAATTTGTGAATATTTGGGCCTATTTACCAGGTGCAAATAAAACTCATTTGAGACTTGATCAGTATTTGATCAGTGTAAATTGTCTATATTTTCTAAATTGCGTTTTTTATATATATAAATATATTGTTTCACCAGTGCTGACACTGCTCTTTCTCTCCCTCTCATATTGTTTTTTTTTATCTTGTGAAGGATCCTGTGAAAGTTGACTGGTATGCGGTCAGATGCAACCATTGTGTGACGCATCAAAAGAACAAAATTTCTGCCATCATCACTTGCACGCTACAGTAGAAATGTCTGTTATGGCATGTGGTGACGCATCAACAGTTGTCACAACACGTCATTTCTATTTTTGACACGTTGTCAAAGTCCAGAGTCAGACACTTTATTATTATCAATAATAATAAATATAATTATTTATCCTTATTTTTCTGAACTACAGTTTTTTTTACTGGAAATGTACAGTTATAAATCATATTAGTTATGTTTAATTTAAACATACCTCTGACTATAACAATCAAATACAGATAATGTTTCTTGTTTTTGGTCTACTAATTTAAATTACTGTGCAAAAGTTTGGTGTTAATAAGATTTTTTTTAATTTCTTATGCACACCAAGTAAAATTATATAGTATAAATGGTAATATTGTGAAGTATTATTACACTTTACAATAACTTTTTTCTATTTTAATATATTTAAAAATGTAATTTATTCCTGTTATGGCAAAGCTGAATTTTCAGTAGTCATTACATTACATTTCTTCATATTATTAATGCTGAAATCAGTTGTTCTGTAATATAAGTGGTTATATAAATATTAAAATTATCATAGTTATTACAATTTTTATATGATAGATTTCTGTTGGAAATAAAGTAGGATAGCTGTGTCCAAAATTACATTAGTTGGTTGAGTATGCAAAGAAGAACTATTGATGAAATGTGTATACATTCTGGGACATACTTCATCTGCCCTTTTGGCATTATCCTTTGACCCTTGTGTTCTTTGATCTATGACATACTTATAACAGCCACAAAAATAATTTACTTGGCTGTTGTTAAAGTACAGTAACCACAAGGAACATTTTTCTTGGTACCCTATAGCACTTGCTAACATTTTGGTTTTTGCATTTTGAATTTGGTGGCTCTTCAGCTCCCATTGCATAAAGTGTCTACTGGCTCCATGCTTCAAGGATTAGTTCACTTCAGATTTAAAATTTCCTGGTAATTTACTCACCCCGATGTCATCCAAGATGTTAATGTCTTTCTTTCTTCAGTTGAAAATAAATTAAGAGGAAAACATTTTTGAGGAAAACATTCCTGGATTTTTCTTTTTTTATAGTGGACTTCACTGGGGTACAACAGGTTGAAGGTCCAAATTGCAGTTTCAATACAGCTTCAAGGGGCTCAATCCCAGATGAGGAATAAAGGTCTTGTCCAGCGAAACGATTGCTATTTTTCAAAAAAAATAATAATAATAATAAAAATGTATATTTTATAACCACAAATGCTCATCTTGCACTCTGCGATGCGCCACGCATTACGTAATCATGTTGGAAAGGTCACACATGACATAGGCGAAATTTGGACCTTCAACCCGCTGTACCCCAGTGAAGTCTGCTGTATGGAGAAAAATCCTGGAATGTTTTCCTCAAAAATCTTAATTTCTTTTCGACCGAAGAAAGAAAGACATAAACATCTTGGATGACATGAGGGTGAGTAAATTATCAGGAAATTTGAATTCTGAACTTGAAGTGAACTAATCCTTTCAGAATCTCTGGTTATTGTTCACCTGCTGTACCATGAATACTGTATATTTTGAAATACTACCAATTTCACATAAGTTTTTGCATACTACTAGGGACATGTACATAGTAGGGAGATGTGCATATTTGGGGATAATAAATTACCCATTTTTCCTGAAGTCTGTTTTCAGGCTTACAACTGATTGGTTTGTGCCGGTGCATATTTTGAGATGATTTGTTGCCTTGACATTTCCAGTATAAACAGGCTTGAGACACTCTGACTGTCAGACGTCTGGCTCCCTGTGGGTTTTTTGTTCACTAGGCCAATAGGAAGTGATGAGGAAACTGCTACGACAGCCCAAACTTCCTGTCCTATCCACACCCATGGGACGACACGGGCCTCTGCTCGCTCTTCCAAATAATCAGCCAAGCTGTCAGTCAAAGTCACAGACAGGCCTGTTGCCTTAATTTGTGTATGTGTGTTTTTGTACATATTTGTTCTACACAGTGTTATTTTAGTATAATTGAGATACTATTAGTTTTTTTGAATTAAGTTTTGATTTAGTTTTGATTTTTTTCATTTTTATTGTAGTTAAAGGCTTAATTATTTTTGTAATTTTGTGTTTTTTTTATTAGTTTTTTTTAATATGTCTATATAGTTTAATCATTTTTATTTTAGTTTTAGTTATTTTAGTACATCAAGTTAAACTAAATGAAAATAAGAAATGTTGTTTTAACAACTAGCTGAAATATATATTATTTTATTTTATGTAACAAATGTGTTTTTATGGTTTTAGTTAACTATAAAAACCCTGTTTCTACAGGAGTCATTCAGTACATTGCCATTCGAGTGCATACAAAACTACAACACTGACCTAAATTTGTAGTCATAACAATGACTCCGGCAGCTGTGATGGTGTGGGCTCGTCTTAGACCATTGGTTTTTAGAATTTAGTTGGCCATATGTTTTCTCTGCGCTCGAAACAAAGAGAGAACATGCACGCATACACATTTGCATGGAATTTGACCAGTGCACGCTGCACGCCATTCAAGCCCTACTGTGACCTTCTGAGGAATCTACTGGAGAGCTGGGGCTCTGCGGGGGGAATGGTAGAAATAGACTACATTAAACGGAGACTGCAGAGACCTCTCGAACAACCCAGGGCCAGAGCATGCTGCATTTTAGGAGATTCCCTGCTTTCAGTCCAGAAGAGGGTTGTGTGTGTGGTAGCATGTCACACTAGTTCTCTTACTGAGCTGACTCTGTGCCAGGACCAGGACCCTTGCCAAATACTCTCCAATGAGGGTCTGTTCACAGCTGCTTGCGGAGAAAGAGAGTAGAGAGTCCCCTTTATCTGCTCAATGACACTATGCAACAGATATAAATACACCTCAGCCATGTAATAATGTCCTCTTTGTCTGAACAAATACTTTTTATCCAACTCTACAAATTTATCGCCGGGTTGCGAGTTTTGGTGATGATGCATCACAATGTTACATTTATAATTGTAACAGTGACTTTTGGGTCAATGACGTTTATACAATTTTTTTTGTTGTTGCCCATATCTGTTTTTTTTTTTTTTTATTTATTTTAAACATACGTTAAAAATGCAATTCATACATGCACTGTTTTGAATAAACCTCTTGAATGAATTGATGTTTTTAATTTTAATTGAATGCCCCCCAAAAATATCAAAATTAAGTCAACTGTGTCACTGTCCTGATATCAGAGGATTGTTTTATAGTATAATTATTATTTTATAAATATTATTTATAAACAGTGAAACAACTTTTGAAAATACTGTAAAATAAACATAAAACAGGAACTGACACCAAGGAGAGGACCCATGAAGAATTTCATTGTTGGGGGGTAATGCATTACAAGTAACGAGTTACGTAATCAGATTACTTTTTAACTAACTAGTAATTTACTTTTAACGTAAAGTAAACATTACTTTTAAATTTACAACATAATATCTTAGCTACTTTTTCAAATAAGTAACTCTTTATTTTCTCATGTATTGACTCTCGCCATGTTGAGAGGTATCTAGAGTAAGTGCAAAGGTGTTGTGTTTTTATTCATCACTGAGGCTTATTCATTTCAGTTTTGGTGTTCTTTTAAAAAGTAACTTTCCCCAACACTGGTTAAGTTCTCCTAATTTGAATGGTTAGTTCAGGTTGCAGGTGGAAGGAAATGTTGTTTTTATTAATTATTATTATTTTTTAAAATTATAGTTATTTTTAACTTGCATGATTAATCATTAAAAGATTGCGATCTCAATACAAATCTTATTTCTAAATGACAACAATTCAACTATGTCTATTAAACCTTTGACTAGTAGCCTATGAACACTGCTGCCACTCACCCAGAGAGCAGTTGTGATGTAAACATGAAACTGCTTCACAAACAGTGTTTTCAACCACATAGTTGGTGCATCTGAAATTGCGTACTGTCTGAGTAGGTGCTACATTTGAATTTGAACTTACTTTGTGACCTTTAAAAAAAAGTACATTCTATATAGTATGAATGGGGTAAGTATGAATGTAATCTGGACATACTACATCCGCCATGTTGTCATTATCACGTGACCTACCAGCATCAGTTATGTCGCTTCACAATTCATAAATCCTCTCCTGTGGCATCATGGGATATTAAAGTGTCCATGTGCACTTCAGAATCTCACCAGAAGTGGTAGGACTTTTCGTCTACTGTTTTTCGCATACTATATACTATACATTATTTCTGTTACAATAATTCAAATTACCACAGAAGTACTATAAAAAAAAAAAAGATTCAGTTTAATTTACGGTAAAAGAAAAAAAAAAACAGCAGCTGTGGTTGCCAGGAATTTACTGTAAAAAATACTGTAGCAACATTTTAGGTTTACATATTTAACTTAAATTTACAGTAAAAAAAGAAAAAAAAGAAAACATATTTCATAATGTTAATTTACCAACTTATTAAAGTACTAATGTCTGTTGGTGGTGATGAGATGGTGATGAGAAAGTCACATGATGTATCAAAGCTCATCACGAGAAGCTTTTCTACAAGCGGAGAAGGTAAATACTAATATATAGATGGTACACATAGTGTCATTCACACAAACACTAAACACCACCATGGTAACACACATGATGTTAAATGCAGTAAACAATAATTTGACAACATTAGATGTAACAAAATCCTAATGTACATAACTGAAAAAAAACCTAAAAGTTATTTCAACGGCAATACATAAAATGTAAAGTGTCTCGCATTAAATGTATGGTTGGAGCTATTACAGTTATTCACGGAATATAGTACGGAAGCTTTCTGTTAACCGATTAACGGGGGGGGGGGGGTTATTACCGTAGCATTTTTACAGTCTTTTACCATTAAAATCACATTTGCTCTTTACAGTGATAAAAGATTATATTTTGAATATAAACACTGTTGTCTGCGGTAGCAATAAAAATCACCTTTTGAAAGTAACTTGACACTTCAAATAAAGATTGTATCAATTACATCGTTACACCAGTAGGTGGCAACAAGTGACTGTTAAAAATGAATTTGTCATTGAATCATTCAAGAGATTTGTTCAAAAACACTGATTCATCTAGGAATGAAACATGTGAAGTATTTATGTGAGAACCTAGTATAGAACCCAGTAAATTACATGATATTTTGTTTAGTTGTCTGTTAATGGGAGAATCGTGATCTCTATTTTAAAAAAAGAAATAAAATTTAAAAAAATGCATGATTCTCAATTTATGCAGAATCGTGCAGCTCTACTTGATAGTTGTTGTTTTTTTATTATTAATTTTGCAATGTTTGAATACGGTATAAGTTTTTCGAAACAAACATGAATTTCTAGGAATGTGGCACATTTTATTCTAGATTCTAAAGTATTTTTCCACGTACACTCTGTCATTACGCTTTTATCATTCGCTTTGTGAATATTTGCAAGAACTTGTGATAAACATTACTGCATGATTCATGTAAGCCATAAAACTGATCTGTCCTGACTTTACACACTCATAATTCAATCTTGGGCTTGCTCTCCATTGATGTTCAAGTAAAAATAGACACTAATTGCTGCATTGGATGTTTGAACTGGCTCAGGCCTTGAAAAAACAGCCCGTCTTTTAAAAGCTGAGAATGTCCAGTGGCCAGAAATTGTTTTTGAACCTACACAGACCTGGAAACAGTCACATTAAAAAACATTTCCTGTTCGTCAATGACTTTAATGGCACAAGAGAAAGTAAAACATGCCTTTCAAAAAAGCTGGCTCCATGTGCCAGCTTTAATCCTTATTGGCAAAAATCCTTCCTTATAATGTCTGTGTTTTTCTTTTTAATAAAACAATGTGTGTTGTGTAAGACTGTGCAGAGGCCCAAAGTAGACATTCCCTCTGTGTTTATGTAGACGTTGTACCCAGATTCTTTCCTTTGTTAATGTTGGAGCCATTTTTGAATGTGCTTTCAGACTCAAAACAACTGCAACTGACAGTGAGGGAGCAGCAATGACACCAGGTAAAAGGGTGGCTCTACAAAGAGAGGGTTGAATGGGATTGGTCAGTAGGCTCAGGGCTCTGCCCACACCTCACAGCACCAGGAAGCTCAGGATCACTGGGCCTTTTTATTCAACTCATAACAACAGAAAAAAACACTGGCATTCACTCCCTGCTTTGTGTTTGAGAGACCTGCAGAGCGATGAAAATTTGTGTGTGTGTTTTTAATGAATATATATGAATGTGTTTTGTTTGTGTGAGGCACAGATGAGTCTTTGTGGAGGGGTCAGTGCAGTGAGGGGGCTGCTTCGATCATTGGGAATGCGGAACAGTGTAGACAGAGGGGCTGGGTGATGGGATTTCGGAGGAGGGAGTGGAGCAGGACTTGTCCAGCATGAGCAAACAAGCTCATAAATAGTTCGGTTGACAGGCTAAAGAGGGGTGAGTGGGAGGAATGGACTGGGTAGGAGTAGGCATGTTGTGCATTGGGTGGATTGTGTTGGTGGGGGATGACTAGTATTGCAGTATATTTAAGCAGTACAACCTTAGTCCAGCCTTTGGACTTGTCTTTAAACTTCAAAGACCTATAGATGATTTTTGTTCTCCAGGGACTCTGGATGTGAGTTTGTTTGTATCAGAAAACTTTAAATTGAGAGTCCTTAATAATAATGGCAAATAGTTGCTTGGAATTGAACTAAGATTCAGTTTTGTTGCTGTAATGTCGCTTTTTTTTAACACCAAGACTTCAGTTTAAAAATAGTTGCCCAAATTATTGTTTCACACAGCACTGAGGTCAGTTTGCATTTATAGCTATGTTTAGTAGTGGTCTACAGATTTTTCGGTACGTGATACCAATAACTAGAGGATGGTTGATAATTTGAAATACATTTGATATTAGGGATTCCAAAAGTTCTAATACTAAAAATATTAAATTAAAATGGAAGATTGTATCTGCATATCGATTTGTCAATATTGGCTATTCCAATGTTTACATTCAGATTACTTTTGCCAATGTCATCATCTAACACTCAATAGAAGTTAAAGTCGTGATTAAATGAAAGTAATGACAGATCTTTTCTTGATTATCGAAAAAGTTGGGGTTTTAGTGGAATGAATTTGGGCATATATCACCAGTAAGAAGATCACCAAAAGACTTTAACATTTTAATATAAATTTCCCAAATTATTGCAATATTGCTAATATTTGATGTATTGCCCAGCCCTTCTTTTTAGTATCAGCCAGAATTTGTGTATCTCTAAATAATACCAGTATTTCTACACAAAAATTGAATTTGTTACCTTTACTTGACGTAATTGAGTTTTTACACACAATTTTTTTTTCCCTGTTCAAATTTACTGTAGTATGTTTATGTTTAACTTTATTACATTTGGGAAAACTAAATTTTCTAAATTTCCAACACATCTGAACATTAAACACGTCTTCACCTTTACTAAAAAACACAAAAAATAACACACACCATGCATTTACTCTCCTAATGCAGTCACTTGCAAAGCATGCTGGGAACTAGAGATCCACTGCCCAGTTAGTTATGTAAAAAAATATTCATGTAGTTTTAACACAAATGAATTAAGTAAACTTCACATTTAAGTATATTAGGTGAATTGAACACAATGAAATTAAGTTGTGACAACAAGTTCAAATCCGTGTAACTTTTGCTCATTTTAATTAATTAAACTGAACAGGAGGAAATTATTATTTATTTATTTATTTATTTATTTTATTTAAAGTGCACTACAGCAGTATTTTTGAAAACATTGTTTATTTGTGTACTCATTCTATTACAGTATTGCTTTATCACATTTTCACTGGTATTTACTGACTACTGACATTTTGGTCTTATGGAGACCCTGTTTGAAAACTGATACATTTGAATTATAATACACATGCTGAAATTAAACAAAAAAATTACTTAGATTAAATGCTTCTGCCTATCAGCTATGGGAGCTATGTCGATAATCTCAAAATAGTCAGTTTGTTTTGATTATCACAAATTTATAGTTGCTTTGTTATCTTGTGCAGCATAGCAACAATGACAAAACAGCTTTCAAATAGTAAGTCACAAGATGCATGATGTACCATATCAGTACAGTCAGCACTAGGAAGCCTCGCACACACTCACTCATTTGGCCTGCTTAACATCCACCATATGATGTAATTAGTGGAACAAATTAGTGACTGCTTTGAGAGAGCTGGCCATGAAGAAAATCCTAGAGGCCAGCGTCTCTTGATTGCTTCAAGCCCCCGCAACCCCCAATTCAGATGACAACTTTTCCCATCTCTCACTCTGATATAATTTAAGGGTGTTGAAGCGTGACAGATTGGGCTTTTCATTGGTTTGGCCCTGTTGGCGGCCGTCGCTGGCTTTGACCTTAAGTCAGGGGATTTGTGCACAGATCAAGCACAGATCAAGTTCACTACAGAGCCTTTTTCAAAGAGACTTAATTTATTAATATATTGGTTTTATTTAAAGGGTTAATAAAACCTGATCAATGTTTATGTGAATAAAAGTCTAAATTAAATCTGTTCATCATATAAAGCGATCGTGTCTCTTCAGAAAATTTGGGCTAAACCGCTCAGTTCAAATGGATTAGTTTTACGATCTCTTTATGAACTTTTTGAAGCGTCAAAGTTTCATTTGCGTAACTGTTTATGGAGGGACAGAAAGCTCTCAGATTTCATCAAAAAGATCTTCATTTGTGTTCCGAAGATGAATGAAAGTCTTACGGGTTTGAAATGACATGAGGGTGAGCAATTAATGACAGAATTTTCATTTTTGTGTGAACTAACCCTTTAAACAAACTGGTACTATGCGTTAGAGATGATTCAGAATCAATTACATGTGCATTTTTGTGTTGGTGCAAACCTGTGTGTGGTCACCAGCTTATGTACAAGTGATCTGAGCACATAAAAACAGAGTTCCACAAAGTACTGCTTACGCTATTGTGTAATTTAAAACTTCTTTAAAGAAAAATGGCAGAAAAAGGCTTTGAATGGTCACAATTCATCACAGCACATATAAGAATAATGTCCAATCAATTTTACAATGTTAGTAGCCATTCACACAGAACGTGTTTTTGTGGTTAAAAACGTAAAGCATGTGGGGAAAAAAAATGCAAGGTCTAGAGACATGTTTTTTAAAAATTGAACTTATTTTAACTTGAGAGCCGCATTTTTAGAAGGCTGCAAAAGACGCAAGACGCAAGTGCAACAGTCAAACACGTCCGTCTAGCTCTTGTTTACATTGAAAGACTGAAGTGGAATAGAAAAATGTGTTCTATGTGAACCGGCCCTTACATTTTACTGAAAATCATGGGGCTTAGCGATGGGCCAGTAGTGCTGCTCTAGCAATAACTGTAAGAGAGAGAGAGAGAGAATGCTTAAAATGCATAAAAATTCCTGGGAACTCATTTACATGAGATATTTGATTAAATTTGAATAAATCGCATTACATCTACAACTACATAATGTGTTGCTTTGTGCTGTGCATGTTGAATGTGTACTACGTATTGCTGTTGAACTGCACTCTGGGAGTTTGGTTCATAAAGCAGGATTTAACGAGCTGTTTAACCGTCTGGGTGACGCAGCACACTGGAGCAGTTGGTCAGTAATGCCAGGTACATTTAAACCCTACTCTGATCCTTATTAACTCCCATTTTAAATGCTGACAAACTCTTTATGTCCGGCTGTCTGGCCCAAATGTTAGCCACAGGTGGCAGTCACACTTCTCTTTCCAGTTAGTTTGATGCATACAATAAGGAATCAAATTTATAATTTGTGCAATATTTGAATGAAATCGCCTGGCTCTGTTTATTTTAAGGGTCAGATTCTTAAAGCATTTAGTTGATGCCTGTAACAGCGAGTGTATTGAGTGAGGGAGTGTGTTAATCTTTGCACTTAAATGAGTCCGCAGTCAAGAACTTGAGAGTAGGGTTAGCTACAATTACTTTTTTGTTCTTGGCATGAACGCTCTTACCACAGTGACCGTCTGCAGCACATTTTTTCCTGAGAACTTTACCTCTTTATTAAACTAAATATTGAACTAAATAGGTAATCTAATATATACAGTCATGTGTTGGCTGTTACATTCATAAAATCATTTGCCTGGGGCTGCTTCATTTTTCTTTTTGATTTGTGTGATTTGAGTTGATTCATATGATCAACATTCCAAAAATTTTAAGTACACACAACTTGCTTCATTTTAAGATGGATATCATTGAAAGTAATGTTATTTTACAGTTTAAAGTCAACATAAAAAGAAATGTCACCCTATCTACTTCGTAAATGCATGTTATAGATCTTATTGTGAAAGATTCATCCATGTTTCATCCCCCCTGTTTAATCAAAAAATGCCAAAAAGGTTAAAATAGCAGACTTCTCTTTGGTGATGTATAAACCCGCCTCTTCATAATTGACTTCAAGCTTTGATTCATTTGAGTGCAATGACCACATTTCGAAACAACAACTGATGAATAGAACCACATCCCAACTAGGGGTTGCACGACTACTGATTTCTCCTAGTCAGAGTTACTCGAGTACTCATGGTTGATGTTACCGTTTTAAAAAAAAAACCTTAAAAAAAAAAAAAAAAGTAGTTTGTGTCAACAAGTGTTTATTAATTGACAGATCAATGTATGCAACAATTATGTCTTTTACATGTATTGTAAAAACATTAAATTAACAGGTTTCGTTTTGTATTTAACGTAAGTTGACGCGCAACATTATAACCTAAACATCCACGTCTTTGACATTGAACAATACATTATACAACAATAGCCTCTTCATATAACACTTCACAGGTCTTAGACAGTGAAAACAATAATAGACCTTTACTCACATTACTTAGATCTTCACTCAACCAATTCAAAATTGTTTATAATAGAATAAGACAAAATTCATGTAGTCTATTCGCTGTCATCGTCCCCTTGCCCCTTGGTCACGGTCATGGCTCACTGGTTTGCATTAAGGAAACCGAGTGTGTCGTGACAGCGGCCCAGGAAAAACTTCTTTCACTCTGTATATAATATGGTTATTGCATGCTCGTACTCGACGGCTTTCGACAGCGCCGACAAGTGGTTAAAGTAGTCGACTACCTGACTTGTCTATGCAAGCCCTAATC
Organism: Megalobrama amblycephala; assembly: GCF_018812025.1. Classification (NCBI taxonomy): domain Eukaryota; kingdom Metazoa; phylum Chordata; class Actinopteri; order Cypriniformes; family Xenocyprididae; genus Megalobrama; species Megalobrama amblycephala. Next base: position 16,313,703 of record NC_063051.1, read on the forward strand.
CCAGTCCTACATTTTTTCTTATTTGATAAACCATTAAATTTGGATGTACGTCACAATATGAAAAAAGTCTATTGCGAGTCAGATGTTGCTTCATTGACCACTCTGACTGATTGAACAATTGAGAAGATTCATTTACTTGTCGTTCAGACAGAACCGCTTGTCCTGTATGTTTGTGTATTATCTGTCATTTGTCACATTCTATTTATTCAATATGATTTATTTTGCTGTGGGCCTTTGGTGATGAAGATTCAGCAGCCGTGCAACAATAAACACTGTAATTCATTCATGTAACTGCCATGCATTTACTTAAAGTTAATGATTTACAGTGTTTCTTATCATTTGGTGTCAAGGTATGGCTGGAGTCGTTGCAACATAGCAAAAGCTGCTGCTACCTGCTTAAAGTGTGAGAAAGTGATACCTCCTGCTGAGATCTCAACATGCCCCAACACAGTCAGCACTCAAATGCATGATCACATAGATTCTGTACAGACGCAGACTAAATGAGAAAGTGGACTTATTACTGTTAGTTTGGATTCAGCAGTTGCCAATGTAGTCTGACAAGTTGGCTTGGAGAATACGAGAAAGATTCCCCAGACTGTGAACATCTGCTGCTCAGTAATCCCAGCCACTGTTGACCCATAAACCCGCCCGACTGACACTACAACTGTAACAGGGAAACTCCTGCTTACTGGATAGCGTCTATGTGCTTAGAGGGTTCAGCAGGCACTGTACTGTGACGCCTGGAAAATATGTTACGGATGGTATTTCCTCGTTGCAGTCAACACCATCGAGCTGATCCATAGCTTAGTTTTTTTTATGCTCTACTTCTAATGGGCTTTTAGTTTAGGGTGCTTGAGAAAGCTGCAGAAAGGAGTCTTAATCCAATTATTGCTGAAGTATGTGAACCGACAGCCTGTAGAATTCACACCCAAGCATAAGACACACCTCACACGTGGGAACGTCAAAGATGCGTTCAGACCAGCAGTGCTGTTTCATTGTTTTATAGCAGTGCGAGTGATTGTACACCAGAGTCCCTCTATTGGCAGCCATTTCGCCTATTTTCTTTGTAGATTATCCACCTTATTTTGCACCGCAGAAGTAAGCGATTTTTTTAAATGTGCAAAACTGCCGATTCATCAGCCGCTATAGGTAAATAACTAGAAGAATAACAATTTAAGTGCAGGAAACAATAAATCTTTTTGTGCTCTTTATGGGTTTATGATTATGATAATTTAAAATAATCAGATAATGGTTACAAGTTTATAATATCAAGCAACATAACAGACAGACTGTTTTTGAACTGGTAAAATAACTGGAAGCGAATGACACGGAAATCTTGCACATTCAAGTTACCAATGGACATGTCCACTTTTACATTAAAAATACGCTGGAGTAACTCTTACACTACCATTCAAATGAGTGAAATATTATTAAAATTTAATAACTTTTTTTGTGTTTTAATATTTTTTTTAAAATGCAAATGTCACATGGTCCTTCAGAAATCACTCGAATATGCTGATTTGGTTCTCCAAAAACATTTATTTTCACTGATTTTCAGGATTGTTTGAATAGAAAGTACAAAGAACAGCATTTATTTTGTAACACAAATCTTTATAACATTGTAAACGTCTTTACTATCACTTTTAACCAACTTATTGCATCCTTGCTTAATGCATACTTCAATGGAAAAAGGCATTTCACTGATTACATTTCAAATATATAAAAATATTGATTTTCAAATTAAAATCTTCCATTGAACGACCCCAATATCAATTCCGCACCAAGGTAGAAGAAATCATGTTTTACCAAAGTTGTTTATAGGGTATAAAGAAAATACAGCACAGCCCGATTCCCGAAATAAGTGACCCTTATGAGGCAGTTCTTTTTAAAGAATAGTTTAAGAAGGACAGTGACTGTTTAATTTATATAATTTAATATATATAATTTATAAGCATTAGTAGATAGACCATAGGTTTCTTTCATATCCAAGTAAGATTATAAATGACATTTATAACTGAAATATACCCAAATGAAGTTGAGAATTGATCCCAAATCTGAATCAAATTGAGACCTTCTGAATCAGAATCAAATCTGGAAATCTGCCCTGATGTTTTTTTTTTATTAAATTCTAACAATGGTATCATTAATTTTGCTTCTTCTGATCAAATAAATGCTATTGAAAATTATTTTTCAGGCCTGTCCAGCTAATATGTGAATTCTAACACATAAGCAATGTTTCCATCAAAGAAGCTTTTTTTTTTTTTTTTTAACTTCCAATTTCTTCACAGCTTCCATATCAAGTATTATGATTTCCTATTAATTTCTCTTTGAGTGTTCTGTATCCTCCTCTTTGCACTGACTTTGTTGTGCATGTTGATGCCAGTTTTGGCAGAGCTCAGAGGAAGCCATTTGGAAGGTGCTTACCTGCCCTGCTTGGCACAGACAGTACATTCTTTACTTAAGAAACTGTATTAAAGGCAGAAAAAATCAGTCAAGTTTAGAATGTACTAAAGAACTCAAGGGGAACAATCTGGCCAGCCCAATTCAGGCTGTTTTTATGGTCTTCAAAAATACATTTCACATTACAAACAGCTGTCTGCTATATAATTTTCCCTGAAAGTCACAGGCTCGAATGGCAAAACCCAAGTGCAGTGTGCTCTGGGTACATAGCAATTAGTCCTTCATTTTGTAATGACAAACCCCTGAGTCTGTTTAGAGGGAAAACCCTTTTCCATTTAAGCAGGTTTAACCGCCTGTGTGCTCTGAAATGTCCTCAGATGTTCTCCTAGCCTTTCACTGCTATATGTTTACATCAGACAGTCCAGCTGATCTCAGAGACTGAATGTGTTGTGGCCTTGTGTCTGGTTTAGGCCTGGCTTCATGCTGTGGAGAATTACTCAGATAGCCCACAGATATTTCCCACTGACACCCATTAGCCTCAAATATCCAGCGACTTCATAGAAGGCACAGCTGCTTTTCCACAGAAATATTTTACCCCTCACAACCCCATAATCTAAAAATGAATTATTATTTTCTAAAACTAATTTAGTATTTACATATTATTCTTGTTGTCCTACTTCTGAGCAAAATGTATTAACATAGCTTTAAAGGAAATCATACATTTTATGTGATTGTTGTATGATTCTAAGGTTGAATAGTTCTAGTGTTGATAATTGTAATTATTTGTTAAAAAAACAAAACTTTTTTTTATAATATTTTTTTTTCTGAATGTCTTTTTTTTTCTCTCTCTCTCTCTCTCTCTTTCTTGTAGTCAAGAGCGGATGGCCAATCTCTTTTCTCTGAGGTGTTCAGACGGATCAATCTCATTGAGAGCGATTATTTTGGTCTGGAGTTCCAGAACCTGCAGATGAACTGGGTAAGTGGCCACTTGACAAACAGTCCCCTTGCTCACACAAAGACGGGATTGTGAACTGCCTGCTCCTCTAAAAACCCGGCTAAGCTCTTAAAAGACGAGGAGGTGTATTATGTTAGTTGTGCTGCCTTTCTCTGGGCCCCAGAGGTTTGCTGTTCCCTTTAAACCTACCTGATACAGACATTCAAACTTAAAGAACACAAGCTTTATATTTTATAACATGCCTACAAATGGGCATCATTAAAAGAATACCTTTTATACAGAATTACTACACACTGGAAGACTTTATAGTTGATTAAACAGTTCTGTGTGCTGTGCCAGTCAAAATTTGATGTATTTAAAGGATTATGTGATCCAGGCTGATGTAGAAACAAAATTTTAAAGGTGAAGTATGTCATTTTTCAATCTTAAAATACCTACGCTTACTTAATAAGGGGAGAAAATGATAAGTAATCATTGGTAGGTTGATTGCAACTCTGGCTTAGCTAGGGGTGGAACTCTTTTTGTTTGACCAATGACGGATGAGAGGAGATTACAAGAAACCAGTTTGAAATCAGTCATTATATTTAAAAAAAAAAAAATTCTGTTTGTGTTTGGTGTCGCAAGCCCAAAAATTAGTTACATAGTCAGTATATTCTTAATTTGCTGGCAAATACTTTGTGGTTTTGTGCTTTACCTATGAACAGTGAGTGACATAAGCCAGTGAAAGGCTTTTTTTTTAAATAAAATGAATAGGCTTAAAGGGATAGTCCACCCAAAAAATGAAAATTCTGTCATTTACTCACCTTCATGTCATTGCAAACCTGTTTAAGGATTATTATTATTTTTTTTTTTCCTATGGAAAACAAAAGATATTTTAAAGAATGTTGGTAACTAAACAGTCTTGGTTCCAGTTGACTTCCATTGTAAGAACAAAAAAAATGTGGTTACCAACATTCTTCAAAATATCTTTTGTGTTCCACAGAAAGAAAAAATGTTTGGAATGACAAGAGGTTGAGTAAATTTATTATTATTATTTATTTATTTTTTTATAGAATTTTTTTTATTTTATTTTTATTTTGGATTGGTTCATTGCTTAGAACTGTTTATTAAAATAGATTTTTAAAATCGCTACGGAGAAAATAAATGGTAAAAATACAGAGGCTGCTGAAAAAGGACTATTGCTGATGCTGTGTAAACCTGCTAGCATAGCAGTTTAATTATCACCATAATTCATCTTTTTTGTCTTGATTTCTTTGATTGATGCAATTAAAAAAATACCTTTTGTCAACAAACTTTAAAGGTGCCCTAGAATTAAAAAATGAATTTATCTTGGCATAGTTAAATAACAAGAGATCAGTACATGGAAATGACATACAGTGAGTCCCAAACACCGTTGTTTCCTCCTTCTTATATAAATCTCATTTGTTTAAAAGACCTCCGACGAACAGGCGAATCTCAACATAACACCGACTGTTACGTAACAGTCAGGGTGTACGCCCCCAATATTTGCATATGCCAGCTCATGTTCAAGCCATTAGACAAGGGCAGGACGTCTGGATGTGCACAGCTGAATCATCAGACTACGTAAGCAAGCAAGGACAACAGCGAAAAATGGCAGATGGAGCAATAATAACTGACATGATCCATGATATCAATATATTTTTAGTGATATTTGTAAATTGTCTTTCTAAATGTTTCGTTAGCATGTTGCTAATGTACTGTTAAATGTGGTTAAAGTTGCCATAGTTTCTTACTGTATTCACGGAGACAAGACTATTATTCGTTATTTTCATTTTTTTTAAACACTTGCAGTCTGTATAATTCATAAACACAACTTCATTCTTTATAAATCTCTCCAACAGTGTGGAATGTTAGCTTTAGCCACGGAGCACTATCAAACTCATTCAGAATCAAATGTAAACATCCAAATAAATACCATACTTATGCGATTAGACATGCTGCATGACGAACACTTTGTAAAGAACAATTTTGAGGGTTATATTAGCTGTGTGAACTTTGTTTATGCTGTTAAAGGCAAGCACGAGCTCCGTGGGCAGGGAACGTGAGCATTTAAGGGGCAGCAACCTGAATCAGCCCATATTAGTTAAAAAAAATTATAAAAAATCTATGGGTTATTTTGAGCTGAAACTTCACAGACACATTCAGGGGACACCTTAGACTTATATTACATCTTTTAAAAAGACGTTCTACGGCACCTTTTAATAAGTAATTTTGATGAACACTGGAGACATCGTTGGCCATCTGTTTTTGAGTTTGCCAAGCTGGCAAGAGGGTTGAATCAGGTGTGGAATGTGTGTATGGGGTTGTTGTGATGATTCCGCAAACGTTGAGAGGTCAGCGGAGTAGAAGGAGCTGGAGGTGGAGTGAGAAAAGGTACATTCTTGCCACAATCAACTCCAGATGTGCTGTGAGAAGCAGGGTGTCTACAAACTCTACAGATACATACAATTAAAACTGATCATCCACATCTATGCAAGACCCCAAAACAGGCAAGCAAAGAGGTTTGAATTAAAAGAGTGCATATCCTGGGGAAATTGAATAGGAGCTGATAATAACTTTCCAAAAATCCCTGCAATATGTTTTTGGTGTGGTCACCATCTCAAGATCTCATCTGTGGCCTCTGTGACCATGATGTTCTTCGGTTTTAGTGCTTGCTTCAAAGAACAAAAACAGATGTAGTTTGAAAGAGTGAGAGATTATTTGTATTATTTATTGCTTCGAGTTTATAAGGTGGTTAAAAGCTGAAATGCCAGTCTTATTACTTTGGACTGTTTTATTTCTACAGGTTTGGCTGGAGCCCACCAAGCTCATAATGAAACAAGTGAGACGTAAGTACGCTTTCTGCTTTGTGTTGTGTTTAGAGATCAGAGGATCTTGGGGTCTTTGAACCTGTGTGTTTGTACTTACTATCCACAGGGCCCATGAACACACTCTTTCGGCTGTCAGTGAAGTTCTTTCCTCCAGATCCTGGTCAGCTTCAGGAGGAGTTTACTAGGTAGGATGTTTAGAAATCACCATCCATAATTTATATACTGACAAGGTGAACGGTGCTTGTAATTATCTGCTTTTTCTCCAGGTACTTGTTTTCTCTGCAAATCAAGAGGGATCTAATGGATGGTCGACTGAACTGTACGGAAAACACTGCCGCCCTGCTTGCCTCTCATTTGGTACAATGTATGTAATTTGAAATCAGTTAGTTTCCTCCATAATGTTTTAAATCTGTTGTTACACTAATTCTGTTGTGTCTCTGCTTTGTAATGTTGGTCATTGACATGATTATTTCTTTCCCAAATCTGTTCATTTATTTAAAAAATGCATTACAAATGGAATGCATACATTCAGTGACTTGAATATGTATTTACAAATAGGGGTGCATAAAGTAAAAAAAAATGACAACGTTCAGAAACATACAGGGGAAAAAACATAAAACAGAAATAAAGATGAGGTTCAGCAGACCCTCATGACTGTATGTCAAGGTAAATAAGTCTTTTGTCAAATGATTTGACATGTTTACATTGCTAGGTTATTTTCAGGTAGTAAAATGTCTTATGGTACAAATGTAATATTTACACTACTGTTCCAAAGTGTGGGATTGGTAAGATGTTTTTGAAAAGTCTCTTATGCTCACCAAGGCTGCATTTATTTGATCAGAAATACAGTAATGTTGGGAAATATTATTACAGTTTGAAATAACATTTTCAATTTTCAAAATGTTATTCCTGTGGTGACAGCTTAATTTTCAGCAGCAATTACTGGTAACACTTTAGTATAGAGGATATGTATTCACTATTAACTACGACTTTTCCCTCAAAAAAACTCCTTATTAGTAGTTAGTAAGTTAGTTTAAAATAATAGTTAGTTAGTAAGTTTAGGTATTGGGTAGGATTAAGAATGTAGAATAAGGTCATGCAGAATAAGGCATTAATATGTGCTTAATAAGTACTAATAAATACCCAATATTCTAGTAATATGCATGCTAATAAGCAACTAGTTAAAAGACCCTAAAATAAAGTGTTACCCAATTATTCCACTTCTCAGTATCTACGTTTAAATGGACACCTTTTATTTCAATCGGAATAAATTCATTCCGATTGATAAATGCTAACGGGTTGATGTGGGCATTTATGTCACAAGCTTCAATTCGGAAATTGATTTTTTTGACCAGCGCACACTGCACGAAAATATACAGTTACCCACTGATTGACATGGTTACATGTGACTTTTTATTCTACATCATTCTACTTATTTTATTCTAACCCGTAAGACCTTCGTTCATCTTCACACAAATTAAGATATTTTGATGAAATCCGATGGCATAGTGAGGCCTGCGTTCACAGCAATGATACTTCCTCTCTCAAGATCCATAAAGGTACTAAAAACATATTTAAATCAGTTCATGTGAGTACAGTGGTTCAACTTTAATATTTTAAATCGACGAGAATATTTTTTGTGCCAAAAAAAAAAAAGATTTTTTTAACAATGTCTATTTCAAAACACTGCTTCATTAAGCTTCGGGGCTTTACAAATCGAATCAGTGGTTTGGAGCACCAAAGTCACGTGATTTCAGCAGTTTGGCGGTTTGATACGCGATCCAAATCACTGATTCGATTCGTAAAGCTCAGAAGCTTCATGAAGCAGTGTTTTGAAATAGATAAATTTTTGGCGGGAAAAAATATATTCTCGTCGCTTTAAAATATTAAAGTTGAACCACTGTATTCACATGAACTGATTTAAATATGTTTTTAGTAGCTTAATGGATCTTGAGAGAGGAAGTACCATTGCTGGCAATGCAGGCCTCACTGAGCCATCGGATTTCATCAAAAATATCTTAATTTGTGTTCTGAAGATGAACGAAGGTCTTGTGAGTGTAGAATGACATGAGGGTGAGTAACAAATGACATTATTTTAATTTTTGGGTGAACGAACCCTTTAAGAACTTGCCACATGTTTTTTAAACTAGATCATTTTTGTTTTCTTTTTTTCTTGGACACTCTTATTTATCTTTTAACCATTATTTTTCTCTCTCTCCCCCCCCCCACACAGCTGAGATCGGTGACTACGATGACATAGCAGACAGGGAGTTTCTGAAGATGAATAAATTGCTGCCATATCAGGAACGTGTGCAAGAAAAGATCATGGAGCTCCACCGCAGACACACGTAAGACATTTATTGTTTTGGCTTGAAGGTGTAGGCTTGCGCATTGTTCCTCTTAAATTTATCTTAGACTGTCAAGCTTTGTGTTTGAAAATTCACTGAGCTGACCACCGGGAATCAGTTGAGAGAATTTATGGGTGCAAAAGTAACTTTATCTTTGACATGTCCAGTTCAGTTAGAAGCATTTGTGTGGAACGAGAAGCCATTTGTTTCGAATGGAACATCTAACTGAACTTTAAATACAGACTCCCCTGGATATCTTGAATGACAGTCTGTTTCCATTTGGTGCTGAGTTTATTTGGTGAAAAGAGATCTGATAGTGTGTAAGTGATTGTTGTGTGTGGCAGTTTAAGAGATTTAAAGGCAGTTAAAGGTAGACTGCAGATTTTCTTTCTGCTTGAACTTTGGAAAGACATTGTTTTAAGAGCTTATATAGACACTATTAGACATAATATAATATAGGGCAGATGATCCTTCTACAACCTTTCAATGGATCATTCTTTAAGTAAATAAATAATTATAGAAACTTAAATGTTAGAGCAGCATTCAGAATTCATAGTTATAGATGTATTTCTTGCTCATGCTAAAGTGCAACCCCTAAATCCTATTAAACGTTAGGTGTAACGCATTTCGCACCATTCAGGAATATATTATGCTTAACTTTGCGGCATGTGTGCTATTACTTTTGTAAGAAATCAGACTTATTATTGATTTTTTTTTTTTTTTTTTTTTTTTTTTCCCAAAAAGAGACTTGAGGTCATATCTAGGGGTAAGAATATCTTAGGAGTCATGAAAAAAGGGGATGGCCTTTCTCACTTGGGCTAGTAAGCAACCTCAGAACAAAACACCATAGCAACCACCTAGCACCTAGATTTTCTTCAGAAAATGTTAAAATCTAGTTACAATACTTTTTTTCACCTACGGAAAAGAAAATATTTATTTATTTATAAGTCTCAGGCGTATGAGCCCTGTGTTTTTTTTTTTTTTCTCTTTGTAATGATGCAGTTCCGGTGGGTTTAATCTGAGGCTTTGGGTGTGAGAGAAGTATTGCAGGTCGGCCGTGTCAGCGGCTATGTGAGGCTGTGATTGTAATCCAGTGGCTCAAGGCTCTTTATTAGCCATACGGCCACAAGGGAAGGGGAGGGGCTTAAGCAGATTGAACAGCTTAAAGGATGAGCAAAATAGCAAAATGATCTGGCACTGCTCTAACATTTGCCCACGATTAGCCAGAAAGCTACACAACATTATGTTTGCCCATCCCCCACACTTTGCTTGGAAATGGGAGGATATGGGTTTTGTGAGATTATATAAAACATTCTTCTATTTCATATAATTTCTGTTATTTTGCATTTTCTATCCATCAAACAATCCTGAAAAAATATCATGGTTTTCAAAAAATATTAAGCAGCACAACTGTTTTCAACATTGATAATAATAAGAAGTGTTTCTTGAGCACCAAATCGGCTTATTAGAATGATTTCTGAAGTAGCATGTGCCTGCCTCAGCTTTGCCATAATACAGGGATAAATTACATTTTATAATATATTAAAATAGAACAGTTATTTATAATTGTAATATTTCACAATACTGTATTACCCAAATTATTTTTGCTTTGGTTATATGTTTCACTTACTAAATATTTTCCTCCAATTTTTGTATTTGCTCCCTTGCCTGTAGGGGGCAGACCCCAGCAGAATCAGATTTCCAGGTTCTGGAGATTGCTCGTAAACTGGAGATGTATGGGGTTCGCTTTCATCCCGCTGCTGACCGAGAAGGCACCAAGATCAACCTGGCTGTAGCACACATGGGCCTGCAGGTCTTTCAGGTACTTTATTGTCTTAGTGAAAATAATTGCTTCCGTAGAGCTCTAAAAAAGGTGTTATTAGTGCATTATTTTAGTCCAAATATGGGTGCAGAATTCAGCTGATATTCAGTCACAGGTGTATATATGCATGTATTGTTATATATCTATTTTATTATAAATATTGGTTTTATTTTATTTTTTTCAGGGCCACACCAAAATTAACACCTTCAACTGGTCGAAGATTCGGAAGCTGAGCTTCAAGAGGAAACGATTTCTAATTAAACTGCACCCAGAAGTTCATGTGGGCATCACATTTATTTTATATATTGTTATATAATATTAATATATGTACATTTACAAACATGCAGATACTACCTCAAAGCAAAAGGGACAGAATAAAGTCTTATATGACAACAAGAACACAATTTCATATGAGATAAGACTCTGTCAGGATGCCAATACATACTCCACTAAAAGACACAATTTTGGAGAAATACAAAGCAGTGAAATCAGTCTAAGGACTCCCGGGACATACAGAATCAACAGAGACTTGACACATAATAAGATGAAGAAGTAATGTTTTCAAGCTCTGGAGTTTAGTTGGATGGGTCATCTTATACCCCATGTAAACATTTTAAATGTGTTCCAAGTGACGTTTGTTATTCTGTCGGGATCACTTTCATGGGTTGCTAAGAATTAAGACCACATGTTTCCTCTTGTTGCCTTTCATCTGAGATGGAAGTTCTTAAGATCAATCTTTTCACAGTGACTGATCAAGGTTTCGTTCTACAGGGTCCTCATCAGGATACGCTGGAATTTCTAATGGGCAGTCGAGATCAGTGTAAGATCTTCTGGAAGAACTGTGTGGAACATCACTCGTTTTTCCGTCTGTTAGACCAGCCTCAGCCCAAGTCCAAAGCCATCTTCTTCAGCAGAGGATCCTCCTTCAGATACAGGTGCACAAATGTGCTATTGGGTTAAAATACCAAAAGAAATATTTGAGTATCGCTTCGATTGTGATAATGCCAGTGTTTCCGGTGCTGCTTCTTAAGGCCCATTCACACCGAGGTTCATAACTATAATGATAACAAAAAAGATATACTTCTAAAAATCATTCTAAATATAAAAGAAAAGCAGAGTCCACAACACAACTATAACGATATTCTTGGGATCACTTTCAGAATGTTTTTTCCAGCTGATGAACAATAAAAACATTGACAGCCAATCAGAATCCATCCTGCTTTCAGAGCTCGAGCATTTAAAGCGCCAGGTGACAAAATTGCTGTGTGTGCTTAGAATAAACAGAATAATATTGTACACTAGTGTGGGTGCTAATAGAGTTATCATTATAGTTATCTTTATAGTTATCATTCTTGGTGTGAACGGGCCTTTAGTGCTGGTTCACAGAAAACATGTCTTTCTATTGAATTGTCCTTATAAGTTTCATATGAGCCTATTTTAATGAATCGTTCAAGAAGACTTACTAATTAAATCAATTAGAAAAATCCTTCACTGAATCAGAATTGCTGAACATCTGCCTCACTTACAGGTACTGCAGATTACTGACATAAGTCACCAAAAAAGTTTTCATTATTTCATGGAAGGCTATCCATGATTATTTAGATTTTTTTTTTTTTTAAGGTCCCGTTTTTCGTGGTTTTTTGAAGCTTTGATTGTGTTTATAGTGTGCAATATAACATGTGTTCATGTTTCGCGTGTAAAAAAACACAGTATTTTTCACATAATTTACTTATCTGTATACCGCTGTTTCCACTGTCATAAAAACGGGCTGATGACTTCCTTGTTCTATGAAGTCCCTCCTTCAGAAAAACGTAACGAGTTCTGATTGTGCCAGCGGTACCTGTGTTGTGATTCGACAGCAGCTTAGCGAACCCAGAGCCATCTCTCTATATGGCTCTGAGCGAACCTTGCCCGGAAAGGTCACGCCTTTTACCATAACGTGGAGATGCACGCGCTCAGTGTTATTGTAAACATGTCTTTAATTTTACCCTATCAATTTGAGCCGGAATCAGACCCGGTGATTGGACTGCGGGATGAAAATAACAGCGTTTCGACGACATGGCGACAAACACACTCTACAAACGCAACTCTTGTGTATTCCTGTGGGCGGAGGTTAGTCAAAAAACTGTTTTAGTGACGTCATTAAAGAAGGAAGTAGAGGGATGTAGTCCAAACTGGCCGTTCGATGTAGGCGACTTCTGTTAAATAAAATATCTCGCTTGGCATTGAACTTTGAGCTTTAAAATTTTACAGATTTTATTTATACTCTAACAACAACATTACACACTAACTAAAGTTTGAAACATGGGATCACGAAGAACGGGACCTTTAAATAATAATTTATTTATTGATAAAGTGGCTTCTTTGCACTGTTCAAATTAAAGAAAGTGAGGGGTTTGGAAGTTGTCATAGGACCTTTTTTTAAATTATTTTGTTGGGGTTTTTTTGGTAATAATTTTTCCATGTGATGTACACTACCATTCAAAATTGTGGGGTCAGTTAGAATTTAAAAAAAATAAATGAATAATTTTAATCAGCAAGAATTAATCAAATTGATCTAAAGTGACGGTAAAGAAATGTATAATGTTAAAGATTTCTATTTCAAATAAATTCTGTTCTTTTGAACTTTCTTTTCATCAAAGAATTCTAAAAAAAAATCTATCATGTTTTCCACAAAAATATTAATCCGTACTTTTTTCAACATTGATAATAATAAGAAAAAATTCAGCTTTGCCATCACAAGAATAAATTAAATGTTAAAATATAAAAAACACAAAAGTCAGTTATTTTTCAAATAAATGCAGGCTTGGTGAGCATAAGAGACTTCTTTCATAAACCTAAACACCTTCCCGACCCCAAACCTTTGAACGGTAGTGCATATCACTGATTTTTTTTTTTTTAAGAATATTGTGACTATAAATTGTGGCTTGTACCACCTAGCCCTACTTCTAGGTAATAGAATGTGTTTGACTTGGTTTGTTAAAATGCATTGTGTATATGTAACAGTGGGAGGACGCAGAAACAGCTTGTTGAGTATGTAAGGGACAGCGGGTTGAGAAGAACCCCTTACCAGAGGTAAATATTTTTTCTCACCTGAAACCAGTTTTTATACTGAATATCCGTTCTTTTGTTTGGTGCTTCTCTCTCTATGTTGTTCATCTTTGCACTGATTATGCTGTTTCTACAGGAGGAACAGTAAGATTCGCATGTCGACACGTTCCGTGGCTTCTGATGTGCTCAAACAGGTCAGTAGAGTCTAAGATCAGGGACACAACCAACCAAACTTACGACAACCAATACCAATATGAAGAACAAAAACAACTCACTTTGTTTTCATCCACTCTCTTTACCTTACCCATCCGTTCCAGAACCTGTCTTTTAACGACAGTCTAAGGGCTCCCGTGTCTGCTTCCTCTGTCACCGCCTCTTTCCACTCCCTGCATGCCCCCAGCTCACCCATGCGGACAGAGACCCCGAACCAGCCTCTGAATCTCCAACAGACACAGCAGCCTCCAAGAGCCCCCAGCCCAACGCAGCAGGACTCCATCAAGAACTCCCAATCCACCTACGCCTTCCCAGGTGCCACTCATATCCAGGCAGCAGGAGACTGCGGCCCCTCATTTGTGTGTGTAGAGAGTAGTTCCTCTAGTGCACGGCCCTCCCAAAATGGCAATGAGGATAGCGAGGGAGTAGGGGTGGGTGGCTTAAGCGCTGGGGCGAAAAAGGGTTTCTTCACACCTGAAGCGTTTGAGGCGGAGATAATGCGCGTCCAACAGATGTCGTACCAGATCCCGATGGCCTGCACGCAGCTTCATGTTAGCGAAGAGTATATAGATGACGATCCAGCTGAAATCTCATTTTACGCTGGTGGTGCGGAAGCCTACTGTTATGGGTTCGACGAAGAAGGTCCTGAGAGATTCGAATACGGCGATAGAATCCCCGTGCAGCCCGCTACATTCGGTCTCGAGGACCTTAACGGCAATTCTGGAGCGTTCTCCGAGAATGCCTTCGGCCGATCCGAGACCAGTTCCCTGGTTAACAATCGCTCCGAGTGTAGCTCGCTGGATAACCTTCCTCTAGGTTCTGTCGGCGATTCGCTCTCGCTCGGCTTTGGAGGACCCGACTCTTCATCCTCCTTGCGTCTGCCTGGTTCCGAGAACCTCTCTGAGGCCAGTTCGATGGTTAACTTCCCTGCGTATTCGGTGCGTTCGGAAGACAGTTCGGCCATGCAGTTTAATGATCTGGTGGAGCAGCTGGAGCAGCTCAGCTATCCGCCCACAACCACAGAGGGCTCGGCTGACGGAAGCTCAGATTCCGACTCCGACTGGGGGTCGGATGGTGGTCTGCCTCCAGATCATAACCTCTTCTTCAGCAACCCACTAGTGAGTGAGGCAGATTTAGACAGCTTCCTGCTGGAATGCCAAAATCTCAGGGCTCTTAGCATTGGGGAGACCCCGCCAGGCCCCACTCATCTTAAAATGTAGCATGACCCCTATTAAACAGCAACAGTATTGGTGGTTTTTAATGCAGAACACGACCAAGCACTTAATTCTCCACCTCAACCTGATATAATAAGTACTTAGTTTTGGCACTTCCTGTTAGCGCTTCAATCTACCGCTTTTTTCTTACGTGCCCTTTCCAGTGTACTACTTCTCTCTCTCTTTGGTGTTAATTCATTCTGTTTTTTTTATTGTTTTTTGGGTTAGTTCTTGTAGGGTTTTATGATTCATTTGCATTTTTCAGATTATACAGTTCAATCATTTTAACTGTGTTTAGTTTGACATTTAATCTTGGTAGTCTGGATGGCTACAAGCTACAAGTTGTGCTGTGACCTTTTGAAGGGGGAAATTAAATGGATATATCACCTAAAATTGTGATATCCGTACCACTTAATGCACATAAAACTACACATTTTCAAATTTATGAGCATTTGAAGCTTAGAAAAAAGCATTTAAAAAAGCGTTTTATCGCATTCCATGATTTTTCCTTATTAGGTCCGCACGACATGGAGAAATGCGATAATAGCTGTATGCATTAGATATGGCACAAATCAATTTTATAAAGTAGGTTTAAAGCCAGATAGTGATGACACGTCCAATATGCCTGGCTCTTGTTCTTCCAGAGTAAAGAACTTTCCAACTTCTTAAAGTGAACATCAAATCTTTTACTGAAGTATTATGCTGTAAGCAAATAATTAAATAAAATAAAAGATTGTCTAGCATTTAAAGGTAATCAAATGGAAATCTTGTCATGATATCTTCATTTGGAATATTTTGTTTTGGTTATTATTTTTAGAGGTTCTTGCAGTTCTTGCAGTTCTTGCCTTTAAATGTTTTGGCCTAAAAGGGGTCCTAAAAAGAGTTCAAATATTCATTCAACCACTGAACTGAATTGTCTGAAGAGGAAAACTCACTTTATGAATATGAATAAGAAAAAAATACACATTACTAAGATAAGCTTTACATGCATGTATAAAGGTACTTTTCATGTCAGGATAATTGCATGAGTCTATTCCAGTAGGGAGCCACTCTACTCAGGGCTGTGATTTAATTAGCAGTGGAGCTGACAGCCATTGCTACAGAACAAATTTGAGCCGAAGTTATTTTTGTGTTTGTTACTTTAGAATAGGTCGCTCCACTCTGCCCCCTGCTGTCATTGGACTATATGGCTGCATTTACGCTGACAGTCACTGGCACAGATTGGACCTTTTTGCATGTGTAAACGGCAAAAGCAGTCTTTTGACATCCAATTCGAGCCATTTGTAAATTTCACTTTCAAATTTTGCATTTTGACTTGATATTTTTAACAGTTGAGTCTTAAGTTCAGATCTGTGCATGTTGCTTTGCAGTGTAAGTCTATCATGCCTAATTTTTTTTATTTTTGTTGTAGACTATTGTAGCAGTTAACCCACGTTCTGCATGTAAAGAAATGTAGAAGCTTATGCTAAAGTTCAAAAGTTTGGGTCAGTAAGATTTTTAAAAAGTTTTTGAAAGAAGTTTCCTACACCGTGTCCTAACCAGACGCGATGCAATAAGATTACAGCGTTAAGCAATTTGACTGTTCACACCAGATGCAAAACAACTAAGAGACATGACAAAATCAATCAAAAATCACAGCCAATCAGAAGAGTGTGTGGGCCGGCACTCTGACTCTTACACCATTTAAATACTATTAACAATACACAATATACTGAAATGATCTTTGTCATAGAATAGACTTGTTTGTTCACATTGGGTTCACAGATTGAACGTTCTTGTTGTCTTGAATTTATATTGAAGATCTGAGGTGAATTATCCAAGTCACTTTCAGTATAAGGTAATGCAAAATGACATTCAAACTCATACTGGATGCTCTTAATATTAAATAAAGCACATAAACAGTACCTGAGATTATCGCAAAAAAATCTGATTAATATGAAAAAGATACCTTTTATCGCATGTTGTGGCATTGTGTCACGTCTGGTTAGGACTTGGTGCTATTTTTGATAGCCATTACTGATTTGGTGCTCAAAAAATATCTTGATATTATCAATGTTGAAAACAGTTGTGCTACTAAATGTTTTTTTTTTTTTTGTAGAAAGCATAATGCTTTTTTCAGGATTATTTTGATAAATGGAAAGTGAATAGTAAATTATTTGAAATAAAAATATTTTGTAACGTAAATGTCTTTTACTGTCACTTTTGATCAATTTTATGCATCTTTGCTGAATAATATTATAGTTTTAAAATCGTACTGACCACAAACTTTTGGACAGTAGTGTGGATTTTTACTTTCATCAAAGAATGTAAGTGGTTGAGTATTGTAATGTGCTGTCAATACCACTGCTAAGAAAGTGAATGTAATATAGAACTTCTAACCTCATGCACAGTATGTATGAACGTAGGAACTATAAAAACCAGAGTCATACTTAATTGTCCCCCATTACAATTGTGGTCTGATAATGTAAAAAGTTTTTATCATTAACAGTACGACCAGTTCTGGCACATTTATGTGAATGTAGTGAACATTTCTTACTTAAGTTTAAGAACTATTTGTTTGTGCCTTTTTGATTTATACAAAATTGGTGAACTTTTCTGCTTTTTACAAAATAGCCTCAGCGACACGATTCAGTTATTCAGGTATTATAATTCAGTGAAGTATTTTTTCTTTTTCTTTTAAACTGTCTTTTTTTGTGTCTACTTCTGGCTATATTCTCTTAATGATTTATACTGCGGGTTTGCTTTTGGAGCACTTTGATTTGCTTTCGAAGCACTTAGGTGTATTCCTGAATCTTTTGTCTGTGCTTACTACCTTTGGGTGTCTTTTTTTTGAAGGTTTAACTTGATCTTTAATTGCCTGTTAATGCCTCACCATATACATTAAAATAAATGGCACTCCTAATAATGCAAAGTATTACACAGTGCCTTAATAGGTAACATCAGCTCTGTGCAGTTGTGTTTTTGTATGACATCCAGACCACATAAATGCCTTGGGTTTCTGTTTTGGGGTCTGGAGTGAATAACACACTGTCTGAGCGCCATGAGTACATCGAGTTCTATGAGCTCAAGATGAAATGCAGACAGTGTCTTTATATTGATGTCATTTCCTCTTCTTTTCTTGAAATCCCATTTAATATCCTGCCATATTACTTTGCTTCACTTCACTGTGTGATTCAGGCTCTTCTGTCCTTTGCATTTCTTTGGCAGTCCCATTTAATGATTCAAATGTATTACATTTGCTTTCTCAAACCCAGTATAGATTTTTCTCCTGTCAAAATGGTGAATATCCCGAATACCACCCCACAAACTGAACTAAACTCCATCTTTTCTCATTTGCTACTAAGGTGATCTATTTTGTAGTAACAAACAACCATTTTAGTATTAACCATAAGGAGTCATTCTCATTGTCATTTTGAGAGCAAGCGAAACATGGCCCGTTTAGTTTTTATCTGCATCCTATTTTTAAACTACAGGAGCCTCTCTCTACTCCCACAAGCGAGGGCAGGCCTGGGCTGCTCTTAAACTCTGGGCAAGGCACCATTTGGCCATCCACCTAACAGTGCTTCATTCACATCAGCTGAATTCACAGATCTCCCTTCATGGACACAATGACTTTGACTTTCCCTTTGTACTGACCATTATTATTATTAAGTGTTGCCAAATCTACTTTACAAAGTGACCTATTAAGTAAAACTTAACGTCTTTTCTTATTATTTAACAAAGTAAATAACTCTGTAATTGAGGAATTTTGGCTGTTTTTACTTTAACAACATCACAAAGCCAGCACTAATGGATTCCCGTAAAGTTTCTGGTCCAATCTTAGGATGTGTGATCTTCTCTCATATCATCCGCATTATTTAGAATGTGGGTTGTTATAGTTTAGATTTCACTGTCCATTTAATACATAAAGCCACTTTTTAAGTATTTAACTCAGGTCTTGTTCCAATCAAATGCATCAGTATCTCAGATTTGTTCCAGTTAAATGACCGTTCTGCCACACTAATGCGTAATCATAGTGTGCTTTATCAGTGTTTTAACTTCACACTGTCTCTGAAGAGCGTTTTTCATATCATGGATCATGATGATTATTATGTATAGTAATGAATCATTTATACCCTAGCACTTCATTTCAAAACATGTGGTACACCCTCTTTTTTATGGTAGATACAGTCCTTAGTAAGTAATGTAATGAAGTCCACCATTTTATTTTCTCTCCCCAGATAAATATATATTTATAAGCTAGTGATGCGATCTGATTTGTTTACATGCACACTTCAAATTTTGGCACAAAAAATGCAGTTTAAGGCTGTATTTTTAAAAGTGTTTCTTATAAGAGATGTAAAATAAACATGTTATTAGTAGGGAACATTTCTTACAATGTCGTATTGTAAAACTTTCATTGTTATCGAAGGTGTCTCAAATTAAAGTAATATTGTTTTGCATTTGTTTTTGGTATTTATAACAAACTACAAACTTTTTTTTTAATGTATGGGTGCAGAGTCAGTGACCTCTGCACAGATACGGTCCAAATAATTTTGTTTTTTGAGGAGTTAAAGAAGATTGATTATTTAATTCAGTCTTTAAACTTTAAACTAACATTTCAGATAGAAATGCTATAATATTATATTACAAAATTACATATCACAATGTCTCGCAATACTGCATTTTTAGTTTAGTTTTAATTATAAAAGAGGTAATCTTAATGCTTTGGGGGATTTGATAAGAGAGAACCTGAACAGATTTGCCTTAGCTTTCTTTACTTGCCTTGTGATTTGCCTTTTGCTTCCTCAGTATACATATTTTTGTACATTTAAATCTGAAATTAAGAAATCAAGGTCCTTACTAATGTGCTAATGTGAAAATAGAGTGTACTTATATGTGTGTGTATGTGTGTGTTTCATATATTTCCCCTTTGAAATAAAAAAAAAATCTTTTGGGTAACTGGGATTTCAGACCTTTTTCTACCCTTTTTAAAATTATTTAACTGAAACGATTAACTTTACAAACCTTAACTACATTAGCCCTCTTATAACCTGTGTCCATACCTAGACTTTTTTTTTTAACTACAATGATGTTCATTAAAATCTAATACACTTTTCTTAAACTGCTGGAATGCTTTTTTTTTTTTTTTTATGAGGATGTGACCTTAATCGTTTTTTCAGGATTTGTGGTTTGCAGTGTTATTTTGATTAGTTCTATATTTAAGGAGCTATTCTCAATGACATGGATCCGTGCCACTGTCAACAATATCTCGAGCCACCTGTTTATCATAATTTCTTTGAGAGCTTGTGGTGGAACACAGAGCTAAAGTCTTGGAGAAAAACAAGCCGATGGGCAGGAATGTAGAAACACAATGTTAAAACTAGCATCATAATGGCAGAGGCTGAGAGTCCTTGTGTCTGGCATCATTCTAATTCTTCTACCTGCATGTTAGATGTTGCAAATAATAAATAAGGATCATGGGTGTGGCATTGAAAGCTAACTTCTGTGTGGGATAATGCCCTGGTCTTTTATTACTTATTCAAGTAACTTAATCTGTTTAAGCGTGTACAAATCTTAAGTGAACATGGTTGTAAATATTGTACCAGCCACCCGTAATAAATTAGCAAAATCCGTAAACAGTGCTAATGCTGAGATCATATCAGATGTCCATTTGCCTTCCTGTGTTGATTCCTTGTTTACCCTGTGATTCATCATTCATGTTGCATTTCAGTACAAATATACTGAAATGGTCACATTATATATATATATATATATATATATATATATATATATATATATATATATATATATATATATATATATATATATATATATATATATAGTATTAATTTTTTTAATTACCTTTTTTTAATTTCCAATTTCCACTTTATTTTAAAGTTTTTGTAATTTTAGTGCTTTTTAGTTTTTTCTTTTAATAATCTAATATTTTTATATAGCTTTCATTTATTTTTATTACATTTTTTAATAATTTAACTTATTAATTTCATTTCTAATTTAAGTTTTTAATGTTTTTTTTTCATGTGTATATATGATTTTTATTAGTTTTATTTAATAGCAACACTGGTCTTCATTATATATGCTCAACACATGTGTTCAGATAAGAATTTATTTCACTCTCATTGTAAACATCTGACTTTTTATCCTTTTTAGTAACACATAATAAGTTACTAAATAGGTTAAAAAGTCAGACCTTTACAGTAAGAGTGAAATCAATTCTGTCCTTTTGTGTCTGTATATGTACATGCAAGTTCTTAGCAGATAAGACAGATGATACTGTACACAAAAGTGCATATAAAATACCGTTTATGATTACTTCTTGCAGTAGCTTAGGGATGCATGTTGTTTGTTGCTAGTATTTTCAAGTTGCTAGTTAAAACATAGTTCTGATCTATAGTTTATAACTGTAATAAACTACCATTAGGATTTGATACAAAATGGGAGAATACACACAATCTAGTCTTTCTGTTGTTTTAGAGTCTCAGATACACTTTTTATGCTACATTCCACAGCCTCATTCTAGTGTAGAGCGCTGCCTCTCTGTTTGCTCAGGCTGGCTGCCAAACCCCGGCCCCAGACCCCCTCTCTCCCTCCCCTCGTCTCCTATGTCATCCCCGCTGGGACACTCCAGTTAAACTGTAAACCACTGCCGGCTCACCAGCCCAGCAGTATTGCTGATAATCCCAGGCAGGAATTATTTCCGGGTCGTAAAGCCACCTTTTTCTATCTGGAGTTCCTTGTTTATGCCCAGCCTCTACATTCTTGTTTTCCCCCGTGAGCTGCTCCTCTTTGAGGAAGAAACCATTTCCCCCTTCTCTTATTTGTCCCTCTTTATATAGGCATAGTGTTATCTTGCTTTTGTATTCAGGTTTCTTATCTTCTTAAATCTTTTTTTTTTTTTTTTTTAAATAAAATAGTCTGTGGTAAAAGAAATGGATGTGATTTTTCTCTCATTGCTGTTTTATTGCGCTGCAAAAAATGGCTGAAAGTGTGGGACCGGCCATGTGTCCTGGTTTATTATATCTTTCGCCGTTCTGCTTTGTCCGAATAGCAGAAGTAAATGATTCTGTTGTTGACCAAATATTTTCTAAAATTTGCCACTTTGAATTGTCTCTTTAATCTGTCAGATTCAGGACAGGATGACTGAATTGACAAGAAGCATGAAGAATATCTTGAGTATTTTTTTAGCGCAATTGATAGCTTGTTCTTAGTGGTTGCTTGCATGTACAGAGTGGTTGATAGGCATTTACTAAGTGGTTACTATATGCATCTTGATTATTATTTTTGTTAAATTTTTAACAAACTTCTAAACTTATTTTATTGGCTTTTATATTATTATTTCATTATGCCTTTGGTCTTAACAGTATTATCTTCCTCTCTTTTTTCATCCCATAGACTCACTGACAGCCATTGACAGCCCACAGCTGTCTCCCTTCAATGCCAAGGGTCCTCTGTGTCTGTCGCCCTCCTTCCAGATGTCCACCCTCAGTCTTCCCGGCCAGGCACCCTCACCCCTGCAGAGTCCCATCTTGAATGAGGTGGGCACTGCCAGACTAGAGGAAGACGAAGAGGGCAGGAGGAAGGTACACTGATCGCATGCCAACCTGCCCAGGCCTCAATAAGAGCTGAAAAATCTTAGGGCATGCTTGGGTTTGATTAACACGAGAACCATTTGGCTTGCATTGCCTTTGATGGGACGTGATAGATTTGAGAACTTGTTATGACAATGACCCTGTGATCTTGGGGTTGATTTAAGGAGTTTTTTAGTTTTTTTGTTGCCTTGGTGTGCACAGCTAACCTAAAATGCCCTGCCTTCAACTTAAGATTTATCAGACCTTGAAACTTTAAATATTTTAAAGTTTCAAGTAATTCTTCTCTTCAAATATTAACTTGATAATAATATTATAAATATTAACTTATATTATAACTTGATATTGCCAGGTTAATTGAAGTTAAGTTGAAATGAGTTCTAAGTTCTGCCTTGCTTTTCTAGGTTCTGTGTTAACAGCTTGATTCTGACTTCTAATTTCTATGTTAAATTCTATGTTCTGTGTTTTAAGGCTACATTCTATGTTTGTTTCTTTGTTAATGTCTTGGTTCTAAGTTCTATGGCCTGGTTTCACAGACAAGGCTTAGATTAAGCCAGTATTAGGCCTTATTTAAATTAGGACATTTAAGTAGCTGGTGTGCTTCTTGAGTCAAAACAATGGCACTGACATATTTTAAGATATGTTAGTACAAGTTGCTTTCAGTTAAAGGTGCTCTAAGTGATGTCACGCGTTTTTAGGCCAAAACATTTTTTGTGACATACAGCAAACATCTCCTCACTATCCGCTAGCTGCCTGTCCCCTGAACACACTGTGTAAAAACGCGGTCTCTGTAGTCGCCACAAGCTCAGAAAATGGCAATAAAAACAAACTGGTATAGCCTGGACCACGAAACATAATAAACATGCTCCAGCCAATAACCGACAAGAATGATTTTAAATGCGCGTTCATGACTGTTTCAGGAAGCACGGAGGGGAGGGGGGAGGAGGAGGAGGAGGGAGGGTCTAGCTAGCCTCTCTTTTGTTTGACAACACTTCGAACGTCAACAGAAAGTTACTCCACCCAGGATCACTTAGAGCACCTTTAAAACAGCTCAAACATTTTTGTCTGGGACTAGGCTTAAGCTTTGTCTGTGAAACCGGGGGTATAAGTTCTACATTCATTGCAAAAGATAAGTTTTAGGTTAACTTACTAAGTTATAAGCAACAGTGTGTTCATTTCTAAATTCAGTTCTAGGTTCTGTGTTCAAGGTTGTACAGTGTTCTTGGCTAGCTTTAACATTAATTTCTATATTATTCTATATTTTCAGTTCTACATTAATTTCAATTATATGTTATCCCCTGGTTTCACAGACAAGGTTTAAGCCTAGTCCTAAACTAAAATGCATGTTTTAACTGAAAGCAACTTGCACTGACGTATCTTAAAGTGTTAGTTCACCCAAAAATGAAAATTCTGTTATTAATTACTCACCCTCATGTCCAGGGGCGTAGTTTGTGGGGGGGATGGGGGGGAGGTAACCCCCCCAATATTCAAATGCTTCAGTTACAACCCCCCCAATATTTCAACATAAAAATCACAGTAGATCAGATGAAAAATATTTAGAATTAATTTATTTTGAAGCAATAATTTCGTTTCTATTAAAATCTGAGTTTGTCATAATAAATTAGAGAAAAAAATACTCCCCCTCCATTGAACCTATTGGTAACGTCCAACCAATGCGCGTCGCACTTTCACCAAAACAACGTGAGTGGTGCTGCACTGTTTGAATGAGAGAGTACAGGTAGCTCAAAAAATGAAGAGAACCGCTGCCCAGCCGACTATATTAAACTGCTGGTCAAAGAGAGATGTTAAAAAGAATAAAGCATGTACTGAGAAGGAGGTATGAGAATGTTGTAATAGCTAAGTACACTCCACATATATTTTAGCTAGCTAATCCATTGCAATTCAGCCATAACTAACAGTGTAACTGCAACCAGTTACCAAAACAGCCGTCTGTTTTGTTAGTTCATGTTTTAATAGTGTCTGTATTTATCAATGATAAAAGTATTCACATCGGTGTTTTTCTTCCTAAATTAATCTGACTTTTGAACGAATTGGCTGAATGAACGATTTAAGTGACTGACTCAATAAAAAAAGCGAATCGCTGCCGCCTACTGGCGGTTTCAATATTTAACATAATTTCTTTCTTTTTAGAATCACAGTTATGTTAGAATTTGATGAATGATTATGCATAAATTTCATAAAGTTATGATAGATAGATAGATAGATAGATAGATAGATAGATAGATAGATAGATAGATAGATAGATAGATAGATAGATAGATAAGAAATAAATTATCCAATAAACGTTATACACAAAACAGATTATTTTTTTAATAAAAAAATAAAATAAATAATAACAGACAGCATACCAACGTTCAACCCCCCCAATGTTGAAACCAAATCTACGCCCTTGCTCATGTCGCTCCACACCTGTAAGACCTTCGTTCATCTTCGTAAAACAAATTAAGATATTTTTGATAAAATCAGATGGCTCAGTGAGGTCTCCATTGCCAGCAAGACAGTTAGCACTTTCAGATGCCCAGAAAGCTACTAAAGACGTATTTAAAACAGTTCATGTGACTATAGTAGTTCAACCTTAATATTATGAAGTGATGAGAATACTTTTTGTGTGCCGAAAATAACAAAATAATGACTTTATTCAACAATATAGTGATGGGCAATTTCAAAACACCGCTTCATGAAGCTTCGAAGCAGTGGTTCAGAGCGTGTATCAAACTGCCAAAGTAACGCCCCCCTGTGGTGAACCATTGAAATTTCGAAACACTTATGACGTAACAAAGCCTCGTTTACTGAAATCATGTGACTTTGACAGTTTGATACACACTCCGAACCACTGATTCAAAATAAAAGATTCATAAAGCTTCGAAGCTTCATGAAGCAGTGTTTTGAAATCGCCCATCACTAGATATTGTTGAATAAAGACGTTATTTTGTTTTTTTCTCGTCGCTTCATAACATTAAGGTTGAACCACAGTGGTCACATGAACTGTTTTAAATATGTCTTCAGTAGCTTTCTGGGCATTGAAAGTGTTAATTGTCTTGCTGTCAATGCAGGCCTCACTGAGCCATTGGATTTCATCAAAAATATCTTAATTTGTGTTACGTCATTTATGTCATTCATTTTGTTGAGCCATTGATTTTTCTCAAGATGCACACCAGTAATGTTTTTTTTTTTTTTTTTTTCTAAGGAATGCTGAGCTACTTAATTGCCCTAATTGATCTAAGGCTTAATCCTGGCTTAATCTGAGCCCTGTCTGTGAAACCGGGCCTATAAATTCTACATTAACTTCTAAACTGTGTTAATTTAAGTTAAATTCTGGGTTCTTCTTAGAGGTTGACTTCTGTCTTCTTTCTGGGTTTTTTGATCTAAGTTCTATATTATAAGTATTAGGTTTACATTTTCCACCTTTAAGTTCTTAACCATGTTAATTTGTAAGTTAAATTCAGCTTTCTGTGTTTGAGGTCTACATGTCATGTTCTAGTTCTACATTTTACAGTTGTTTCTAGAACTTTAATGACTTAAATTAACTTACCTTGCCAAGTAAAATAGTGTTTAGAGGGTTTAATCAAAGAGGGGTTTTAAGTATACTTTCTTTTTCAGAGATATCCCACTGACAAAGCCTACTTCATTGCTAAAGAGATTCTGACAACAGAGCGGACTTACCTGAAGGATCTGGAGGTCATCACAGTGGTGAGCAGAGCTGTCTGTTCTCGTGACTCATGATTATAACAAGTTTAGTGTGTGAGGCTTGTCTGGAGAAGAGTGCTGTGGAGTCTGTACAATGTATGCTCTATGTTGTGTCAATTAGGAGGGCTTTTTCTTTTGATGCTTTCTTGATGATTTCTGGCTTTGAACTGTCTAATCATTGATGTGTGTGTGTATGTCTTCAGTGGTTCCGCAGTGCAGTGATTAAAGAAAATGCCATGCCTGAGGGTCTCATGACCCTACTGTTCTCCAACATCGACCCCATATACGAGTTCCACAGAGGCTTTCTCAAAGAGATTGACCAAAGACTGGCTCTCTGGTACTCGTCCTTCTCATTTATTACAATGTAACTTGTTGACGAAGTTATACAAGTTTTCATTTGCTTAATGATTGGAAAAATGTTTTGTCTTAGCTGTTGATGAATTTCACATGTTTGCAGGGAGGGGCGCTCTAACGCTCATGTAAAAGGAGATTACCAACGAATTGGAGATGTAATGCTGCGCAACATGTGTGCTCTGAAGGTGAGGTTATAGTTTGGTTCTACAAACAAGAACAACTTTGAGTTTGAGTTTATAAACTCCCAAAGATCATCCATAATTTAAAATAATATTTAGATCATTCATAATTAGGGGTGGCGCAAGACAGGTAGCTCACGGACAAGACACGAGAACGAGACGAGAGACAGTATTTTACACAGTATTTTTTTTAAAGAAATCCTCAATGATGTAATACTAGAAAAATAGTCTGCAGGTGCATTTGAAATGTTTTAACTAATCATTTTATAATGAATGCCATTTCGGTTCTACTTTCTGAACTATGAAATATCATATGCCGTAAAAGAAAACACTTAAGCACTGTTAAAGTTTTTGCCACAAACTCAACTGACTAACTTTCATATGAGTCTCTTCAAACCTTAGAACAGTACATGATTTATGAGCTTCTACAACTTTTGACCTCATAACTAAACTCCATTCCACAAATTGATCATAGAAATAAAAACAGTAATATGAATAACCCAGTTTTCTCTTAGTCTTATTAAGTGCAATCATAATCAAAGTCACCAAATAGAGACCAAATTTTTCTTCATGCATGATACAGAGCTAAGAGATGGTTGCAAATACACAGCCCAGCCTAAGATAGCTTTCATATTGGGAGATATTTGCATGCATCAGAGAGCCCCTTTCGAAATGCGGGGTATTGAAATCGTGTTTGAATGCGCGCTCTCGTTTTACTTTTGCTTTCGCTTGTACTCTGTGAATAGGGAGCTGTGGTGCCTAGTGCACATTCTACAACAGGGGTCGGCAAGTAAGTTTGGTATCAGGCCAAAAAAAAAAAATTGTCACTAGATGGCGGGCCAGAACATAGTCAAAGGATAATTTAAGAAATTAATTGATGAAAAATGCAACTAGAATTGCCTGTGACAGACTGTTACAGTGTCTTAAGTAACTTGTAATGAGGTGTTACTCTGTGTTAAATCCTGTAGTAAGACAGTCATTAACAAAAAGCCACATTTGTGTGACAGTGTCCGGGTTTTAGACTGGATACATTAATAAAGCATTGTGTTAGATGAGCTGGATGGAATTGTAGCAAATGTATACAAAGCGGTGGCATATTCTATCCTAGTTTCACCCTCAGACTCCATCATGGCAATATCGCGAGACAGCTTTTCACCTCACATTTTGATCTTGTCACACCCCTATTCATAACTTGTGTCTTGAGGTTGTTGCCTTCATATCCTCAGGAGTTCACAGGCTACCTGCAGAAGCATGATGAGGTGTTAACAGAGCTTGAGAAAGCCACAAAGCGTGTAAAGAAGTTGGAGACAGTGTATAAGGAGTTTGAGCTACAGAAGGTGTGCTACCTACCACTCAACACCTTCCTGCTGAAGCCCATCCAGAGACTCATGCACTACAAACTCATCCTGGAGCGTCTGTGTAAACATTACGCCCCACAGCACAGAGACTATGAAGATTGCAAAGGTGGGCCTGCTCCCAGATAAATAAGTGTTTTACTAGAACAAACAAAGAGTTTTATTTTTGATCTGAGGATAATAAACTTGTACATGTTCAATTTCCTTAGAGGCCTTAAAAGAAGTTGCAGAGATTGCTGCTCAGCTGCAGAGCAGTCTGATTCGACTGGAGAACTTTCAGAAGCTGACAGAACTTCAGAGGGATCTGATTGGCATTGAGAATCTTACAGCTCCAGGAAGAGTGAGTTGTTACCTTGTACATGAAGTTTTGGTTTGTCAAAGCGGGTGGATGCATGATTGTACAGAACATCGCCTTTCAAAGTTATAAGCCACTTAAAACGTTATGAGCCATTTACACTATGGTCACGGTCAGACAAAAATGTAAATATGAAGTAGTTTAAAATGTAGCATCAGCCCTAGAATTACACTTTTTAAATGGCAGAAATCTGTAATAGGGCTGGGACAATACATCGATTTGCGATACAATGATTTTGGATTGATTTTTATATTTTCTCTCTAATAGATTCTGAGCTTAGTTTTTAACAGCAGATGGCGCTCTACACTAGTTTTTAACCCACATTCAAATGCTTATGAAGAAGAGTGCTGAACAGCCATAGTGCATTTGGCTTGTAAGTGGTCATGTAAGTGGTTAAATATTAGTGCCGTCAGTCGCTAAAAAACAAAAACTCGATTAATCACATTTTTTTCTGCGATTAATCGTGATTAATTGTAATTAAAAACGCATTTAAGTTTTTATACATTTTTAATATATTTTATAATGTAATAATTTTGCAGTTAATCTCCAATTTAAAACAACATAAAGAAACAACATAAAGACAGTATATTTTAAATACTTGTTTAATGGCATATTTTTTATGAATGAAGGCCAGTATCACTGATACTAATCCAACTACTGATGTCTCGAAGAAATTAATTTTTTCCCCCCAATTTTAAACATAAATTATAGCTATTCAACATTACAGTGTAATTGAAAGCTATTATTTTTTAACATGTATTAGGTGCCGTTCACACAGAACGCGTTTTTCTATTCCAATGCGCTACTTTCCCATTGTTTTTCTATGTAAACAAGCGCTTGACGGACGTGCATGACCGTTACGCTCGCGTCTCGCGTCTTTTGCAGCGCCTCAGACATGAGCGCCGCGTTTTTAAGACGCCGTGTCAAGTTAAAAGAACTTTAACTTTTACACACAGCGCCGCTCATCAGTGTCAGTTCCAAAACAGTGGACCAATCAGAAGAACTTGGAGGCGGGGCAAGCGTTGCGAGTTGGCATGACAACTGTTTTATATAATGGCAACATGGCGGAGGAGGTGCTCATTATTATCTTATTTTCTTTTTTTCCATGTCAAAATTGTATCTGTAAATTCTGCAGTTTGCCTATTTCTATTATTTCCGTTATTGTCGTTATTGCATCACGTCTCAAAGGCGCGTCTCGAGACTCTCGCGTTCTATGCTGTGCTTTTTTTAAAACCACTCCTGAGCGCTGTCTCTCAGGAGTTTTTAGACGCAAAGACGCGTTCTGTGTGAACGGCCCCTTAGGCTTCAAAAATATAACAACTTTTAATTTAAGTGAACTTAACAGTCCTCATATAAACCCATAATAAATGTCATATTTAGGCTACCTGTGCCCTTCCTACATGTCTAACAGATATAAACTGCATTATAGCCAATAACCACATTTTTGGCATTATTGTGTGTGTTAAGGCAGGAACACACCAAGCCGACAGTCGGCCATCGGGTAGTTTTTCTTCGTCGGCCGACTAAGTTTTCTCAAGGCCAGAACACACCAAGCCGACGCTGACAAACTAGTGGAGACAAAAGCAGACTGTGGTGTCGGCAGCGTCTGTGTCCAAAGTTGCCCTGCCACACCAAACCGACGCTAAACAGCCGACGGCCAAGTAGCACGTCAGTTCTGCGCCTACGTGAGATGAAATGCCTTTCCGAAACAGCAGGCGGCAGTAGCTGAGCAGCCAATCAGAATGATCAGATGGCCCGACGGACCGACGAGCTCCAACGCCGATTCGTTGAAAAAAGGCCAACGAAGACCAACTTCAGCCGACGGTGCGGAACACACCGAGAAAACTTAGTCAGCCGACGAAGAAAAACTGCCCGGCGGCCGACCGTCGGCTTGGTGTGTTCCTGCCTTCAGTGTGTTCTGCACCGTCGGCTGAAGTTGGTCCTCGTAGGCCTTTTTTCGGCCGATTCGAAATGTTGAATCGGCGTTGGAGCTCGTCGGATCTGATCATACTGATTGGCTGTTCAGCTACTGCCGCCTGCTGTTTCGGAAAGGCATTTAATATCACGCAGGTACAGAACTGACGTGCTGCTTGGCCGTCGGCTGTTTAGCGTCGGTTTGGTGTAGCAGGGCAACTTTGGACACAGACGCTTCCGACGTGAGCAAACCCCGCAGTCTGCTTTCTTCGCCACTAGTTCGTCGGCGTCGGCTTGGTGTGTTCTGGCCTTTATTGTTCATTCAAGCATGACAGAGAACTCAATTCTGGCGTGCCATCCACACGCACGATATTGACGTGCTTTTTGTGCGCTGTGTGTGTGACAGGACATTCATAGACAGCGCATTCTCTTTTTTCACTTTTGGCGCACTTAAATGGTTTAAAAGCATTTTCATGAATAAGAGCGTGATCTTATTGTTGTGCTAGCCAAAGGATGACAAAGGATAAAACAGATGCTGCGTTAATTGCGTTAAATATAATTAAAGCGTTAAACTTGAAAAAATTAATCGCATGCGTTAACGCGTTAATGTTGACAGCACTATTAAATAAACTTACACCTCGGCTCGGAATGCTTTTTATGACGCGAGATCAGTGTAAACACAGCCCACTGTGAACACCCTTGTAATTCGCTTCAACCTTTTCAAACTTTATGAATGATTATTTTAGGTTAAAGTGGTGTGTGTAAAGGAACTGGAAGCAAGCAGAGTATGGGTGTTTCTAAAGCACGTAGTGCCATGCAAACATGCTGACTAACTCCAAGGCAACCGAGTTGTCTTAGAAGAAATAATCGCTGCGAACATCTTTTAAAGGTACTCAGAATTATCGACAAAGCTCACCTGTGAGTCCAGAATTGAGCCAAGATATTTAAAATTCTCCAATAATTTCTAGTTGGCTGAAGTGACACCAAGTTTGAGGGCCTTAGTGTGAGCCATATAGGCAACATCATGTAGAGAGTTAGTTTTATCCAGTAGGCCAACTAAGGCCATATCATGTTCCTCCTCAATCGAAAACTCATTAGTAAAGAGAGAAAAAAGCACAGGGGAAAGAACAGCCTGTGCTTAAAGTGAGCACATCTGACATAATACCTCTGACACAGACCCTCTGTGGACGGCAGGAAAGAAACTTAAGTTTCTAATGCAGAGGGCTAACCTTGTATTAACATCAAGATCAACAAGCCTTTTTAAGAGAATGTGTGTCTTCATTGAATTAAAAGCCGAGATTCTTTGTATTCTTTGTATCGTGAATTGAGAATCAATGTATTGTCTCTAATCTATAATATAAAAGATAAATCTATATGCTTGAAGATAATGTTTCAGCTCAGAATAGAAAAAGATATAGAGAAAAGTAACAAAAAATAACTTCATGTATGTTTTCCATCACTGGCAAGGCTATTTCACCTCAACACAAATGCACATTGTCTTGGCAATCACTGCTTTGTTTGATTGCTCGTCCCTAAGATTTGTGGTACACCACTGGCAGGATGATGGTAATGTAGTGGTTAGGGCTCTGAACCAATACTGCAAGCATAATGGATTCAGTCTTACAAAATGAAGAGTTCCTGAGAATCAAGGAAACTGGAGTTGCAGTTTTTTTCTGCATTATATTTAATAAATTACAGTATTTAATTGTTTGTACACTGTTTTAATAAAATCTCAAAGTACAATTGATAACCTGCAGCCCTGTGAATGACAGTTGATTTTGTTTCCATGTTCTCTTCCAGGAATTCGTCAGGGAAGGTTGTCTTTATAAGCTCACCAAGAAGGGTCTGCAGCAGAGGATGTTTTTTCTTGTAAGACTGAACTTTTAGTCTGTTTTGGTGTTTTTTTTATTTTAATGTCTGTCTCTGCTGATCAAAACTTTTGTATCTAAGTTTTCAGACATGCTGCTGTACACAAGCAAAGGGGTGACTGCAACCAATCAGTTCAAAGTTCATGGACAGCTTCCTCTACATGGGATGATTGTGAGTATTCCCAGGAATTAAATTTGGAATGGAATTCTCACAAACTTCATACTGAATAAAATAGACTATATACTGCTATAGCATGTGAAAGATGCATTATGCAGTGATGCACATTTGAAAAGGTGTTCTACACATTGTCACACGATCTCATGTTATGTTCAGTTCAGCAAATGACATTCAGTTGGGGCTGGGAGTCTGTGCCAAAAAGAATTGATTCATAGGCCTTGAGAATCGAACATCTACTCCAAAAGTTGAATCATCTGGTGTCTGACAAATCTTGGCAAGACATGACAAAGACAATGTGTTACCAAATGACAATGAGTAGGTAACATATTTGAGGTTACTTCGCGGCCATTAAAAAATGACCATGAAAAAATATTTCTTATATAGTATGCGTGTGTGTAGTATGCATACCGCATCCTCCATGTTGCCTTTGTGATGTTGACCTGCTGCGTCAGTTGTCGCTTACCTGCCACTTCCAGCAGAAGTAGTAGGTCATCCGGGTGCTTTTTGCATACGGTTTTAAAAATATGATACATTTGGTTATACTATATCTTTTGCTGTGCTGTTTTTCACATGTAGTTGCAAAGTAAGCATATTGAGATGCAGTGAGTGTCTATTAAAGGTGCCCTAGAATTAAAAATTGAATTTATCTTGGCATAGTTAAATAACAAGAGTTCAGTACATGGAAATGACATACAGTGAGTCTCAAACACCATTGTTTCCTCCTTCTTATATAAATCTCATTTGTTTAAAAGATCTCTGAAGAACAGGCGAATCTCAACATAACACCGACTGTTACGAAACAGTCGGGGTCATTAATATGTACGCCCCCAATATTTGCATATGCCAACCCATGTTCAAGGCATTAGACAAGGGCAGCCAGTATTAACGTCTGGATCTGTGCACAGCTGAATCATCAGACTAGGTAAGCAAGCAAGGACAACAGCGAAAAATGGCAGATGGAGCAATAATAACTGACATGATCCATGATATTTTTAGTGATATTTGTAAATTGTCTTTCTAAATGTTTCGTTAGCATGTTGCTAATGTACTGTTAAATGTGGTTAAAGTTTCCATCGTTTCTTACTGTATTCACAGAGACAAGAGAGCCATCGTTAAATTCATTTTTAAACACTTGCAGTCTGTATAATTCATAAACACAACTTCATTCTTTATAAATCTCTCCAACAGTGTGTAATGTTAGCTTTAGCCACGGAGCATACTGTCAAACTCATTCAGAATCAAATGTAAACATCCAAATAAATACTATACTGACACGATTAGACATGCTGCATGACGAACACTTTGTAAAGATCCATTTTGAGGGTTATATTAGCTGTGTGAACTTTGTTTATGCTGTTTAAGGCAAGCTCGAGCTCCGGGGGCGGGGAACGTGAGCATTTAAAGGGGCCGCAGCCTAAATCGGCTCATAGTTAATGATGCCCCAAAATAGGCAGTTAAAAAAATTAATAAAAAAAAAATCTATGGGGTATTTTGAGCTGAAACTTCAGAGACACATTCAGGGGACACCTTAGACTTATATTACATCTTTTAAAAAGACGTTCTACGGCACCTTTAATTTGATTCATCCAAGTTACTCAGATCTTTTGATTCTGTTCAGCAAAAAAAGATTCTAATTTGTTCAGTGACTCATTTTGTGATTCTTTCTGTACATTTCATTAAGTAGATGGTGGCTAGTAAGTGTTTTTTATTGTATTAGTGAGTTTTTGAATCACTCACTCAACATATTTTTTTTAAAAAGTCAAGTTGTTTATGACATAGCACTAATTTTAATATACTTTTTAAAAAAGAGATTTATTATCATAGAGCAGCTAAATTATCATAATTACTTGACTAATTAATGTGACATTTTATTTTTTTTTATTTTTTTGTTGTTGTAACAGCTATTTTTACCCACATAACCTGCAAAAAGTACACACTTCAGCTCCGTTTTATTCAGTTGAATCTTTATCACATCAATAAGTCTCATCTCTCACATTAACCAGTTTGCCTGAAAAGCTCTTTTGATTAATGACTCTGTCAAACAGTGTGCACAAGTGCTATGCTGAGAGGATTTGCCCATTTTCAAATATGAGAAGAGGGCTCTCTCAGTAACATGGTGTTTTTAAGCAAAGTTAGAATTAATGTGGCATGCTGGGTTTCTCTCAGATGAAAGTACACAGGCAGGCGGTGATAAATGACGTTTACACTAGCTTTTTTTCTCTAAACATCTGCACTGTCTCACATCTTAGCTTTGTTTTCGTAGAGCAGTGAACTTTCAGGCCTTATTTGCAGTATCGACCGTTAAATAGAATTTTAATGTGTACTCTCTTCTGGCCCACATTTCATATGAGACTCATGTTCAAAGTAACACTTACAAGGACTGTTTACAAGTGTTAAGAACTGGCATTCAGAGGAGGAGAGTAGTATTCTGTGTTATTTTCCACCTAATGTCAAGCTGTCTATTAATATAGCCAATAATCGACTATACTGTAAAAAAAAAAAAAAAAAAAAAGGCCATTAAGATTTTGATTTTAAAGAAATATATTTTTATTTAGCAAGGACACATTTAAAATGATCAAAAGTGACAGTAAAGACATTTATACATTTTCAAAATATTTATATTTCAAATAAATGCTGATCTTTTGAACTTTATATCTTCAAAAGAACCACATTTCTATACATTTCATTATTACACCAGTTGATGGTGACCAGTAAATGTTTTTTGTTTTGTATTACTAGGAGTTTTTGAATTATTCACTTTGATCCACTTGACATCAAAATGTCAAGTTGTTTATGACTTAACTATTTCAAATAAATGCTGTTCTTTTGAACTTTATATTCATAAAAGAATCTTGAAAAAATGTATTGCCGTTTCCACAGCAGCACAACTATTTTCTGCATTGATGATGATGATGATAATAATAATAATAAATGTTTCTTGAGCACCAATCAGCATATTAACCTGATATCTGAAGGATCACATGACACTGAAGACTTGATTAATGGCTGCTGAAATTCAGCTTTGTCACCACAGGAATAAATTACATTTCAAAATATATTAACATTGTTTCCTCCTCCGCACAATATTACTGTTTGTACTGTATTTTAATCCAATAAATGCAGTTTTAGTGAGCATGAGAGACTTAAAAACAAACCCTTACCCCAAACCTTTTAACGGTAGTATTTATTACCAAATGAGAAACACATTTACAATACATACTGTTACAATGGACTTGTCTGTGCTTCGCTCCTACTCGCAGCTCATTGTGCTGGACGCTCCGGTGAGTATGAAGAAAATCCCACAATCCCTACTCCCAAACAACACCCTCAAAAGTCTGGCCACAACATTTGCACTTCCCTCTCTGCTATCCCTTCCTGGCATCAATAGAAATGAGGATTACTAGTAGTCAGGATGTTAACAAGTAGATTATTGACATTTATTGGGATGGGATCAGTAACATGATACTAAAGAATGTGAGTCATGCAGATCCCTTGGGTTTGACTGGGAATGTTTTGCAGGTGGAGGAGAGTGAGAATGAGTGGTCTGTCCCTCACTGTTTCACCATATATTCTGCTCAGCGGACCATCGTAGTGGCAGCCAGGTGAGAGACAGAGCATGTTCAGTACAGCTTTCACAATGCGTTTAACTAGGTCTTTGGAATCATGATGAATTTAATGATTTGGGGTTTAATTCCTTTATTATTCTATTAACAGGTCCATTAACAATTATTGGAAATGCACTACTCTTTGCAGCCTGTTGAATTATATATTAAACAGAACAGTAATAACAAATACATTTGCATTGTTTTTTTCCTGCAAATTTATGAAATTTTATTATATATATATATATATATATATATATATATATATATATATATATATATATATATATATATATATGTATATATATATATATATATATATATATATATATGTATATATATATATATATATATATATATATATGTATATATATATATATATATATATATATATATATATATATATATATATATATATATATATATATATATTATTATATATATTATTATTATTATTATTATTATTATTATTTATGTATGTATGTATTTATACAGTTCTTAGCTGGAAACCTGCTGTTTTCTCCTAAATTATCTCCTAAATTAATTAATGCTTTTTTTTCCTTTTTTTTTTTTTGTGAGGTTGATTGCATATTTACATGAACGACTTAAATCTCAAATATTAACTCCACACTTAACCCTAATATCTTAATATCTTATCTTTTTATGAAACATATTATATTATATTACATTGTTATGTTATGTGTTATGTTATGTATATTAATTATATTATATAATACCAGCACAACTGTTTTCAACATTGATAATAATAATAAAAAAAACTTGATCAATAGCATATCAATCAGCATATTTGATTTCTGAAGGATCATGTGACACTGAAAATTGGAGTAATGGCTGCTGAAAGTTCAACTTTGCCATCACAGAAATAATTTGCATTTTAAATTGTATTAAAATAGAATAGAGTTTTTATAATTTCACAATATTACTGTTTTTATTGTTTTTTCATCAAATAAATGCAGCCTTGTTCAGCATAAGAGATTTATTTCAAAAACATTTTAAAAAATCTTACAGAGGCCAAAGTTTTGAACTGTAATGTATATTATATTATATAATGTTATTCTTATATTTCCTTTAATATTTGACTTCTGTTCATATTTCAGTAAGTCTCTCTCTCTCCCTCTCTCTCCTCCACAGCTCCAAAGTAGAGATGAACAAATGGATCGAAGATCTGAACATGGCTATTGACATGTCAAAGAAATGTCAGGAGAAATCAGATCTTCTGTTGGACCCAAACCTGTGTGATCGCTCCAACAGTAAGTACCTCAAGCCTGCTTGCGACATACTCCTCCACTATCCACACAGGTGATGTGTTTTTATCCCTTAGCCTCCTTATCACTGATCCTGAAGTAGATGTAAACCCCACCCCTTCCAATTGCCCCTCCCCTCTCTCCCCTCTCTGCTCCTTTCCTGCTCTCCCTCCGCACAATCATAAGGATCATCAGATGAGATGTCTCTGGAGCAGGAGTCAGAGGATGACATGAACTCCTCCCGCTGCTCTCTGGACAAGCAGAGCCACCACAGGGCCAACACCACCATGCATGTGTGCTGGCACCGCAACACCAGCGTCTCTATGTCTGACCACAGCCTAGCCGTGGAGGTAGCATTTACACACACACACACACACACACACACACACACACACACACACACACACACACACACACACACACACACACACACACACACACTCATTTAAAGTCTTCATGGAGCCTGATTGTGAAGGTCTTGACTACAGCTGCAGTGTGCAAATGAAGGACATGACTCTAGCATGTGTTTGGGTCAATCTTACAAAGAAATGTGTGGGTCATGTTTCACTCCAAAATCAGAACCAAATATTTTTAATGAAAAATAAGCATACTTTAGGACTGTTAAGAATGAATTCCAGTCAGTCAGTCTCTCTTTTTATCATAAATAATTAACTACATACATTTTTTGGTATTATTTTCATGCCAGCAATGAACATATCCACTCTGAATTGGCAGTACTGTAATGCAAAAACACTGTTTAGCAAGTTTTTTTTTTTTAAAGCCATTTGGTTTACTAGAAGACAGAGGAAGTGTCCTCATTAAACCACGTTTATGTTGTAATACTCGTGTCATTATACACATTTGTGTCCCCATAAACCATATATTCAAGAACACATACACACACACACATATCTCTGAGCCTGGCTGTTGAGGTCTGGACTGCAACCGAAGCTTGTGGATGAGGGGCAAGGACTCTTGGATCTCTTTTTTTTTTTTTTTTTTTTTTTTTTTTTTTTTGTCTCCCTTCTTCACCCTCATTTTCCAGTTACGCCACATCCAGTAGCTTCACCTCCTCCCCCTTTCTATGTTTTTATTTTTTCTTCTTCATTTGTCCCATCTCTCCTCTGTGTTAACAGTAACTGCCTTTCAGAATGAAAGTGACTGAATTAATGAACATTTTCATGGATGCTTCTGTTTTTTTTTTTTTCTAACATTTCCTTTCTACAGATTTGAAGAATTTTTTGTCTGTCATTTTTCTCCCACTCAGGGGTTGAAAGCTAACATTCTAACACACTTTGTGTCTTCTGTTCTTCTTCTCTTTTGCTCCCTGTTGCCCTTTTTGTCTTCATCACTTTCTCTCCATCACATTATCTGTCCTTCTTCCTGTTTACATCTTTTCCTGTGCCTGTGATCTGTTTGCCTGCCTGCCTGCTCTCAGTATTCAGTTCTCCAGCCGCGTCTCCAGAGCTCCCCCCTCGGTACCTGCTCGGTCAGGGCCAGAGACCCAACACCATCACACATGTTTGCTGGTACAGAAACCAGAACCTTTCTCTCAATGACTACCTGCGCATGAACCAGGTACCACTGCAGTCAAAACCCCTCCAATGATAGTCTTCTTAGAGATTTGAGGAACATTTCATGGTCAGCCTTCACCTGAAAGTGATCCTCAAGAGTGGTCCTCAATTATCAAAATTTATCTTCATGCTTTTTACATCATTCTTCGTGTTTTATATATAGTCACTGTTTGGATTTAAATAGTCAAGTAATTAAGAGTGGATCATTATTGCTGTTATTATTATTATGTTTCTAGCATGTTATATATTAGACTACAGTTCGTTTAACCCTAATTGATGGAGTGTGTAGCTTTTAATTTCTTAAACAACCAAGATTCATCAGGCTCAAATTGTGAAAGAATGGTTGGGAGGGAGCATGAAGAATCATTTTCACACATGAATGAGTCCAGACCTTAAATTCATTGAAAGTCTTTGGGATGTGCTGGAGGAGACTTTACAGAGTGCTCACCTCTTGCATTGTCAATACAAGATCCTGACCAAAAATTGTTGTACCTCTTGATGAAAATAAATGATGTGATGTTATTTTTGGTCAAGATCTTGACTTTCTATTATTATGAGTTCTTTCTTTTTTTAACTACAGATTTGTAAAATTGGCACTTTCTCCCTTAGCTTATTCATTCAGTGTACATTTCATTAAACCCTAATGCAGTGCTAATGGTCCTTTGTAAATGAAGGGTTTGCGCTGTTGTAGCAGCTGAATTTTTAAATGTTACACTCCATTGCAGAACCAGCTGTCTGGTTACCTCCTAAGGAAGTTCAAGAACAGCAACGGCTGGCAGAAACTCTGGGTCGTCTTTACCAACTTCTGCCTGTTCTTTTATAAGACACATCAGGTATTGAAATACGCACCATCCCTTTGATTTCATGTATTTGATGTTCATTCTGAAAGCTTAAACTTCCTGCAGGAGGTCTAGATGTCTGAATAATTAAGTAATTAATTAATTAATTCTTGTTTTTGTTCCAGGATGACTTCCCTCTGGCTAGTCTACCA
The DNA here is from genome assembly GCF_018812025.1 of Megalobrama amblycephala. Classification (NCBI taxonomy): domain Eukaryota; kingdom Metazoa; phylum Chordata; class Actinopteri; order Cypriniformes; family Xenocyprididae; genus Megalobrama; species Megalobrama amblycephala. The sequence continues at coordinate 16,353,469 of NC_063051.1, forward strand.
TTGTTAGGTTACACAGTCAGCACTCCAGGCGAATCGGATAGCATCCATAAGGAGTACGTCTTCAAGCTGCAGTTCAAATCCCATGTTTACTTCTTCAGGGCAGAGAGCGAGTATACATTTGAAAGGTAAAGTTATTTTTATATATATATATATATATATATATATATATATATATATATATATATATATATTAAATATATATATTAAATATATATTATTTAACATAATTTATTTTGGTTTTTCATATTAATTACTTAATTTTAGGGCTGTCAACTGATTTCAGTGTAAATAATTATTACAAAAAAAGCAACATTTTCAGCATCAATACACCTTCAGCATCAATACTCCTTCAGCATCATCTTCAGTATCACATGATCCTTCAGAAATCAATTTAATAGCTGATTTGATGCTTCCTACTATAATGAATTTTGAAAATATTTGTGCTGCTTAAAAAATTTGTTCACTTTGAAATGAAAACTAGCCTAAACTTTACTCACCCTCAAGCCATCCTAGTTGTATATGACTTTCTTGTTTCTGATGAAGACAATTGGTGAAATATTAATAAATATCCTGACACGTCCAAGTTTTGTAATGGCAGTGATGGGGATCAATGTGTATGAGCTGAAGTGAGTGCTTCCATCCACATCCATACTTCAGAAATAAGTGCTCCACACGGCTCCGGAGTGTTAAAAAAGGTTTTTTTTTTTTTGTAAAAAAATATCCACATTTAAACAAGTTATGAAGTCAAATATCGAGCTTCCGCCAGACCGCCTTCGTATTCAACGTACGCAGAAAGTATAAACCTCTTGCAGTTCACAAAGCTTATGCTACGCCACGTCAGTTTACACTTTCTTCGTAACTTGAATACGGAAGGCGGTCTGGCGGAAGCTAGATATTTTACATCATAACTTGTTAAATATGGTTATTTTTTTACACAAACACGTTGCTTCACTTCTGAAGGCCTTTATTAACACTCCAGAGCCGTGTGGAGTACGTTTATGATGGATGGATGTGGATGGATGCACTTTCTTCAGCTCACACTCATTGAACCCTATCACTGCCATTATAAAGCTCAGATGCGTCAGGATATTTATTAATATTTCTGCAGTTATGTTCATCAGAAAGAAGAAAGTCATATACACCTAGGATGGCTTGAGGGTGAGTAAAGGTTGGGCTAATTTTCATTTCAAAGTGAACTAATTCTTTAATATTTTTGTGGAAATCTTTTTTAGGATTCTTTGAATATAAAGTTCAAAAGAACAGCATTTATTTGAAATATAAATCTTTTGTAACATTATAAATGTCTTTACTGTTACTTTTGATCAATTTAATGCATCCTTGCTGAACAGTAGTGTATATGATTGTTAATTGCAAATAATTGCTTATATTTTGGCTAAGAGAAGGAGATTTAGAATAGAATATTTACTATAAATATATAGTAAATATTCTATTCTATATAGAATAAATACACATTATACATACTGTAATATTTTTTAGTATGTTTTTTTTTTTTTTTTTATTAATCACGCTTAAAGGGTTAGTTCACCCAAAAATGAAAATAATGTAATTTATTACTCACCCTCATGCTGTTCCACATCCGTAAGACCTTCGTTAATATTCGGAAAACGAAGTTATTTTTGATGAAATCCGATGGCTCAGTGAGGCCTGCATAACCAGCAATGACATTTCCTCTCTCAAGAACCATTAATGTACTAAAAACATATTTAAATCAGTTCATGTGAGTACAGTGGTTCAATATTAATATTATAAAGCGACGAGAATATTTTTGGTGCGCCAAAAAAACAAAATAAGGACTTGAACAAACATGAAGCTTCGGAGCGTTATGAATCAGCGTGTCGAATCATGATTCGGATTGCGTGTCAAACCGCCAAACTGCTGAAATCACGTGACTTTGGCGCTCCGAACTGCTGATTTGATACGCTGATTCATTATGCACCGATGCTTCCTGAAGCAGTGTTTTGAAATCGGCCATCACTATATAAGTCGGAATTTAGTTTTTTTGGCGCACCAAAAATATTCTCGTCGCTTTATAATATTAATATTGAACCACTGTACTCACATGAACTGATTCAAATATGTTTTTAGTACATTAATGGATCTTGAGAGAGGAAATATCATTGCTGGCTATGCAGGCCTCACAGATCCATCGGATTAAAACTAAAATATCTTAATTTGGGTTCCGAAGATGAACGAAGTTCTTAAGGGTGTGGAACAGCGTGAAGATGAGTAATAAATGACATTATTTTCATTTTTGGGTGAACTAACCCTTTATTTAATAGCCTTAGTTACTTTTTCTTCTGCAATAAAAGTGAAGAATCATTTTGAACTAATGTTGTGATGTGTGTGCAGATGGATGGAGGTGATCAAAAGTGCAGCGAGCTCCACGGGACGCATGAGTCTTCTCGTACCCAAAGGCCCAACAGAGATGAACGGCGGGAGCTGAGTGTGTCAGACTGATGTCCTGGAGCTGAGGGCTGGGCCCACTGTCTGCCAGGACCAAACGCACCATCATTTGATCTTTTCTGATTCGTGGCTCTAAGAGAAGCATCATCATCTTCATCATCATAATAACTTGATTCTTGACTCTGGACAGTTCGCTCTCTGCATCCCGGGAGTTTGAGCAGCTTATTGAAACCTTGGAACGAAGGAGCTGGTGGGAAAGTTTCAGCGCTCTGTAATTCCAACGTTTCTCTTTGTTTTCCTCTCGTGTTCTCCCTAATGAAACATAAAGTGGGCATCTTGCTCGTCTAGAACCACATTAGACTGAATTAAGTTATGTTTGGTTTTGTTTTGTTCTTACAATTATTATTGCTGTATTCAGGTTTTTAAGGTCTTTGCTAAGATGAATCTGTCATTTATGAAGATATTTAATATCCTTGTCAGAACGGACTCTTGTTATGCCAGTTATTCAGTAGAAAACATGTCCCACAGGACCAGAATAATGATTTTTTGTTATTTGTTATTTGTCCTGGGACAACATGACTGAATACTACTGAGGGGAGTGTTGACAAACAGAGAGTTTGTAAGTCTAGCTGGTACAGTAAGTGAGATGAAGGACTAGTACTGTAAAATGTCTCTCACTGATGTAGAAATAATGTAACTTTGGTCAGAGGGCATGTTTACAGGTAGGTGTATGATCAAGCGTTTTCTCCCCTTTGAAGGGCTGAGGATGTCATTTTGGTACAGGAAGGAAATCGGAGAGGAATAGAAATTATTTTGACAACGAGGCAGCCGTATCATTGAATCGCGTACTGGCTTGTCCTCTTCCAGCATAGGTCAAAGCATGTCTTGAAGGTCATTATTGTGTGACTGGTACTTATTTAGGGGATTTTAAGTTCTGATCCGCTGATTTTGATCTCATAGCATTGATTGTTTAAATCTGAAAACTAATCAGATATTTATTTTAAAGTGAAGACTGACCAAAAAACATATGCTAACCAAACTAAATATCATGTTTTAAATGATGTATTCACAAATGTCACTAGTTTTGATTTTTGGATACTTGATGGATAATACGATAAGGGGAAAGAGGGTCATCCACAGTGTAATTTTGCACGTTTCTTTCGGTTTCTGCCATCCACACACAGGGAAGAGGAAATGGTTCTGGGGAAGTTAGTTTTGTTTAAAACTGAGGTTGAAAAAAGTGCAAGTCAAGATGTTTTTGGTCAGACTCTAAATGCTAAAATTTAAGTTAGTATCAGCAGCCTAAAACTGCCAGTTCCCCATTTTATTATACTGTATATGTGATTTTTTTTTTTTTTTTTTCTTTCTTTCTTTCTTTCAAGTATATTAATAATTAATTTACAAGTTCTTTCCCTATGATCCATTGATCAACAAGCTTTTTTTTTTTACTACCAATATTTTTTGCGAGGCATATCTCACTACATATATGTTACGGTCTCGTTTTGTTAGAAGGCCAGTTGAGTTATTTGTTATTTTAGTAGCATGATGAAGCAGAGTTCCACAGCATGTGTGACAGTGTTACGTTTACTTATCGGCTTACACGAAGACAGATCTGTACGATATCTGATTTGGGAGACTTTTTTTTTTTTTTTTTTGCCTCTTTTTGGATTATTGATTGTATTTATAAGGCTTTTGGCTTTGTCCATTCAACATGCTGTACAGGGTCCAACCAAAGACCTAAAAAAATTTTTGCGCAAGCCTGTAAAGGTTGGCCAAAGTTAGTCGGCCACACAGTAAGCAGTGTTGCTTTGTGTACTCAACAATATACTGTAAGCAGCTATCATCTCGACATGAGCTCAGCTAGTCTGATGTGTTTCAAATCCCTCTTAATTCACTAATGCACTGTGTGGGCTCATGATCTCCACCCATTTTTGTACATTTTATGCAAGGACTGGAATCATTTTCTTTCTCTTTTTCTGTGTCTGGCAATAAGAGCGATGGATGAAAGTTTTTCTTTTTTTTTCTTTCCATTCCGGATTGCTAAGGACAAGAAAAGGGAGTTTACTCAAAATCCTCAGTTTTCCGTCTCATTCAGAGAGGCACTAAACAGAGTTTTGATGAAATGGCTTCTCTCCGACTTTACTATTTATTTTGTGTAGCATGTTGCTGAGGCGTTGCTCCTGTACACACCGCATGTAGTACGTTCCATGTTATGTCAATGAGGGATATCAAATAAAACTGAACTGTGTAAAGATTTCTTTCTCTTCATTTTATCCCATTTAAAGGGTTTGTTCACATAAAAATAAAAATTGTGTCATTAATTACCTTGTATGAGATGACTTTTGTTCATCTCTGAAACACAAATGAAGATAATTTTAATGAAACTAATCTCTCAGGTTTCATTGAAAAAATAAAAAAGCAATAATGGCAGAATTTTAATTTTTGGGTGAACTATGCCTTTAAAGGGTTAGTTCACCCAAAAATTCTGTCATTTATTACTTACCCTCATGCAGTTCCACACCCGTAAGACCTTCGTTAATCTTCAGAACACAAATTAAGATATTTTAGTTGAAATCCGATAGCTCCGTGAGGCCTCCATAGGGAGCAATGGACATTTCCTCTCTCAAGATCCATAAAGGTACTAAAAACATATTTAAATCAGTTCATGTGAGTACAGTGGTTCAATATTAATATTATAAAGCGACGAGAATATTTTTGAAGCGCCAAAAAAAACCTAAATAACGACTTATTTTGTGTTGGCCGATTTCAAAACAATGCTTCAGGAAGCATCGGAGCATAAATGAATCAGTGTGTCGAATCTGCTGTTCGGAGCGCCAAAGTCACGTGATTTCAGCTGTTGGCAGTTTGACACGCGATCTGAATCATGATTTGATACACTGATTCATTTATGCTCCGATGCTTCATGAAGCAGTGTTTTGAAATCGGCCATCACTAAATAAGTCGTTATTTTGTTTTTTTGGCGCTCCAAAAATATTCTCGTCGCTTTATAATATTAATATTGAACCACTGTACTCACATGAACCGATTTAAATGTTTTTAGTACCTTTATGGATCTTGAGAGAGGAAGTGTCCATTGCTCCCTATGGAGGCCTCACGGAGCTATCGGATTTCAACTAAAATATCTTAATTTGTGTTCTGAAGATTAACGAAGGTCTTACGGGTGTGGAACGGCATGAGGGTAAGTAATAAATGACAGAATTTTCATTTTTGGGTGAACTAACCCTTTAAGCCTTTTCCTGCATTTCACCCAGTGATTTATGTTGTAAATGCAAAAGTATGAAATGAGCACAACTTTCTTCTTACACTAGTTTATTTATAGTTAAACATACGTTATCGTTTAATGGAATGCACATAAACTTGGCTTGTCGTTTCATATTTTACATTTGATTTAGACATTTTAAAATTCTATAAAGGAAAGTGTAAAAACATCTCCTCATACAAGCTGTAATGGAAAGACTGGTGGTCTTCAGCAGAAGGAGCAGGTGAGCATAGAGAACCGGCTCGTAAGGCCATCAGGATAGTCTTTCCGTCGGGCGGATGTGGAGCTGGCCAGCAGTCAGATGGACCTCATCGTTTTGAAGGCATGCTGTTTCTGTTGAGTGTAAACCTGCAGGGTCGAGACACAGGAAGCCTCAAAGTTCACTCCTGCGGATGATTCAGTGCTGCATGCAAGTGCCACAGTGCAGTACAAAATCTTATAGCATAGAATCTGCATGACCTGAAAAACTGGCATAATCGAAAAATTACATAAAATACAATTAGATACTGTGTGTACAGACTGTGTATTAAATGTAAGGCCTGTTTACCTGCACACTCTCTCCATGACGTGATTGAGTAGACGGTCAGAGATACCAGGGCTGGACTCCTCAGCGAGGCTGAAGGCATTTTCCAGCTCCTCCAGGGCACATACGCCGTTCCCGCTGACACGCCGCTTCTCCTTCAGCTGCATTCAGAACATACCAGTCTGCTAATCCACGTGTCGTGACTCGATGTTAAAGCAGATGCCCCGCTGATGGAGGCTTGCTGACATAAACATACATTTTTGAATTCATTACCTCTCTGAAGATGGGCGAGATGAACGTTGTCAGAGACGGTGACTTCGGCTGCCTCTTGATCGCGTCTGATGTCTGTTATAAAAAACAGTTCTGCTTACCTGAGGAATCACTATGAATAAATGATGTTTTTCTTTGAAACACATGGGTAAGCTGAACTTAGTCCAATTTTCAGGGTTTTTTTCTTTCTTTTTTATGTGGTCTATATATAATTATAGTTAATGTGCAATTAGTGTATATATATATATTTTTTTTTTATGTGTTTTTCCAAATGAGCAGTCAAGTATGAAAAGTATCCTACATTAATAGACTATAAAGTGCAATAGTCGAGTTCCAGAAGTAATCCCATTCATTTTCTCCATAGGGGAAGTGATTTTGAACAATAACTTCTAAATGTAAAAGACATACTGTGAGCTACAAGGTTAATCGATGGTATAAGCCATTAACACACATTATTTCTAACAGCAGAATCCCTAGTGAAAAACTACATTACCCATGATTCTGCATAGAAGTCTCCAAATGCAATAATTTTATCCAAAGCAACTTAAAAATTGAAGAGAACAATAAAAGCGTTTAAACCAACGATTGTACAGAAAGTGCTGTGACAAATCTTAATTAGTCTAGCACAGTACATGTAGCAAGGTTGGTTTTATATATATATATATATATATATATATATATATATATATATATATATATATATATATATATATATATAAAGAATAGACTAGTAAGTGTTAGTATTAATGGGCAAGTGTTGATTGAATGTGACACTTTTCTACGCTCTCAAACTACTTAAATATTTTTGTACATAATATGCATATTTTGCAAAAAAACAAATTAGGTTTTTATATAAATAATCAACATCATCAATAGTTTTGCATTTCTCTATTGTTTTTAATTAGATTGTCATTTGCAGTGCTTCATGGGATTGTAGTTCTTTCCCTCATTAAAGCCGTTTAGTACAGTCTTGTACCTTTTGTCTTTTTGTCCGATTTTCATGTTTCATTTCAAGTTAATGTTTGTAATGTTGTAATTCGTCTTGTAGCTGGTTGGTTTGGTTCATGGCTTATAACTCTTTAATGAATACTTTCAGAACCAGGGTCTAAAAAAATGGGCGGGCCCTTTTGGAACCCTCTGGAAGTAAAAACTCCATTCATTTTCTCTATAAGGAAATTGATTTTGAACAATGACTTATAAACCTTTAAAAACAGACCTTCTGTGAGGTTGTCAATCCATGGTTTTGCTTCTGCCGAAGTCATCAGCCCACATTATTTCAGCTTATTTTTAAAATGATCATGTTTCACAGTGGAATTCTAGGTGAAAAACTACATTACCTATGAAGCTGTACAGAAAACTACATCAGTCGAAAAAAGCAACATGCTCCAAAATAGCTCTTTATCTCCTGTGACCCCACTCCCATGAAGCACTGTAAATGACGCAATTCAATCTCCCTATGCTCTCAAAATATAATATATATAAAAAAAAAAAAATAAATAAAAAAAAAAAATTATATATATATATATATATATATATATATATATATATATATATATATATATATATATATATGCAATAAACTTTTTTGGGATTTTCAAAAAATGTTTTGCTTTAAATCACAATTTGTAGAATTAATTCACTTCATAGCTGGCTTATAACTCTTTAACAAAGACTATTTTAAAATCCCTATGGGAAAATCAGTGAAAAAAATACTTCCGAAACCAGTGCCACTGAAAAAGGGAGTGGGCACTGGAAAAATGTTTAAAATCAAGTACACTACACTTCATTACTTTGCCTAAGATGTGTTTAATGAGAACACACTAACTGCATTTTTAAAGGAGGCTCTGTGCTGCTTCTGAATTCTATGCAAATATGTAATGTAGCATAAAAGTCATATTAAACATTGCTTGATGTGTCCAATTTCACCCCTAGTATTAGAAGCAGCTCTGATGCAAGTTTAATTCTGTTCGTTTTATCATTTCCCGCAATTGTGATTCCTGTGTAAATGTATGCTGCCTCTGTGACACTAAAAAGTCTGTTTAAACACCCCCTTTATGGTGTCTATATAATACAGATGCAGCTTTTGTGTTGACTTTGCAGTGTAAAGACTTTAGAAGACATATTTACCTTATTGTCTAAATGATTGAGGCCTCGCTGTAATTTGTTAATGGAACTGGGCCGCACGGTAGGGAAACTCCACATGGGACACTGGTCCCTGTCATCCCCCTCCCCATCCCTGAGTGAAAACAAACAGAGTAAGCATACAGGTATCGCAGATTGCTCATCCAGGAACGTGGACCGGACACATACATGTCAGAGTCGTCAGAGCTTGATTCGTCCCCGTGGCCCTCTGACTTCCAGCGGCGGTATCGATCAATGAGCTCTGCCAGGTATGAGGTTTTCTTGGTGTAGCGGGTGATGAACTTGTGTTTCAGCAGCTCTTTGGCTGTTGGTCTCTGTCAGATGCAAACAAAACGTCACAAAAATTAAAAGCAGTTTGGCTCAGATTTTTAAGTTTAATTAGCCTATTTCACTAAAAGATAATAGCATCACTGGCACGATATTACAATTCCAGCCTATATAATAAGTCGATAACTATTTGTATGTTATGGCATTAACCAATAAATTCTATAACATTTTGCCTCTAATTTGGTCAATCATTTTACAAGTGAAAAATGTCATATTTATTTTGAGATACATTTTAATAGTGCTATTAAATTATTTGTACTTTTAAAGATTAACTTTGAGCGGTAGATGACGACAAAGATAATCTAATTGTAAAAATATGGGAAATTAATATTAACAAATATTTAATATCATCAGACACTGTTAAATTGAATCTATAAAATCTAAGATTTTTTTTTTAACAAATAAAAAAGTAATAAAAACAATATTAAAAATGAAAATACCGGCTGATAAAGGTATATTATAAAGGTATGAAAAAGTGAGGTACTAACAAATCGTGGCTCTTTATTGAGACAAGATTCAACAAAGTCCTTAAAGGCTCTGCTGTAGGACCCCTCCAGTGTGGGCGGGTTACTTTTAGGGATGAGGAACAGGACCCTCATGGGGTGAAGTTCTGAGTTTGGTGGCTCTCCTTTAGCCAGCTCGATGGCTGTGATACCCAATGACCAGATGTCAGCCTGAGACATAGGAAAGAAAAAAAGACAAAAAATGGGGGTCAGTACTTGTGCCATCTGTCCGTCTGTGAATATTTAATAGAGCTTATTTTCGTTGTGCAGTCACTAGTTAACAGATGTTCATGTGGAGGACTTGAACATGATACCTGTTAGCTAAATGACAAAAGAGACAAGGAAGTACTTGTACCTTGAAGTCATATGCAGACTGTTTGATGACCTCTGGTGCCATCCAAAATGGAGTTCCTACAAATGTGTTTCTCTTGATTTGTGTGTCCGTTAACTGGCCGGCCACTCCAAAGTCTGCCAGTTTGACTTCTCCATGTTCAGACAGTAACACATTGGCCGCTGTAGCCAAAAAGTAGGGGTTATCCATATAGGGATACTTCACAGGACTAAAATCAACCAAACAGAGGCAAGTTTTAAATACTGACCTTTGATATCTCTGTGAATCTTCCTCTCTGAATGGAGGTAGTCAAGTCCTTTTAGTATTTCTCTGATGATGGTGGCGATATATGCCTCTTCCAGAGTTCCCGGCTTCAGCTGTTCACAAACACATTAGAGGATGTTAAATATAGCGACATTTCCTGTGCCTTTGACATTTTCCACAGTTTTATTTCCCCTGGAGTATTTTCTGAAGTTTTTCCTCACTTTAAAGAACGCACAAACATGATTAAAAAAAAGACCAACTCACCAGGTCCAGAGCCGATCCACCTCCCAAATATTCCATGATGATCCATAGTTTAGAGCCCTGAGAAACACAACAAACCAGAAAATTAAATTATAATTAAGTTGTATGATAAACCCAACAGTTGATCATCTCTAAAAGCAACAGTTCATGATAACATGACCACATTAATGGTGCACTTTTGTTATTTTTTTAAATTTGAGATTATTTTAGTATTATTTATATACTATTATAGTATTTAATAATATTTTAATTTAGCTTTTATTATTATATTTTCAGTTTTCATTTTAGTTTATGTTTGGGTTTTATTATGTGTGTTTTTTCATATTTATAAATAGCTTTCTTTCATAATTTTTATTTCAGTTTTAGTACTTCAATGTAAATATTTTCATCTTTTCTTCTAATATTCTAAGATTTTATGTTATTTCAGCTTTATTTCAATTACCGAAAACTATTTTTATTAGTTATCATTTCAGTTAACAATAACAGCAATAACTACTTTTGTTGTATGGAAAAGAGCAACTTGGACATCGTTTTGTGTTCCATAGAGGAATGCTGGTGACAATTCGAGTAGTGGCCAAAAGTGACGTGCGGATGGGATATTTATTTTTAATGAAGTCCGATTAAACCATCAAAATATGAGGAAAATATTTTTAAACTTGGTTAAGGCATTAACTACGGAGCCCCTAAAGGGACAGGGTGGTGGAAAAAATAATGAGATGAGAGGAACAAATATATTTCAAAACTTTTGCATTTGCGAACGCGAAGTTTCTCAGGGGAACGCAAAACATTTGCGAGAGACCGCAAAAGCATTGACATAATTTTTTCTCCCATCTCATATTTAGGGCTCCGTATTTATAAAATAAAAAAAAAATAATAATAAAAAAAGAAAACTACAGCAACAGGTTTTATTTTACTATGCAAAAATATGCATAGAAAAACAGAAACCTCACAATAAAAAAGCATACACTGACTCGTTACATGCCTTTTAATATTTTGTTGGTTCTCTTATGTTTTTGCATGTGTTAATGGGCCAAAAATTGACTGACCAAAAAATTATGTCCGCGCAATTTGGAATGTTTCATTGCGTTATCACAAATAAAACAATTGACTCCAAGCGCAACTACACAATATGCTTACGAATTCTTAATAATATTTGAATAAAGGGTGAAGATGTCAATTTTCCAAGGCTGGACATCACATTTGGCCATTACTGTACCAACATTATGGTACCATGAACCAATAATGAACATTGTTTATTCATGTTTGTTCATAATACAGGAACTAATGTTAATTTATATGACTTAATGTAATGTAAAAAATGTATTAGTATATGTAGAAATTAACATTTATAGCATTTATTAATCTATCTTAATGTAATATTTATTGTTAGTTTGTGATACCTAATGCATGAACTAAAGTAATGTCATTGTAAAGTGTTACCAAGAAGTCACATGTTTTTGAAGGGGCAAGCTATTCTTTTAAAAATACAGAAATATGATGTAAAGCCTTGTCTGAAAGAAGGAAATCTCCACAAACCGTCAGATAGGATCCGTAGTATTTGGTGACATAAGGGCTGTCACACTGGCTGAGCACTGTGATCTCCTGCTGGATGTCTTCAATCTCATCCTCTGCCTCTTCCAAGTCAATAATCTTAATGGCCACCACCTCTTTTGTGCGGTTGTTTATGCCCTTGTAGACCTCTCCAAAAGAGCCTTTACCAATTCGCTCCAATTTGGTGAAGTATTCCTCAGGATTCAAACGCGGATTCTGAAGTAAAAAAAAAAAAAAAAGATTTAAAAATTCTTACCAGCTCTCTGTGACACGATCCAACATTGTGTATTTTCTTTACACAGGTGACGGACTACAGAAGTTGTCGTTTTATCAAGCAACAGATCAGCAAATGCAGGAAGATCTACCCGGTCATCGCTCCACTGAAGGTCTGGAGACGATGAGGATCCATTGAGGGAACTGCTAGAAATCACGTGTAGTTTCTTAAGGACTTTTTTCATTTTCTGCCGTTAATCCACTAGGAAATCACTCTTAGCCTCTTGCTTCCAGGTTCAGTACAGGATAAAGATGACTTGTACTGACAATCCATCTGGAAGTGGCACCGTTTTATCAAAACACAACAATCACGTTTGAGGACAAGACTCAAAGTTCAGGAGATAAAAACTCCTCTTGGTATCAGCTCAACATCTCATTTCCGCATTCATCACACTCTTATTGCATCTTTTTAAAACACTGAGCAATCAAAACATGAACCTTTACTATTCTTGGTAGTACCACCCATTGGAGGCCCCATAAAATGAGATCATCTTTCTAAAAATTCTCAGAAACACGAGTTAATTATTCTGCCAACTACACCTGCGTGATCTGTGGGTGCGCCACGCTTTCGTCACTTTAACCCTCATCAAAACACATGATACACTGCAATTATCGTAGTGACCTACAAAACATGCGCGTTGGAAACAAAACATAAACCTGTTAACTACATCATAATTAGATAGCATCCATTATGATCTGAATCTGTACAAAATACCCACATTGTTTAATATTTAATAAAACAGTTTTATACTTTTCCCTCTATTCATCTATATAATGGTAGAGTCAAAAAGAGTGATGTGAAGATAGATTCTCAATACAATATAATAGATGCCATTAAGGATGTACAGTATAAATAAATGTTAATCATCAGAATAAATGTTATGTTCATTTTCCATGGACTTTTTTCCGTGGACGGTTTTTGCAGCCCTGTTACCAACATATGAGAGATGCCTAAAAATACAGCTTTGAACATAAAAAAAAAATGTGTGAATGGGTAATAGGGTTGAAATTTTAGCCCAAATTATGATGTTTCTTAGTAGGTCCCAGCTAGTTTAGGATAAAATGTTGGTTTGTAGTTAGCGATGAACCTATATTTGACATAACTTAAAGAAAAATATTTGTCTGATCATTTTGTCTTACAATAACTAGAGTAACAGGGCTGAAAGACTAAGCTTGTTCAGTGCAGTTCAAACTACAATTTGTGCAAAAATTGAGAAAATGTTACCTGTGCTCCCGCCATTCCTGTAGTAGAGGGTCCACATGATTTTTTTTTAATTTATTTTTTGTAAAGGGGAGTATTATCATGTGCAAGATGTGGGGGGCAGCTAAATATGAGCTATTATTAGTAACTACTATTATTAGTTAAATATTAGAGTTTAGTGATTAGTTAATTAAAAAAAATACAATTATAGTTTTAATTAGACAGGCTAAAATCTACTTGGTCTACTTTTATTGTATCATATATTGATTTTCGACTATGAATATATGTTATATTGGCCAAAATTTTAATTTGTATGCTATAAAAACTATTAGAAATAGAGACTACTTACATACACTGTGAACATTATGCATACTTTACATTACAGTAATATATTTACATAAATGCTGAGTAAAACTAAGCAAATACGTGTACTCAATATATTCTTAAAATTATTATTAATAGTTAATTACAATGCGTCTTACTATAGTATAGTATAGTATTGTATAGTATAGTACAAAGACACTGTAATGTAAAGTTTAATCATTATCCAAACAAAGTAACTGTTATGTCCCAATATGAAAAAATGCATGGAGGTATTCAGGTGTCATCTTCATCTCTATGGATTACCTGGTTCCGCATGTTATGAAGGTGTGCCATGTCCAACTGAATGTACCTCCAGGTCGGGGTTCACAGATTTTTTCCTCTTTCTCTTGTTCTTGAACAGTCACCCCACCAAAGGAACAGCTTGTTCCCAATACACGCCTTTCTAAATCATCCCAGTGGATCAGACTGGCCCGCTGTATGGTTTATAAGGATTATAATCTGTATTCTCGCCCATCCATAAACGCAGACACTCAGTCTTTCGTGTAAATGTTTACGGTTTATGCTCTGAACAAGAGACTCCCTATGCAACCCCACTACTTTGACTGAGAGGAATTGTTTCCCGCGCATGCGTGACAATCTCCTTCAAAACACAAAGACTGCTGGGAATCGTAGTTTTTTACTCATCCTTCTGGCTATTGTAGTTTCTACTTAAAACACGGCTTTGTGTACACAGATGTTATGAAACGAATAACATTTTTAGAGATTCACAATTTAGTTATGTGACTATCATTTGTAAATCTTAAATAAATTAAAATTAAAATTTAAATAAACTTTTCCTGATAATTTACTCACCCCCATGTCATCCAAGATGTTCATGTCTTTATTTCGTCAGTCGAAAAGAAATTAAGGTTTTTGATGAAAACATTCCAGGATTATTCTCCTTATAGTGGACTTCAATGGCCTCCAAACGGTTGAAGGTCAGTTTCATTGCAGCTTCAAAGGGCTTTAAATGATACCAGACGAGGAATAAGGGTCTTATCTAGAGAAACACTCGGTCATTTTCGAAAAAAAATACAACTGTTTATGCTTTATAAACACAAAATATCGCCTTGAACGTACTTCTGGTTTCCGCATTCTTTAAAACGCTTACGCTGTATGTCCTACGCCTTCCCTATTCTACTTACGGAACAAACGCGGCGCCAGTTTCGTTTTTTTTCCGTAAGTTGAACATAAATTCTTACTTCTAACAAAGAACGGTCTCTGCTTCTAATAAACCAGATGACTACTACTACCTCTTTGTGCGTATTCAACGTAGAGACGATGCAAGCTGCCTCTAAAACCCACCAACGATTTAGAAGAAGAACATAGTGATGAAACGCGCTCTGTAGAGTGTTTGTCCGTTTAGGGCTGCTGTAGAAACATGCCGACGCAAAATGACAACTTGACATGGAGGGGGGACCCGCGGTGTATGAGATAGAAATGGCTAATTTTAAAGGTGCTAAAGAGGATGTTTTGTTTTATACATTTTTGCAATATTACTTGAAACTGTCTTTACTAACTGATAAAAGACTATTTATTAGGTCCACTGAAAGGAATAATATTAATATACATCATCTGTGCACAAGGTAGGGCCTTAAAAACATCAGCCAATCGTTTTACGTGATCATCGCGTAAACGATTGGCCCTCTGGTTTGTCAATCACTGCCGTGACGTTCCTTGTGAGAGACGAGCGCGGCTTTCCACACTCCACAGGCGCTGCATGCAATGTTTTTGTCAGGAGACAGGAGTAACAACTGCAGATTATGAGTTACCTGCGGTGAGTCCGACATAATGAATCCACTAACACGACACAGCGAATGCCGGTGGTAAACACTCGTGTTCTAATACGAGTCTTTACGAGTTTTGGGAGGCGTTTTTGGGGGGCTGTTCTTACGCATGCGCTCATTTCAAAAACTCAGTAACAGTCTTTGGATTCTCAGTCGACGAAGAAATCCTCTTTAGCACCTTTAAGGTATAAAAACATAACGGTTCATTATGTACGCTCTTTATACAGCACTGAAAACATAGTTATGTATATTGCATTTCCGTCATAGATCAATAGATTTTACACATTGCACCTTTAATTAAGCCTTTTGAATTTGGAAAATAACTGGGATTTTCTTATGATAAGACTAGCATGTTATGCAGTAAATTTTGTGTTTTTTATTTTTTATTTTTATTGAAAATCTCCGCGTTGACCTGCCAAGTTGGGAAAGGACATGCCCATTATTAGCCTATAGTAAGGGACATGAGATTGAGGAGTGTTTTCTTTCTTTCTTTCTTTCTTTCTTTCTTTCTTTCTTTCTTTCTTTCTTTCTTTTCTTGTTTTCATTTCATTTTGTCTTGAGTCAGAACTTGACCTGCCTTGCTTTGATAGTCAGTTTGAATTGGCCTGTTTCTATACCAAGATTATGTTCCCTCAGCCTGTATGAATTTTCTTAGAGGTCACAGTGGTTAAATGTTTGGTATAATACCAAATTTTCTTCTCTATTTAGGGACAGTTTTCATTCCAGTTTGCCCTGTTTAGTTTTAATTTTTTTTGTTCGTTTTATATTTTGTCTCATGGCTTCATATCACTTTTCATACTTTTTTTTTTATCTCAGTGTTGACTAAATAAATAGTTACTTAATTGACAGAATCTTTAGTTAATGTGTTTTTCCTTTGTAGCCTATAGACATCACATCCATTTATCATATTCCTATTAGGATGCCAATTTTTTTCAAAATACAAAATACCCTTCATGCTTTGTGTCAGAGTTTCCTGTTGGTAATCAAGGTAATTACCCTTTTCACAGACTGTGATGACGCATTTTAACGGTTAACAATATTGTAAGTTTTTAATCTTTTCTTTTTAAGTATACTTAGTATTATATTAGCTTTGCATCAAATTACAAAAAGAGTTACGATAAAAATGTTCAACCCCCCCCCCCCCCTCTTCTAACTGCCATTATCTATTTTTTTCCTCTTTTTGAAAGTTTTGAAAACAATATTGTGGAGTTTTTCTTTTGCTATTTGCGCAAATTGGAAACACACACACACACAAAAAAAAATTTAATGAAGTCTCTCATTCACCACTATAAAAGTATGATAAGTCATTATTTTTGTCGGCATAAGTTGTAAAGGAGGTCAAAGTGCTGCTTTTTTTTTCTTGTTCATTTATTTGTAGTCCACATCAGTTTGAAGATGTCATATATTTCTCCAGATCACAATAAGTTATGGATGTTCTTGTTTCAAATATTCTGATAAACTGACACCTGCATTATTGTTAAAAAAAAGTGATAAAATGATTTTGTTATCCATGTGTAGCTTCCTCTTTTTCCCTGTAGAGAGCAGTATTGTACAAAAATATTGTCCTAAGCCAAAATAAATATATTTATTTAGGGATCAGAATAATTGTTGATTTGCAAACTTACAAGATTTAATTTATCCTATCTGTATTATCTGTATCCTATCTGTTATATAAAAGAAGCAACACGACAGGAGGTCATGTGACCAGCATGCAGGAGCATGTAGGGGTTCCTCTGAAAACGTAAGCATTATTCTTCAGAGGTGTGGTGTGTTAAAACATACTGAAGATTACTAGTCTAAACAGTGTCACATTTTTCACTGGAAATGAAATGTAAACTGTATATTGTGATATAATATGTTTAAGTGTAACATAAATGTGAGCAACCGCCTCCATCTGTCTGTATTTAGTTTCAATCTGATAAACTGTCACAAGCTATTTAGAATTAGTTGTGAAGATTTTAGTTTTTAAATTGGGATACAGAGGAAACCTCAAATGTGGTCAGAAAAAAAGGAACTATATAATTGTCTGCAAAGTGAGATAAACTTCAACTTTATATTCATTATGTTCCTGTGTTAAACAGAACTGCCTGGTTGTTCTTGTTGTACTTTTTGTTCTTTTCTGTCTCTGTTTTTGAGGAAGTTCACTGTATAGTGCTTCAGTAAGCCTTTCATTGTTCTCCATTATTATATTAGTTATTCAACATTTGAAGGAAACTTTATATGTTTTGCATATTCCTGCTTGCAAGGTATTACTAGACATGTCAAAACAGATCTTGGGGTTTAATGTGTGTACATGTTTCTTTGGGAAAGCCGTTGATTCAGCTGGGTGGGTGGCTCTAATGAATCGGAACTGACAAGCTCAGGGCAAAAACAGTCAAGACTTGTAAAACAACTCTATCCAACGAAGGTGGGTGGGATCTTGAGTAACTTCACCCTTTTTTTGTTCAAAAACTATGAACATTAAAATAACTTACAAACATTATATGCACAAAACTGATCTTTTTAGATTAAAAAGGAGTACAGTCAGTTTGAGACTGACAAAAAAGCACATGTGACAGATAAATAAGCATAAGTATCATTTGTTGTAGTTGATTATTTTGTATTAAATTGGACTATAGTTTGGTTAGCCATATTTCCATACTTAAAATGACACTGACATCAACCTATGGGACAACAACATAAACAGTTTATATGGAAGAAATTGTTAAAGGATTAGTTCACTTTCAAATTAAAATTTCCTGATCATTTACTCACCCCCATGTCATCCAAGATGTTCATGTCTTTCTTTCTTCAGTCGAAAAGAAATTAACGTTTTTGATGAAAACATTCGAGGATTTTTCTCTATAGTAGACTTCAATGGCCTCCAAACCGTTGAAGGTCAAAATTACAGTTTACAGCGATCCCAAACGAGAAATAAGGGTCTTATCTAGAGAAACCATTGCTCATTTTCTAAAAAGAAATTGTAAAATTTTATACATTTTAACCATAAATGCTCATCTTCATCTAGCTCTCTTCTTCTTCTCTATTAGAATTCCGGCAGTGTAGACACTGCTAAGTGTATTACTGCCCTCCACAGGTCAAAGTTTGAACTAAATTGTCATATACAATATGCTAGTGCAAGTATATAACAGTTAGTTCAAACTTTAACCTGTGGAGGGCAGTAATACACTTAGCAGTGTCTACACTGCCGGAATTCTAAGCAATGGTTTCTCTAAATAAGACCCTTATTCCTCGTCTGGGATCGTGTAGAACATTTTGAAGCTGCAATGAAACTGTAATTTTGACCTTCAACCGTTTGGGCTCCATTGAAGTCCACTATATGGAGAAAAAATCCTGGAATGTTTTCATCAAAAACCTTAATTTCTTTTCGACTGAAGAAAGAAAGACATGAACATCTTGAATGTCATGGGGGTGAGTAAATTATCAGGAAATTTTAATTTGAAAGTGAACTAATCCTTTAATGAGATTCTGGAATAGGCCTACAGGTGGGTCCCCATATAAATAAAGGTTACAGGCAGATAGACACAAAACAATTTAAGCTGTTTTGCTGGTCTTAGATCACATGGTCAAGCTGGTATTCATTTGGTCTAGCTGGGTGGGAAGTTGCAAAAATGTTCAAAATGTTCAAAACCTCTCAAAAATCAGCCTGGAGACAAGCTGATACCAACTTAGATTTAAGATTTTTTTTTTTTTTTTTCAGCAGGGATTTTTATATATATTGAGAGACTATATAGAGCAGTTTACATTTGTTACAATGGACAATTTAATAAAGACAAAATGTGATTAAACATGAAGAAAAACATAACAAGAAATTGTTAGGCCTACCCCTATACATTTGAACCAAAAATTTTGCTAAAAAGACCATGAACACATTTTGCTATGATGGATGGATGGATGGATGGATGGATGGATGGATGGATGGATAGATAGATAGATAGATAGATAGATAGATAGATAGATAGATAGATAGATAGATGTAGTGTAGACTGATGCAAAAATAGCTAATTTAAAGCAGTTTAGCATAAGGCTACATCAAAATAAAATGTGAAAAAATGAAAGAGTCTGAATACTTTGTGAATAGAACATTTATTTATTATCTCTGTTCCTTGATTCTTCAATTCTTTAGCTCTCTAAACAGCTCTCTTCTAGAGGGGCGGACTATCAAAACCATAACACTGCTGGTTATCTCCGCCTTAACAGAGAGCTTTTCCATAGAAGGAGACTTCATGTGTGCAGCCCATCCAAACAGACCAAAGACAGCACTGCCTCACTGCCGCTGACAGCAGTTTAATCTTCCCCTCGCGGACTGCTGCTTATCAGTCTGTAGAGAGAGCAATGGTACACGAGCTTTTATTAAAAATGTCGATATTTGAGACTCTTTGAGGATTTGTTGACGTGAGAGAACCAGCAAGGGTAATCAATCTCCGATTCTCTGCTCTTTTGACCGCTTTATCAGGTTCATGAGAAGGTGAGAACGAGTCTTTCTATTAATATAGAAAAACACGCGAGTTTTCATCTTTATCCAGATCGTGTTAGGCGCCATCAGACTTTGGAAAGAGAGGAGGGTGGAGAAGAAACACTTCCATACACGGTGATAAAGGTGGAGGTTGTCAGCTGATTGTAATTGATCTCCACTCATGAAGGGCATGGAGATGTTGCGCCGCTCCTCAGTGTTTGCGGCTGAAGTCATGGAGGTGTTTGATCGCTCTCCCACGGATAAGGAGTTGGTGTCTCAGTCTAAAGTGTTGTGCAGGGATTACATTCACTCCAGACTCCACCGGGCGGGTATCGGATGGTCTAAACCAGAGCACGGGTCCGGAGGAACACTGGCTGAGGTGTCTTCAGTCCTGCTGTGGTTGGGTAGGACATCTGACGTTTCACTCATGTTGTACATTAATGTTTATGGAGATTGCTATGGTGTTACATGTAGCCTACTGTAGTGCACTGCATGTATAGCCTATATTATTTTGGATGCTATATAATACACCATACACTATACTGAAGTGCGTGTTATAAATAGTGTACAAACACTTAAGTAGCCTACTGTAGGCTATATGCTCTGAGTTGTAGGTTGATGTACTGATGTTATGTTTTGGATTTATTTTAAGACAGAGAACATCCTGTCAGTTTTCATTCTTTCTTAAACTGTGCTTGTCTGGTTCATAAGAAAATAAATGGAAAATGCACCATCCATAAATGTTCTATGAACTTTCAGAAATGAAAATAAACACGTGTTTCTCAGCTTCCTCAAAGCCAAACCATAAGATTGCATAATATTTTACAACACTCTTAAGGTTTGTCTGTGTCTCACCCTTTGAAAAGTACTTTGCCTTTTGTACCATGTTGAATGTGTGTTTCATCCTTCATGTTGTTGGACGACATGAGCTGAGATCTTTCACAAAACTGAATGTAATTCCTATCGATAACATTAAATCTCACATCATTATGTGGATCATACTTACAAACTGTAAGTACTTTAAACACATACCACAAGACTTTCATACCAAGTTACTCCCAACTGTCATTGTTTTCTAAGAAGCCGTTTTCTCCTAAAAGGAAAAGGCACAAGAATTTTAATTTGAGACAACTGTGTAACTGGGAGAGCTGCTTTTTATGGACAAAGCATGCAAACATGCAGATCATTATCACAAGGCAGATTGAGGGTTCCCCACCCACACTTAACTAAGTTAACCCTGTATTGTCCTGAAAAAAAGTCCTTCTCATTGTGATAACAAGCCCTGTACTCCTTGCATACACACCTCACCCACCTCAATCCCTTACAGATGGGTGATTCATGTGAGTGAGACATACACTCTTAAAAATGAAAGTTGAAAAAGGGGGTTTTCACAGCGATTTCATAGAAGAATTCTTTTTGCTTAGTGTGGAAAACATTTAAAACAAATCTAAAGAACCTTTTCCCATTATAAAGAACCTTTTTGTGGAATGGAAAGGTTCAATGGATGTTAAATGTTCAAGGAGCCATCAATGCCAAGAATCTTTATTTTTAAAAGTGCAGCTGAGCACATAGCTCAAAACTTATTTAAAGGGTTAGTTCACCCAAAAATGAAAGTAATGTCATTAATTACTCACCCTCATGTTGTTCTACACCCGTAAGACCTTCAGAACACAAATTCAGCTATTTTTTGATGAAATCCGATGGCTCAGTGAGGCCTCTACTGCCAGCAAAGTCACTGAACCTCTCAAGATACAGAAGAACTACTAAAGACATATTTAAAACAGTTAATGTGACTACAGTGGTTCTACCTTAATATTATAAAGTGACGAGAATACTTTTTGTGCCCCAAAAAAACAAAATAATGACTTTTCAACAATATCTAGTGATGGTCGATTTTCAAAACACTGCTTCGAATCTTTTGTTTCGAATCAGCGGTTCGGAGCGCCAAAGTCACGTGATTTCAGCAGTTTGACACGCGATCTGAATCACTGATTTGACACAAAAGATTCACAAAAAGTATTCTCAACGCTTTATAATATTAAGGTAGAACCACTGTAGTCACATGAACTTTTTTGAATATGTTGTTTGAATATGTTTTTAGTACCTTTATGGATCTTGAGAGGTTCAGTGGCATTGCTGTCTATGGAGGCCTCACTGAGCCATCGGATTTCATCAAAAATATCTTAATTTGTGTTCTGAAGATGAACGAAGGTCTTACGGGTGTAGAATGACATGAGGGTGAGTAATAAATGACATTATTTTCATTTTTGGGTGAACTAACCCTTTAACAGACAATTTTATCATCAGGACATGCAGTATAGCAAGGTTACCTCCCTCCATTAGGCTTTTAATATAAAAGAATGATGATTACACTGTAAACCTGAATAAGTTGGGCTAACTCAAAAAATTTGAGGTACACTGATTTTTTATTTATTTTTTTTTTTATGTTATAATGTTCCCAATTTTAGGTAAGCAGAACTATCAGGATTTGAGTTTGTAGCACTTATGCATGTTGCTCCTAACTTGAAGTACTGAGTTAGCCAACTCATACATTTTGATAGCAATTAACATAAAATATTAGTTAATTAACTTTTTTTTATTTTGAGTTCTTGCAAATCAAATGAGTTATTTACAGGTTTTAGGGTTAGATTGCAGTTCTTTTGCATTGTCATTGTGTCAAGCTTCTCTGATTTAGTGATTTTATTCTGTAAGACTCGAGATAGTGTCTTCCTGTGATGAGAAGAAAGAAAACACATTTATCTCTGTCTCCTAGGTGACGAGCTGGAGTACCTGCGACCCAATGTATACCGCAACGTAGCACGGCAGCTCAACATCACAATTGCCTCAGAGAGTATAGTCTCTGATGCCTTTTTGGCTGTTGCTGCAGAAATCTTCTCTACAGGTTGGTTGGCGTCCTCCTTGCTTTTTAATATAGTATGGAAAACGGTTTAGTGTCTTTAGATAAACTAATCGGTGCATCTGGTTCCCGAGATGTTGTCCATCCTGCCAGTTAAGCATTAGCAAACACACTAAAAACAGAGTATAATATAATCTGAAAACCAACGAAACCTGGTTTATATGATATGCCTATTATATTTTGTTTTTCTTAAATCAAAGAATAAAGGTGGAATGCACAGTCTATATATTTACATACCCTTAAATGGAGAGTTCACCCAAAAAAAACCAAACAAACAAACAAGTTCTTCTTTTATGTTCCACAGAAGAAAATCGTACAGGTTTGGATCAACATGAGGGTGAGTAAATGATGACAGAATTTTCTTTTTTTTTTTTTTGGGTGAACTATCCCTTTAAGTGACTATATGCTCCTTTTAGAAAGGGTAAAGATGGATCCATTCTGACATTTATATACACAGACAAGCGGCGCTGCACTTGAGCCTGAGAGCACCATAAAATATGGATTTTCCTTTAAAATAAACATTGTCTGGGCACCCTGGAAGTTCTCATTCCCTTTGCTGTACTTTGCTCATATTTAGTGCAACCCTTGGGAGTCAGTTTAGTTCATATGACTACAACCCTTATTTGACCTCCCAGATTTAGAATGTAGTAAATCATGGTCTTTTTTTTTCAACATGGGCAGCTCTTAAGATGTCAGAATACACAGTGCATCGCAGTTTGTTGTGTATGGGGCTGCATAGCCGCAGACCAGTCAGGGTGCCCATGCTGACCCTTGTCCACCGCCGAAAGTGCCAGCAGTGGGCACGTGTGCATCAGAACTGGGGCAATGGAAGAAGGTGGCCTGGTCTGATGAATCACGTTTTCTTTTACATCACGTGGATGCCCGGGTGCGTGTGGGGAACACATGGCATCAGGATCCTTGGGTCCTGCAATCCATGTGGATGTTACTTTGAGATGTACCACCTACCTAAGCATTGCTGCAGGCCATGTACACCCTTTCATGCAAACGGTATTCCCTGGTGGCTGTGGCCTCTTTCAGCAGGATAATGCGCCCTGCCACAAATCATTACTACATGTATGAATGTAGTAAATCATGGTCTTTTTTTTTCAACATGGGCAGCTCTTAAGATGTGCTGTAACATGTTCACCTCATTTGTTCGGCGAAGAATTCTTTGTATTCTAAATATTAAAGCATAATTGCTTGTGTCAGTCCAAATACATCAAAGATTCCTTACTGAACACAAAGCACTACACCCGGTGACACCCTTGCACCTCCTGTTTATACACATACCTGTCTTCAAGCAATGAAGCTCAGTTGGTGTAGTCATTGGTGTTCACTTTATATATACTTTTAACCCTTTGAGTGACCTTTAATCCTTTTTTAGAGTTCTATATGACTGTGCACTTTAAACTGTTTTTTTATATATATAAAGATATGGATAATATTTTCACACTATGCTTAATATATTGTAATATATCATTTCCTTTCAGTATTTACTTTTGCTTTTGTTTTATTCTTTAGGCATGTCAATAATTTCTGTTCAGCCTTTCTGTAACAAGATTAGGTTCCTTGAAGTAGGCCTACATGTAGTTTTGACCAGAATGGAAAACTCCATTTGGAAAATGCTAACTATAAGGTGTGTGAGCAGATTTGTTAAGAAGGAAGGGAAATTACCAGTATTTTGAGTGTTCAACTGTTTCGCTTGATTTGAAACAGTTTGTTGTAAACTGTAAAATATGCCATTTGAATGTTGTAAACTGTAAAATGTGCCATCTGAATTCAACATGTAAACATTCTTACAAGAGTCAGAGGGAGGAAATTGTGGTGTTTTCTGTTTATCTTGAACTTCAAACCAGCTTTTATCTCTTTTATTCCTCAATATGGTTTCCTTTTGCCTTTGTGTTTCCTGTCTTTGCTAGACTCAGATTAGGTTCCTGAGTTGATATGTTTATGTCTGGACATTTGATGTTCCCAGACGGGGTTTTGCAGCTTTATTACGTTTTGTTTAATTCCAGGCTAAAACGTTTGAAGGTTAGAGTAGTGTATCCAGGAGTCTGTTTATCATACTAGTTTATCAGAATGCCTACTTGTTTGATTAAACATAATAGTACAGAGAGACTTTTCATCAAATTACGTTATAAATTCATCAATTTAAAAATATATACTTTATCAAGCTTACAGATGAGGCTAACACATTATAGCCACACCTTATTACATTTGAGGAATGTTGATATCATATTTATAAGTTACAGTCACAAGTGAAACAGATGAATTTGCTCTGCTGAAAAAAAAAATCCTTGTGTTTTTCTGGCTGATACACCAGCTGACAGCTTGCCTGGCTGCTGATACAGTTATATAACTGTAATACTCCACCCCCTTTTACAGTATGATAAATTTCTGTTGAAAATGGGGGTAAGGAATTATCAGGGGTTTTGATGACTCACCTGGTTATGATTTTCAGTCCCACTTTATATTAAGTGTCTTTATTAATCATTTAAATAACACTTCTTTAAATTAATAATTTGATACAAAGCACTTATTGAGTACTTGCATATTTTTACAGTATATTTATATTTAAAAAATAATTAATTTCTCTAATTACATATATAAATACACTGTTGACCCTTTCCTTACACCTTAACCCACCCTTAAACCTAACCATGCCACCAAACCTGTTTCTAACCTTACCTGTATACCACCTCAATAGCAGCAGAAGTGTTTTGCAATCCAACATGAACACTAAGTAGCCTACATTGTACCTAACAATTATTATCTTTTTTTTTTATGTAAGTACATAGTAGTTAGACACCTAAGATGACCTGATTTTCAAACCCATTTCCATCAGCTCACACAAATATATGCTGTCATTGGTAATCAGTGATTTGACTTCGCTTAATATGCAGCTATAGGCCACCTATATACCTATATTGGGATGTGCTATGAATGAAAGTATATGAACAAGGACAGACTTTCAGTTTGTTTATATTTATGTCAATCTCTGTTTCTCTATTTACAGGTGTTACATGGGGGAAGATCGTGTCTCTGTATGCAGTGGCCGGAGCTCTAGCTGTGGACTGTGTTCGGCACGGGCATCCAGCAATGGTGCACACCATTGTCGACTGCATGGGCGAGTTCGTTCGCAAGAGTCTTGTGTCGTGGTTAAAGAGGAGAGGAGGCTGGGTAAGAAATCCATTCATTTTGTACAATTAATTAGAAAAATGTACATAATGTACATAAAAATATTTATGCATTTAATCATGCCTCCCAACCCAAACATAGATAATGCTTGATTTTGATTGGTCATTGGTGGTATTCAGCAGTCAGTTTCCTAATATTCGCAGTCGTCCATCATATGTGGCTCATGTTGATCAGACTTCTCATTTGGATAACTGAAAATGTTGCCATTTTCTCGTATCATATAGTTATATCTGAAAAGCTGAATAAATAAGCTTTCCATTTTGGCAGAGATACAACTATTTGAAAATCTGGAATCTGAGGGTGCAAAAAAATCAAAATATTAAGAAAATCACCTTTAAAGTTGTACAAATGAAGTTCTTAGCAATGCATTTCCACTCACTAAAATAATTTTTTTATATACATTTATGGTGGGAAATTTACAAAATATCTTCATGGAACATGATCTTTACTTAATATCCTAATGATTTTTGGCATAAAAAAAAAAAAATCGATCATTTTGACCCATACAGTGTATTGTTGGCTATTGCACACCCCCCATTTTGGCAAGTGGGGCATAAATGACATACTCAAAATAAAAAGGTTGCTGCTCATAAGTCATATTGAAAAGACACATAACCAAATATTTAGAAAGCAAACACTTGAGAGTTTACAGTTCAATGCTCAGAATTACTCAGACTGTTATTAATACGGAGATATATAAGCTCAAACATAAAAAACGTATGATGTCCATACAATGGAAGTCAGTGGTCGCCAAAACTGCTTGGTTACCATCATTATTCAAAATATCTTCTTTTGTGTTCAGCAGAAGACAAAAAGTCAACATGAGGGTTAGTAAATGATGACAGAATTGTCATTTTTGGGCCCTCATTCAGTGTTACTGAAAGTAACATTGTGCTGTCTGTTTATATAACTAAGCTAAGGCTCAGAAAGAACACAGACTGCTGCCTTTCCATCTTTGTCCAGTGTGTGTAGAGAGAATGTGCAGCGTTCCTGCAGCTTTTGAGTGGAAATCTGATCAATCTCTCAGAAGACCAGCACAGTTCAGCGAACCTGCTGAATGAGGAGCTGTGCTGGTATGTGTGGCTGTTTTGGCAGGGCATGTCTGTGGTGTCTGTGCTCATTAGCCTGTCTCTGTTCGGGCAGATTTGACATGGAACTGTGCCAGAGTCATAACAAGCTGCCTGCACTTAGGTCCATATACAGCTCTTACAGGCCTAACAAATTCCCTCTAAGTGTTTTACACCTGCTTTTGACTTTTAGATAACAATTTTTAGATATTAACCTAACCAAACCTTTCCAAAATGTTGACAAGACAAAGTTTTATATAACATCTGTTTAACTTATAACATGAAAGTAAAGTTAATAATATAACTTAGAGAACAATATTTTCAGTTTGTCAAATTAGGGTGATGCAAAAATGAGTACACTCCACTGAAAGTCTCTGGAGCAAAGCTAAATTTTAGACTACAAATGTCTAATTTAACAAGAATTCAACCACAAGTGAGTCTAATTATTCATTACACAGGTGTCCAGCAGACAGCTGACTATAAAAGGGTGTTAAAACCCCTTCCCATTTCATGCTGTCAGCAATGGCATCACATGGAAGAGAAATGTCACCTGAGAAAGAAAATAAATTCTTTACACCAGAAAGGTGAAGGCTACAAGAAGATCAGCAAAGGTTTACTTATCAGTCAGAATACTGAAGCAAAAGTGGTACAAAATTTTTTTAAAAATGGAACTGCAACCATCTCACAGAGACGTCCAGGTCATCCACGGAAGTTAACATCTCGACAGGAGCGTCTTCTGATGAGAAGGGTTGAAGAATGGGGTGACTATTTCCTGTGACACAATACAGCGTACACTGCAGAGGAATGGCATGCATGGGTGCCGTCCATGAAAGAAGCCTCTCCTAAAGCCCAGGCACAAAAAAAGCCCGCCTAGAGTTTGCCAGGGCCCATGCTGACAAAGATGAAGACTACTGGGACTATATACTAGGACTCTAGTGATGAGACCAAGATAAATGTTTTTGGAACAGATGGCTTCAAAACTGTATGGCGTCGCAAAGGTGAGGAATACAAAGAAAAATGCATGGTGCCTACAGTGAAACGTGGTGGTGGCAGTGTCCTTATGTGGGGTTGCATGAGTGCTGTTGCTGTCGGGGAGCTGCATTTCATTGACGGCATCATGAATTCACAGATGTACTGCTCTATACTGAAAGAGAAGATGCTACCATCACTCCGTGCCCTTGGTCGTCGTGCACTTTTCCAACATAACAATAATCCTAAACACATTTCTGAAGAAGAACAGGGTGAAAGTGATTCAGTGGCTCCTGATCTGAACCCAATCGAACACCTATGGGGAATTCTGAAGAGAGAAGTTGAGCATCACTCTCCATCCAGCATCCAGTCTCTAAAAGAGGTCATTCTTGAAGAATGGAAAAAGATACTGTATATACACACACACACACACACACACACACGATTGGGTCAATTGGATTGAGATCTGCAGAATTTGGAGGCCAGGGCAACACCTTGAACTCTTCATGTTCCTCAAAACATTTCTGAACTATGTGTGCAGTATGGCAAGGTGCATTATCCTGCTGAAAGAGGCCCCTTCCATCAGGGAACATCATTGTCATGAAAAAGTGTACCTGGTCTGCAACAATGTTTAGATAGGTGGCATGTGTCAAATTTACGTCCACATGAATGGCTGGATCTAGGGTTTTCCAGCAGAACATTGCCCAGAGCATAACACTCTCTTCATCAGCTTGTCGTCCCACCGTGCATCTTGGTGACATCATTTCCCCAGGTAAATGTCCACGTTATGTAAAAGAAACGGCACTCATTGGACCAGGTGACCTCCTTCCACTGCTCCAAGGTCCAGTTCTGATACTCCCATGTTCATTGTAGGCACTTTTGATGGTGGACAGTTGTCATCAAAGGCACTCTGCTGCATATGGGGCTGCATGGCTGCAGACTAATCAGATTGCGGTGCACTGTGTGTTGTGACACATTCCTCTCATAACAATCATTAACATTTTGTGTGACTTGTGCCACAGTAGACCTTCTGTTGGCTTGAACCAGATGGGATTTCCTTCGTTGCTCTTGTGCATCAATGAACTTTGGGTGCCCAACACCCTGTCGCCGGTGTGTGGTTTGTCCCTCCTTGGATCACTGTTGGTAAATTCTCACCACTTCTGAGCAACCCACGATCCTTGCCATTTCAGAGAGACTCTGACCTAGTTTCCTTGCCATAACAATTTGGCCCTTGGTCAAATTCGCTAAGATCTTTATTCCTGCTCATTTCTCCTGAACCCAACACGTTGATAACGAGAAATGATTTGTTTATAGATAGATTATTTATGGTCTGTGTGGTGGATTTACAACATGAAAAAAGGCTGGTTTAATTGGGTGAATGTAATGGTTGCTTCAGGCGAAATCATTCTCAACATTTTTCAATGTGTTCTTCTTGGGAGTGTCCTGATTTGGCAACTGCTGTGTTTGTAAGACAAGGACACACCTGCAGACTGAACTGAACCTGAAAACAAGGACTTTATCATCAGGGGCACTAAATGAAAGTCAGTGTAAAGCAGAGGCTGGCTAGACTGTATTTTCCATTGTTGTTGATGTGAGTATGTGGGTACTCGTGTCTACGTGCCATGTTGAGTGTTTGCTCTGCAGGATTGCCCTGGGAGCTAAATGAAGGGCCTATTCACTCACACACTCACACTCACTCACAAAAAATAAACACACAAAAACACCCGAGTAAGATCTTTTTATAATTAAAATTCCTAATTAAAGGATGTCCCATCTCTCAGTACCTTCATTATCTCTAAAAAAAAAAAAGTTCAAAAGTTTGAGGTCAGTAAGATATTTTGGTTTTGTTTTTTGTCTTTTTGAAGAAATTAAGGATGCATTCAATTGAAGTGACTCTAAAGACATTCAAAATGCTAAACTTAGTTTGAAGGTTATAATGTATAAAAATTGTATTTCAAACTTTCAATTCATCAAATAATCTTGGAAAAAAAAAAAAAAAAAAAAAAGTATGGTTTTCACAAAAATATTAAAGGTGCCCTAGATTCAAAAATTGAATTTACCTTGGCATAGTTAAATAACAAGAGTTCAGTACATCTAAAAGACATACACTGAGTTTCAAACTCCATTGTTTCCTCCTTCTTATATAAATCTTATTTGTTTAAAAGACCTCTGAAGAACAGGCGAATCTCAACATAACACCGACTGTGACGCAACAGTTGGGGTGTACGCCCCCAATCAATATTTGCATATGCCAGCCCATGTTCCCAACATTATGAAAGGCATTACACAAGGGCAGCCAGTAACATCTGGATCTGTGCACAGCAGAATCATCAGACTAGGTAAGCAAGCAATAACAACAGCGAAAAATGGCAGATGGAGCAATAATAACTGACATGATCCGTAATATCATGATATTTTTAGTGATATTTGTAAATTGTCTTTCTAAATGTTTCATTAGCATGTTGCTAATGTAGGCTACTGTTGGTTAAAGTTACCATCGTTTATTACTGTATTCACGGAGACAAGAGCCATCGCTGCTTTCATTTTTAAACACTTGCAGTCTGTATAATTCATAAACACAACTTTATAAACATTCTTTATAAATCTCTCCAACAGTGTGTAATGTTAGCCCGTTAGCCACGGAGCAGTATCAAACTCGTTCAGAATCAAATATAAACACCCAAATAAATACTATACTCACATGACCCGAAGCATGTATGCAGCATACATGACGAACATCTTGTAAAGATCCATTTGAGGGTTATATTAGCTGTGTGAACTTTGTAAATGCCCTGTATTATAGAGTCGCGAGCTCGATGGGCAGGGAGCATGAGATTTAAAGGGTCAGCAGCCCCTGAATCAGTGCATAGTTAATGATGCCCCAAAATTGGCAGTTAAAAAAATTAATTTAAAAAAATCTATGGGGTATTTTGAGCTGAAACTTCAGACACATTCAGGGGACACCTTAGACTTATATTACATCTTGTAAAAAAACGTTCGATGGCACCTTTAAGCAGCTCAACCATTTTCAACATTGATAATAAGAATGTTTCTTGAGCATCAAATTGGCATATTAGAATAATTTCTGAAGGATCATGTGACACTGAAGACTAGAGTAATGATGCTGAAAATTCAGCTTTGCCATCACAGGAATAAATTACATTTTTAAATATTAAAATAAAAAAAAAAATAAAAAAAAGTATTTTAAATTGTAATACTATTTAACAATAGGACTGCTTTTACTTCTTACTGTGCAGCCCTGGTGAACATAATATAATATTATCTTTTATGTTGGGAAATTTGCTTCTAAAATGCAAAAGCAAAAATAATCAAAACAAACTAATCATTCAAATCAAAACAAACTGAACTTTAATACTTTGAATGTGTATTAAGCTAATTTGGAAGTTTTATAACATTTGGCCAACCCAGTAATGCTGCATGCTGAATTATAATGCGTTTAGACCACTGAGTGTTGGTTTTGGCCTAAAAAGCACATACTTGAGTGCAAACTGCAGTTCAGTTTCCTTTTGTTACTGCCAGATGAACTCAAAGAGAATTAAATAATAACATATTCCATATTTAAGTGTGTGTGTGCGCGTGTGTGCATTATATAATATAATGTAATATATTTTTTCTTTGCTCTCTTACAGGCGGACATCACCAAGTGTGTAGTCAATACAGACCCCAGTTTTCATTCTCATTGGTTGGTGGCAGCTGCCTGTGCCTGTGGTCACTATCTCAAGGCCGTGGTCTTCTACCTGCTGAGGGAAAAATGAAGAGCAGTATAAACAAGTGACGGACAGCTGAACTCTTCAGAAGGGGTTTCTAGTCACTGCTTAAGCCTTTCACTGCTCCTGATGTGTTTACACTTGCACAAAGTTTGCACTTTGGTTACCCTTTACAATAAGGTCTCATTTGTTGACACTAGTTATATAATTAGTTAAAATGAACTAACTATGAGCAATATGTTTTTACAGCATTTATTAACCTTTGTTAATGTTAGTTAATAAAAGTCCAATTGTTTGTTCGTGTTAATTCACAGTTAATTCATATGTTGAAATTAAGATTATTAAATGCTGCAGAAGTATTGTTCATTGTTAGTTCATGCTAACCTTATTGTAAAGTGTTACCCAATATTGTTTTAAAGAATATTGCGCTCCAAGATGAACGTTATTTTTAAGGTTTTATGTGTTTAACCTGGCCTCTTGCACTCTAGGCATTCCTTGCTGTTACCATTGTTTTTATTAATTGAACCTAATGTTGATATGCAGAATACCAAGCCCAACGGGAGAGGAAGCTTTTGTGACCTTTGTATTTGTGAGTGAAATAGAAAGTTCATGTACTTGGATTAATGCTGTCTAGCACAACGTTGTCTTATCAGAAGTTTTCTCTGATTGTTATTACATTTTTCACAGTCTTGAGTGGTTTTGATGCTCTCTAAATGCATATTATTAACAATCAAGATTCAAAAATTCAACTGAGACCCACAATGCTAGGTAAAAAAAAATGGCCAGGAGTTAGAATGCATGTAATTGAGATCAATATCAATATTTCCCAAGGAAAAACGTCCAAAGTACTGTATATAAATGGCTGTAGGAGAATGAAAACAAAGATTTGGGTTGACTAAAAATATAGATATAACATTTCAGTTCATTCCATGTTTCAAGTCTGGACCTGTCAACTAGTATGTCATAGTGATGTCTCTCTTTTTTTTATAATTTATTTTCTGTGTAATATTTTCACCTTACATGTGGTGTTGTTGGTGCCGCCTTGAACAATTTGTAAGATATCATGGAGCCATCACTATATTAATAACTTAAAACTTGGTGTCTTAAAATTGTTTCATTGTTTTGTTCTCTTGTATAGTTCAGTTTATAACAAATAAGTCTGTGGAAAACTACACATTGTTTTGTGTATGCTACACTGAATGTATGCAAAACAAAAATATACTTTTTATTTTCAAAAATGTTTTAGCTGTGATTTTCTTGGGGTTGGGAAAAAAAACATCATCATAATAAAGCCTTCATACTGATAATTGTACACAACATTACTGTAACAACACATTAGTGTAATTGGTGGAAAGCGAGTGGGAGGAAGCAGTTTAGATCAGATAGAATAGTTTCGAGATATTGTTACTATGGTGATCACTCTCAACATGTGGTTTCCTTTACACATGAATTTATATAGAGGGTCTTACTGATTTACAGCATGAGCACAAAGCATATTAATGCATGTGATGCTGTGTTTTACAACTAGCTATTGGGAGAAATGGAAGACTGGTAGTCTATGTGTTGATTAAGATAAATGTTAAAGCCAATTATTTGTAATATGATCTGTAATGTCAACTTTCTGCGTTATAATTTCCAATTGCGACAACTCACTGGCACCTAGTGGCTGTAAGTGGAACTACAGGCGCTCAATGATTTAAAGTTATCACAGCACAAAGCACATATATGGTGTTGTGTTGAGGATGATCACAACAATAAGGCGATTTAGCTAATAATAATGTTTAATAATAATAATAATAATAATTTTGATCTACAACACTGAATACGCGTGATAAGTCCATCTCCTATCACTTACTTTTTAAGGGAATTTACATTTTATGTAGAGTTACATTCCACAGCTCTTTTTGTTTCATGTCGGATTGCTCAATTGCTCCAGCTTGTTTATATCTGATTCCTATGGAAGGCAACATGTCCCGCCTTAAAATAAATTCTATTGGTTGAAAACACCAACAAATCCATAGAAAGGATTTGATTGGTTACCGCAAAAATTACGCTTTCTGTCCAAAGCGGAAGTGATTTCGTATTGGTTAGTGCAGTGTAAGGAACACTCAACAAACAAGATAGGCTGAATCACTGTCGGGATGGATGCAGGTAAGAAAACCGCAAGAAAACAATTCCTTTATATTTCGGTCATCTGTTCAGGTGTCATGAAATTGTTAAAAAGCAACATTCTTCTTTCGACAACCAAGTACGCGCCTGTTATTGGAGATGCCGCCTCTACAGTTTGGGATTTTGTCGTTAAATATGGTACATAGATGTCCCAACTGCTGCCAACTGGACAGTAAAACAGAACAGTCTGCTGTCAGATAAGGGACGGACACTGTTTTGTCTTCTAGATGTCACTGCACCAAAATGTCACGACCACCCGTGAAAACTGTTTGGCTGTTTTGGCTGTTTTCGAGTCTAGTCAGCTGCCAATATTGACAGCGTTTTTGAGCATCATAGGAGCGTTCCAGCCCACGACTGATACTGTTGAGCTGGAAATGCTTTTGGGAGGTTGTCCATGTCGTTTATCAAATTTCTGCCTACTCTAATAATATGTTTGCCAGTAACATTTATCACAGGGACTTTCGTGCACTGTGCCATGGCTTTAACCCTTTGATAAATTTTATCCTTTACAATTAACAGCCGTTTTACACAGAATTAAACTTAAGAGACTTAAAGTTAGACATACACAGCGGGACAAAGGCAATAAAAAAAGGTACCACTTTACAATAACGTTCAGTTTGTTAACATTAGCTAATGGATTAGGTATCAACAGTAAAATATTAATTTAAGTTAATGTTAATTTATAAATATAGTATTATTCATTGTAAATTCATATTTATTTAAAAAATGGTTGACTTAAAAATCTTGAAACGGTTAAAATGTATATGTAAAAAAATAGTTAACTGTAACAGAATTATCTTAGATTAATAAATGCTTTATTTGTTGCGTGTTTGTTCATGAAACTATATCTTTTATTCCATTGGACAGATGTGAAACTCCTTCAAAATACATCATTGTTGAAACAATGAGATAATTGTGATAATTCTTAAAGGGTTAGTTCATCCAAAAATGAAAATAATGTAATTTATTACTCACCCTTATGTTGTTCCACACCCGTAAGACCTTCGTTCATCTTCAGAACACAAATTAAGATTTTTTTGATGAAATCTGATGGCTTAGTGAGGCCTCCTTAGACAGCAATGCCACTGAACCTCTCAAGATACAGAATGGTACTAAAGACATATTTAAAACAGTTCATGAGACTACAGTGGTTCAACCTTAATATTATAAAGCAACGAGAATACTTTTTGTGCTCCAAAAAAACTAAATAATGACTTTTCAACAATATCACATGATGACCGATTTCAAAACACTGCTTCGGAGCTTTACGAATCGAATCAGTGACTCGGAGCACCAAAGTCACGTGATTTCAGCAGTTTAGCCGTTTGATAGGAGATCCGAATCACTGATTCGATTCGTAAAGCTCCAAAGTAGTGTTTTGAAATCGGTCATCATGAAATATTGTTGAAAAGTCATTGTTTTGTTTTTTTGGGCGCACAAAAAGTATTCTCGTCGCTTTATAATATTAAGGTAGAGCTACTGAACTCGCATGAACTGATTTAAATGTGTATTTAGTACCTTTATGGATCTTTATAGTTTGAATGGTTTTGCTCTCAATAGAGGCCTCACTAAGCCGTCGGATTTAATCAAAATATCTTAATTTGTGTTCTGAAGATAATAAAGGTCTTACGGGTGTGGAACGACATGAGGGTGAGTAATAAATTACATTATTTTCATTTTTGGGTGAACTAACCCTTTAATAATTTTTGCATCAGATGGTTAGGCCTACTAAAGAGACTAAAAAGGTGCCAAACAATGTCTTTGTTTTTACAAATTATTTTGTAATATTCTGTTGGTCTGTGTAAATAGTTGAGCTTCCAGTTGGTCATTGGTTTTTCTCCCAACAGCTACTCTCACATACGACTCATTGCGCTTTGGAGAGATCGAAGATTTCCCAGAGACCTCCGAGCCTGTCTGGATTTTGGGAAAGGAATTCAGTGCTCTAACGGGTAATACAGTGGTAGACATTGAAGGTTTTGTGCTGATGTGTTTGGTTCTTGTTTGTAACACTGTGTTCTTTGTGTCCCAGAGAAGGATGAGATTCTGGCAGACGTCACGTCACGTTTGTGGTTCACGTACAGAAAGAACTTTCAGCCGATTGGTGAGAGTCAAAGTCCTCAATCCTATTTTTATCGTCCAAGGGCTGCATTTAATTATTCATCCGGATAGATAAATCTGTTTAGTTTGGTTTGTTAATGGACATAATGTTACAGGTGGCACTGGGCCCACTTCAGACACTGGTTGGGGCTGCATGCTTCGATGTGGGCAGATGATTCTTGGGGAGGCCTTGATATTCAGGCACTTGGGTAGAGGTAAGATTACCACATTTGAAAACTTGTGTGTTATGTGGTTGGTGATTATGAGGTGAGGTCTGCTGATATCTGAGATGTGTGTTTGTATGTTTTATTAGACTGGAGATGGAGTCCAGGTCAGCGGCAGAGAGCAGAATATATCAGTATCCTCAATGCCTTCATTGACAAGAAGGACAGCTATTATTCCATCCATCAAATAGGTACTACTCCTTATCTACTTGCTGCTTGAATATTATAGGAAGATTGTTAAGTTACTCTCTTGACAGCTAAATTACTGTAGATGACATGGCTTGTTCTTTTTTTCAGCTCAGATGGGTGTAGGTGAGGGCAAGTCTATAGGCCAATGGTATGGTCCAAATACAGTGGCACAGGTACTCAAGTAAGTTGTCAAATTAAATATATTTTTTAAAATTATTATTTAAATATTTAGACTTTTGTTTTGCTTTTTGTGGTTTTTAGTTATATATTTAGTTATTATTATTATTATTATTATTATTATTATTATTATTTTTTTTTTTTGGTTTTGTGACTTTTAGTCATGAAATATAACTGGAAAAGACTATTGAAGCTAAGTAATCTTTAAATAAACTATTGTGCTTTGCTATATTGGAATAAAACCATCTAAACTTCTGTGCCCATCTAGGAAACTGGCAGTTTTTGACTCCTGGAGCCGACTGGCAGTTCATGTAGCTATGGACAATACTG
The DNA here is from genome assembly GCF_018812025.1 of Megalobrama amblycephala. Lineage (NCBI taxonomy): Eukaryota > Metazoa > Chordata > Actinopteri > Cypriniformes > Xenocyprididae > Megalobrama > Megalobrama amblycephala. Next base: position 16,390,490 of record NC_063051.1, read on the forward strand.
TGGTCATAGAGGAAATCAGTGAGTTCTCTTTCATAGTGCCCACATAGAATCTGCAGACTTCTTTTGCTTTATTTGCACTAATTTAGAGGGGAATCTGTGGGATTCTATGGGAATGGATTTGAGCTGACTATACTTTACTCTTATTAGTAGCTGAAAGCATGATATAATTAGCCAGTATATTTAAAGGGATAGTTCACCAAATTCTGTCATTATTTACTCACCTCATGTCATTCCAAATCTGTATGACTGCTAACATAAAAGAATATATTTTGATACATGTTTTTTGTCCATAAAATAGATGTCAACATTCTTCAAAATATCTCCTTATATTGGTAAATTGGAGAATTGAAGAGATGACTGAATTTTCATTTTTGAGTCAATATTTACATTACATTATATATGTCACAATCCGACATGCCTCTTCTGGTAGCTGTGATGCCTGATTAATGGATTTTTTTTTTTTTTTTTTTTTTTTTTTTTGTAATTGCTAATTAGGGTTAGTACACAACAGACCAGTTTTAATACACAGTTCATAAATTTTGTTTTGCTTTTTGTGATTTTTAGTCATGAAATATAACTGGAAAAGACTATTGAAGCTAAGTAATCTTTAAATAGAGTAGACTATTGTGCTTTGCTATATTTGAATACATAGAGAAGAGATGACAGATGACATGATTTTATTATTGTTATTTTTAAATGACTTGCTTCTGCAACTTTGCAACACAAAAAATAAATATAATTATATTAAAAAAAAAAACAACAACTGAAAGTTAATAACTGAATGTTAATTTTAATTAGTCAGTAGATAATAAGTATTTGTTCCCTTTCTTTAGTACTTGGTTGAACCAGCTTCAGAGATATTACAATTATCAGCCTTAGATCCTTCTTAATTTTACACAATGTTATGGAGCAATATTAGCCCATTCCTCTTCATGTACTTTGTAAGTTGAGGAGTTGCAGTGAGCAGCAGTTTATTCTTTCAGAGATTGAAGTCAAGACTCTGAGTAAGCCACTCAAGGGCATCAATTTCTTCATTTCATCAGTTTTTGGCAGAGTGCTTTAGGTTGTTGCCTTACTGAAACGTCCTTAGTTTATACTCTCTTGCAAAAGGGAGTAGGTTTTTATCCAAAATCTCCAGGTGTTTCACATAATAACACTACAATCAGCATATTTCACTGTGGCCATGTTGTTACTTGGCTGATGTGCAGTGTTAGATTGTACGCCACACAAACAACTTTTTGTTTGAGCCAAAAGTTTGACTTTGGTTTAATCAAACCATAAGGCTTTATGTCTTTCAAGTTTCTACATACAACAGCTTTTGTTTTTTGTCAGTTTCCCCAAACCTTCCTTTTTGTGCAATAGCTTGAAGATGGTTTTCCCATAGAAATCTTGTTCATAGATATCATAGACAACTTGGACAGAGACCGTAGCTTGATTATAACTGCAAATGTAAACATACCTAATGACTTTTGTAACTTAGTCAAAGTGTCTTGGGTCATTGCAGAATTGCAAAAACCATATTGAGGGCTGAATATTTTTTATCAAGGTTGTACTTTACCTTTATACAGTTATGTGTGTATCAGATGTTTTTAGTGTCAGGACTAATTCTTGAGAGAGGATGTCTGATTTCACAATTGTCCCAATTAGGCCATAAATGACTAAGGTATTTGATAATGGTTGTTTGTACTGGCTGTCCATAGAGAGGCTGTGTATGCCGTGGCTGGACTTCGACAGGGGTGCATGTGCGATTTCTGATGAGCCTCGGGAGATGAATGGTGATCTGGAGGGGGCTTGTGCTCTGGCAGAAGAGGAGACGGCTCTGTGGAAACCCCTTGTTCTGCTGATTCCTCTAAGACTGGGCCTCAGTGATATCAACGAAGCTTATATTGAACCACTCAAGGTAAATCTATAACATTATCTGTTGTATGAATTGATGTTGAACACTGTTACCTGTAAAGTGTGAGTAGAATGTCTTTATCTACTATAGCTGTACTTTATCTACTTGCTGTACAAGCAGTGGGCTTTATTTTCATGTCTTATCCACAGCAATGCTTCATGATGCCTCAGTCATTAGGAGTAATAGGTGGAAAGCCAAACAGCGCCCATTACTTCATTGGCTTTGTAGGTAAGCAGAGTTTTTCAAGCTAAACCTATAAAAAGTCTGTGCTCAATTAGTGGCTGATGAACCAAATGGTTTACCTTCTGATAAGAATCTCTGATGACAGGGAAAAAACAATACTAAATGCAAAAAATTAGGTGCAACTAATAATTTATTAGCACATAGTTTGGATAGCAAAATAAGTAAACGTTTCCCATACCTTTTGTTATTGGCAGAACCAAATATCGTCTGCGAATCAGTATCTACGGTATGTTGCCGCAAATTTGTCTAGTGTACTTGGTAGCTAGTCAAATTAGGCAGATGCTAACATGTACAAAGTAGTGTGTCGTCCTCAATTTTAAAAACCTTAAATATTAACTCCAGCCCATACTACATTAATTTAAATATGGTTTGTCAATCACAATGTCCTTAAAGGTGCAGTGTGTAAATTTTAGGAGGATCTACTGACAGAAATGCAATATAATATACATTACTATGTTTTCAGTGGTGTATAAAGACCTTGCATAATGAACCGTTATGTTTTTATTACCTTAGAATGAGCCATTTCTATCTACCGATCATGTTTCGTCACTATGTCCTTCTTCTTCTTTGGTGTTTTTAGAGGCAGCTTGCATCGTCACTAGTAGTAGTAGTAGTAGTAGTAGTAGTAGTAGTAGTAGTAGTAGTAGTCCTAGTAGTAGTCCTCTGGTTTATTAGAAACAGAGATCGTTCTTTGTTAAAAGTAAGAAACCTCATAGCTTTACTGGCTACTCTCTGCTGTCTCAGACAACATCTTTGTCCTGTGTTGGCCACCGTAGCGCCTCTACGTGCTTCAAAAGGGAGGGGTGAGCAGTGGACTGAGCAATTTGCAACCTCACCGCTAGAGGCTGCTAATATTTACACACTGCACCTTTAATGGTGTAAATTATTTTTTTGTATACTTCGTTATTTTAATACAATGACATTTTTGTTTGTATTTAACAAACCATTGTGTGTTGGGATGCCACTTAATGTGAGTTTAGAAGCACTACTGTTTTTACTGGGACTCTTGAGAGGTTTATCTGTGTGGTATAGATTATGTAAATGTTAAATGCTGAATGGCAGCATATTGAGTTTCAAACGGCTTCATTATCTTTTCTTATTGATGGCGCCCTGCAGGTGATGAGCTCATTTATCTAGACCCCCATACAACTCAGCCAGCAGTGGACCCAAGTGAATGCGGTCAGTTCCCAGATGAATCCTACCACTGCCAGCACCCTCCCTGCCGAATGCACATCTGTGAGCTTGACCCCTCCATTGCTGCTGTAAGTAGGGCTTGATGCAGAAGAAACAGTTTCACTTTATTTTGATGGTTCCTTTACCATATTCCGTTGACTATAAGTAACGCTGCAACTCATGTCTACTAACTCTCATTAGATTGTTAGTAGAGTTTTAATAGACTGGTAGGGTTAAGGTTAGAATGAGTTGACATGTACTTGCAAAGTTACTTATAGTCAATAAAATGTCTGTTGGAGGAGCATCACAATAAGGTGTTAGCAGATATTAAGCAGACAGTCTACTAATGCTCCAATGAGAGTTAGTTGACATGTAGTTCCAAAGGACCTTATAGTCAACAGAAATGTTCAAAAGGGACCATCAAAATAAAGTGTTACCAAAGAAACAAATTATTCATTTCAGTATTATTTATGTCCACCTAGTAGAACACCACTGATTAACCCATTTAATCCCACGTAACAACAACAAAAAGATCAGTGTTTTTGTCACCAAATCAGCATATTAGAATGATTTCTGAAGGACATTGTGATACTGAAGACTGGGGTAATGGCTGTTATACAGCTGTATATGTATATTTAGAAGTATCGTTAAAGAGAAATATGTATTTATTCTTGGATTATCATTCCATTTTCCTCACAGTTGCCTGATATCCAAAGAGTAAAACACATGTGCTCACTTAGCTTGGAAAACTTTGGGATTAAATACAGTTGTTGTTAGGTGTCAAAAACAGTAAAAATTAATAACAGTATCATGTTTGCCAAATTTTGTCCATCAGGGCTTCTTCTGTCAAACAGAGGATGATTTTGATGACTGGTGTGCACAGATTCGTAAGGTACTTAAGCCAAAAATGACTTTATTTTTCGTAGTCTGTTTATGTTTGTGCCTCTGGTTCACTTTTGTTTTTCCCTTGAAAAGGTTTCCAACTGTAGAGGTCTTCCTATGTTTGAATTAGTAGACAGTCAGCCATCTCATCTAATTAGCACTGATGTACTTAATCTTACTCCAGGTAATCTCTTAAACTGCTTGTTCATAGATTCAAAACTCTTAAGATTTACGTTTATAAATACACACCATATGTTATTGTTCCTCAACAGACTTTTCAGATTCAGACCGGCTCGAGCGCTTCTTTGATTCTGAGGATGAAGAATTTGAAATCCTGTCTTTGTGAAGAACAGTTGCATTTGCCAGACTTTCAGAGTTCTGTGGTAGAGCCGCCTCAGAGGAAACAGAAGAATACCATTGACGTCCAAGGCCACTGTGGAATAGTCACCTGCGTCAAACACACAGCTTTCTTCTTAAACAGCTATACTGACTGCTCTTTGTCACCCTGAGTGAGCCGAGGTCAGGTTTCATGGTCACAGGCACTCAGGACCATCAGTATGTATGTACTTTGTCGCATTTATGTGTATCCATATTGAGTCTTAACGCTATAGATTAATTTTTAAGTGATATGGTGCCTTTTTACCCCCTTAACTTAAACACAGGTTTGCCATAACACATTTTATGGTTTTGGGTAGGAGACATGCTAATCAAATTTGATTGAGCAATTACTCTCAACCAATGAAAGTCAGTGAAATTTTGGACCTGTATGAAATTGTAAATGACAACCAAGGAAGGTTGGGCATTTGCAGACTGCATAGGATTGCTTGTAATTATACAAGAATGATTTTGTCTTCATGTTTAAAATCTCTGTACACAAGTTTATTTTATGAATTATTTATTTAATCATTAAAAAATTAAAAACAAAACAATTAAAATTTCTTAGGTTTTTCCACTATTTACAAGTGACAGGAAAAACAAAAGTTTATATAAAAGCAGTTGGAGATCCGTTCAGCTCCACAGCTTTCCAACTGGCTGATTCTCCACTAAACGGATGATTTCTTCACTCAAATGCTTAATATCTTTGTGCACCTCTTCTATGGTCCTTGCAGCATCAATCACCTAGATGAAGAAAGACAAAAGATAAATTAAACTAATTCAAAGATAGTTACCTACTGTAAATGTGTACAATAATTAGGATTACACTAGATAAAAATCACCTTCCAGTTGACTGAGGAATCTTGCATGAGCTCTTCAAACCTTTGATGAACCGTGCGTTGGAAAGCACTCGTCTCATACCGTTCAATTCCGTATTCTCCACGGTTTGCTGCCATATTAGGATTGAGCTGCAGAAACATCACCATGTCTGGTTTTGGAAGTCCCACATCTGGATTCATGCACCACTCCAGAGAGAAGCCCTGAACATATCAAACAGCTAAATTAATGTCTCTACATCTGACCAGAGTCAGATCCTGTTAACCGTTTCAAAAATAAACAACTGTAAAATACCTTAAAAGGATAGTTCACCCCAAAATGAAAATTTGGTCATCATTTACTCACCCACAAGTTGTTCCAAACCTGTATAAATGTCTTTGTTCTAACCCAACACAAAGGAAGATATTTGGAAGACTGTTTGTAACCAGACTCCCCTCTTGATAGTATTTTTTTTCCTACTATGGCAGTCAATGGGGGGCAAGATTTGCTTGGTTACAAACATTCTTTCAAATATTTATACAGGTTTGGAACAACTTGAGGGGGAGTAAATGACCAAATTTTGATTTGAGTGAACTATCCCTTTAAGGAAGTATTTAAGAATATACACTAAACTACATTTTTAAAAAAGGTTTGGGGTTTGTAAGAATTGTTTTTGAAAAGAAATCTCGGTAACACTTTACAATAAGGTTCATTAGTTAACTACATTAATGAACTGCACTTATATAGCATTTATTAATCTTTGTTAGTTTCAACATTTACTAATAAATTATTAAAATCTTGTTAACATTAGTTAATGCACTGTGAACAAACAATGAACTGTATTTTCATTATCTAATGTTAACGGAGATTAGTAAATACAGTAACGAATGTATTTCCCATGGTTAGTTCGTGTTAGTTAATACATTAACTAATGTTTAACTAATGAACCTTATTGTAAAGTGTTGCCGAAGTCTCTTATGCTCACTAATGCTGCATTTATTTAATCAAAAATGCAGTGAAGCATTGTGATATCTTTTAAAATAACCTTGCTATTATATTATTAGTATTTGCAAAATGTAATTTATTCCTGTCATTCTAATATCTAACATTTTTTAGTATCAGTGTTTGTGGGAAATGATACATTTTTAGGATTCTTTGATTATTAGAAAGTTCAAAATAATATTTATTTAAAATCAAATTCTTTTGTAAATATATATAAAAACTTACTGACCCCAAACGTTTGAATGGTAGTGTATGTGAACATCCTTTATACATTAATACATTTTTTTTTTTTTTTTTTTAATTTTTATTCTCCCAGTATGTGTTAAAGTGACACTAAAATGAAAACACTCACAGGCTTGGCACTAGTAAAAGCCACTCCTGAAAACGCATAGCGGTCCACCACTAGATTAATCCCTTGTTCCAACTTCTGTTTCATTAGAGGCCTGAAGTAAGAAAACAGAGACTGACTGGGTGACAGATAGACCAGTCAATCTACTTAATGAATGATAAATCAATGAAGCATTACTGTGCATGCACTTTACTGGATTAGTAATAAAACTCTGGAGTGATCACCTACACCATTTCCCATCGGTTTGCAGAAAACAGCAGATGAACAGTGTGATCCTCCAGATTACTCTTTTTCTCCAGGTATGAACTGATGAGTTGACCAATCTTAGTGGTTCTGTCTGTATAAAAGAAACCTTTTATCCTCAGTACAAGAAATACAAACACTGCACATGGATTAAGTCTCTCTCAAAACCCAGCAAGCTGTCTCACTGTCATGCGGTTTCTTTTATTTTCTATTACGATTTTTATGTTGTCTAGTTAGGCAGCTCACCGACTGGATTTTTGAGACACATTTATATGTCCTATTGATTTCACAAGCGGTGTACCAATGTTTTTTTAAACATATAAGAGCTGCAAAAACTGCGGGATGATTCACTATCACGTTACTGTTTCAGAGTCTGTCTAGGTAAAGCTCCACAAACAGGTTCATATGGGATAGTCAAAGATAAGTGACTTTCACCTGGAAATCGCATAATTTCTGCCGCTCGTCCGCTCTGCTGTAACGCCTGCACAAGTTTTTGGCATTGTGTGGTTTTCCCGGCTCTGTCAACTCCTTCCAGAACAATCAAAGCTCCTCTTCTGCAAGACATGGCTCTTAAAATCAACTAAAAAGGTGGAAGAACAGGGAGGAAATACTGACAATGGAGAGCAAATCTTTCATAGGCCGTGAAATGTTTACGCGGTATTTTTCTTTTTTAAAAAAACCCAGCCTACGTCATTCCACTTCTACGGTGCCCGCGAATGGACAAATGTGATTCTTTCCTTTTCAGTGAGGACAGTTTATAATCAGTTATTTAATAGATTTAATATATTATATTATTTATTTACTTAAGCAAAGTGTAATGAAGTACCAATATTCATTGTCGGCATTTATGCCTTTATTGAATTTGTTTATTAATGTCTGAATATCAGCATATTAAATACTTATTTTGATGAAAATGTTATATATTAACAAAATGTTATTAATGAGAGAGTGCAAAAAAAATCTATCTTCAAAACCATGTTTGCTTTATCTAAATACAATTTTATAAACATATAAACAATGTACGTTTTAGAGCTTTTTTTTCTCATTTTTTTAATTAAAATTTTAAAAATACAAAACCATAATTTGCCGTGAATTTGCATACATCATTCGACAGTGCGTGCCACGTCATATCCTTACACAGTGAAAAAGTTTAATCTGTGATTATATTTTTATATAGATCATTGAATGCAGCCAAAGAACATTTTAGATATTATGCCCATAGATTTATTTTTATTTATATAATTATTTAACCAATTTTAGCCAATGAGGTGCAACTGGGGAGGGAAAAGGCTGTGCGTGATGCAGGCCTTCTTAGAGAAGGAGGATTGTGAACCTGGAGTCTGGAGAAAACTGTGGTTTGTTTCTTCACTCTGTCAAACATACATTTCAGCTAGCTTTTGTTAAGCTGGCTTTATTTGCCTTACCAGGAAAAACACGTTTTGTTGCATCATTGGTTGAATAGTTTACAATAAGATCTGCATTCACTGATAGGCCTCAGGAGTTCAGCACAGCCCAAGATCCTGCAAAACCATCTGAACAAGATCAAGACAGGTTTGGAGCTACATGAGGGTGAGTAAATGAAAAGACTTTGTTTTGGCTGAATTATTCCTTTTATATTTCAAACACTAAAGCACTTTTTATGTTTTAGTTTATTTGGGGATATTGCAAGAACCACTTTATAAAACTGAAATGTTTTTGCAAAACGGAAAATACACAGAAAATAACAGAACAGTGGCCAGCTTACAAAAAGTAATTTATAAGTCATTTATTCATAAGAAAAAAAAACCCCTAAAAGATGAAAAATACAAGAAGTTGATGATGTTTTATAGCAGTTCTTCTATAAAAATGTAACAACTACTAGTATTGTACTAGTATCAGTTAAAGTAATATGCAAATGACTTTTTTTTTCCACTTTCAAAGGGTGTTGTCACTAAAAACAATCGAAAACCACTGATATAGGGTTAAAAGCTGAACTTGTTATTGATGACCAGTCAGACTCTACTCTTGTGGCAGTGTTTAAGAGCATCAGCCAAGGCGTCCAACACCATGTCCACATTGGCCTTGCTGCTGTTACATCCCATCAGTCCCACACGCAAAACCTGTAAAATAACATGAGAAACAAAACATTTACAGTACGTTTACAATTACTGACCCGTGCGTCTCTTTAACACACTATGTCATAGTACTGGGAATGGTTTGTTGTCCTGGTGTCTTGTCAGTTATGATTAATCAAATCCAATAGCTTCTCACCATGCCGGCAGATGGTCCCAGTCCCCCAGAGATTTCAATGTTAAAGGTCTTCATAATGTACCCTGTGATTTCCCGCCAGTCATATCCTGGGGGAGCTACTATTGTGGTCACTGTTGGCAGTCTTGCTTTCTATAAGAGTTTTCAGAACAGGTAATACTACATCCATTTGATTTGCATGCTATGTGAGATTTTTTTGTGATCTTTAAGGCTCCGTTTCTTCTACCAACCTTATCCTGCACAAACAGTTTTAGGCCCATTTCTTCTAAGCCTTTATGGAAGTACTCTGCAACCTCTTTGTGCCGTTTCCATGAGTTTTCAAGACCCTATAAAAATATGTGGCAAAGAAATGCTTTAGTTAAAGTCACCATGAAATCAAAATTGACAATTCTTGTTTTTAAATAGATTATTGCAGTATTTATTTTAAATGATTTCTCTGTGCACATCTAAAAAAATCCCTTATGTTTCTCAGATTTACTAATTCATGCTGATGTTTTTGGTCGTTTGCTCCTCAGATGATCATAATGTATTAATGCCAGGATAAAACTGAAATGTGAGTGTAAGGCAGAATATGATCTCACAGTCTCTGCGAGGATGGCCAGACTCTCCCGCAGACCGTAGAAGGAAGATATAGGTCCGGTGTGGTGATAACTGCACAAACAACAGTTACAGAAACTATGCACAATAGTCTTTCATTGTTTAGTGATAGAGATCTGTTTTAACAACATTGTAGTGTTTAATGATATTATGTCAGTGCTTGGTAAAAGTGATAAATGGTCCTTACGCGCGTACAGGCTTGTCATCACAACCCCAATAATTTGCCAACCAGCTCATGTCCAAGAAGTAAGAGATTGGTTTTGTCTTCCTGTTAAATATTTTCTGACTGTTTTGCCAAAAAAAAGAGAGAGAGGGTGTTTTAGAAATTTGTTTTTCTTTCCCACATAATAATGAAAAAAAAAAAAAAAACAATATTCCTTGGAGCTGTTTTGTCTCACCATGCTCTCTCACTGAAGGAGATTGGTGCAGTTCCTGGAGGGGCGTTCAAGACCTTCTGAGAGCCAGTATACATAATATCAATACCTAGAGATACAAAATGTACATTTTAAATCATGGACCTCAGGCAGTGATTATGGTGCCAGAACATGTAACATGATGATACCTTGCTCATCCATGTAGATGGGAGTACCTCCCAATGCCGCTACTGAATCAACCAGAAATAAACAGTTGTACCTGAGTGACAGAAAAGAATTTACTCAAAAAACAAAATAAACACACACACACACATCCCATAAAACTTTCTGATTTATAAGCTTGTTTCCTCATGGGGACCAAAAATGTCCCCACAAGGTCAAATTTACTGCTATTACTGTCCTTGTGGGGACATTTGGTCCCCAGAATGTAAGGAATACCAGGACACCATCCATCCATCCATCCATCCATCCATCTATCTCATTTAAATACCTCAGTCACATCCATCCACCCATCCATCCATCCATCCATCCATCCACCCACCCATCCATCCACCCATCCATCCACCCACCCATCCATCCATCCATCCATCCACCCATCCATCCATCCACCCACCCATCCATCCATCCATCCATCCATCCATCCATCCATCCATCCATCCACCCATCCATCCATCCATCCATCGTAAATGATGTACTACTGGTTAGTCATGGTAGAATGTATTAGGGGGAGGAACGTTTTCATTCTAGACAGCATTTGATTGGACAAAAATCTGTGTAGTGCAACATGATGCAGCAATACATTTTTTCTCTGTTTTCTCAGAAGAGGAAGACTGTTGCATCTGCTAAAGGTGACCTCAAAGTTTATAAAATGGACTAAAAGACCAAAACACCATTTTTTTATTTTTTTTTTAAATAGTCATGAAACCCCAGAACAGATATGTATAGGCTGCACATCATTGAAAACACTAAAGGTACTCATTAATTTTATTTATAATTTGAAATTAGTTATTTTTGCATTTTTCAGAGCGATTTCTGTCTTCCAGTTTGAAAAGCAAAGTCGGAGCAACGTCACAAAATCTGACGTCATCATGTACCACCGGCAGGATCCGGAGTGCTGGTTGGTTCCAAGTATGGGCTGGTCGAACATGCTGACGTCACCAGTTTCTACATTTATTCATGACTTAAAGCTCATTCAATCCAATCACTGCGCTGTAGTATGCATAAGATTATAATTGCGGTATTATGCTTGAGGAAGTATCACTTCTCTCGCCTCGGTCTCTTGTCATTCAGAGACATATCGTTGGTGCTTGTTTCCTCAGTGCTACAACTCAAAAATGCGACGCGACCAGAGCAGAAGTTTGGGTGCATGTGGATTGTTTTGCTGTAATCTACCAGCACAAATGGAAAATATGTTCGCATTACAGCGGATAATTCAAATGTCACAAAAGTGCTGTTCATCAATTCTGCGTTCGGACACGCGAGCCGTATGTTTCCCTCAGCACAGCAGCACATGAGTGTTGTTTGTATTTTGCCCACGATGCGATCAGAACTGGAGTTTGAATACGAACACATATGATCGGTTTCAGCGCGGAGCTCCGCGATGAGTTTAACAACACTAGCCACGTGGATCCTAGCTCATATACAGAATAAAGTATCCGTGTTTAAAGTTTTTATAGACATATTTCACATATTCTCCTACACCAAACGTGACCCATCACGGTGTATGCACACATATTTCACTAAGTCTTCTTCAAATGAAATATATGTGCAAACTGGACACTGATACAGTGGTGTAGCCTATCTGAATGCAACGACACGATTATTCTGATGAACAAAAGACTTAGAGAATGGACAAAATTAAACTATGTCTTTATTCTTTCCCTGTTAAATGATGTGTAGTTTATCATGAGACTGTAGTACTGTTATTAGCCCTTTTAAATATTCTTTCGCATTTCTCCCTTGTGCTTGGGAGTTTGTTGTCATTTTTCTCTGTGCTCATATATTAATGTTCATTATTGTGTATAATGAGTGTGTTGTAGGTCTGTGTTTCATTGGTTGTTCAGTCCCCTCTTCCCCCCCTCTACACTCCCACTTTTCCAGAGCTTTACACGCCCATTTTTACAAAGATTTTTGTACACAGCTCAGAGGTGTGAACGACCAGGCTAAAACAGGGGGGTTTCATGACCCTTTAAGGAAAAGGTCTATTCAGGGAGGAGATGTCTCACTTGTGGCAAAGGTCACCTATGCCATCTATGGGGTGGACCACTCCTGTGGAGGATTCTCCATGTGTGAGGAAGAACACCACTGGCCTGTATTTGTCTAATGCCTTTAAAACAGGACAGACATAGTTAATCATATGTAGTTAATACATAAGTGGTTAATGAAATATATATGATTTTTACCTGCTCAATTTCCTCATTTGTAAAGTACCCACCAGCAGAGGTTACAACTGTGTTCACTTTGGCACCTGTTGAAGAGTGTTTGATATGAATTGATGATGTTCTGAATCACTTTTATAATTCTCAGTTCCAGGCTTTCTACTAAAAGCAGAATCACTACCTATCCTCTCAGCGATCTCCGCAGCCCTCTCTCCCCATATGCCATTGACAGCTATGAGGACACTCTCTCCAGGCTCCAGCGAGTTAAAGATGGCACACTCCATAGCAGCATGACCCGGTCCACTCACAGCCAGAGTCACGCGGTTTCGGGTCTGAAACGCATACTGAATGCCACTCTTAATCTGATTCATAATCTGAAAGAAAATTGAGCAAACACTGAATGAATTTCATTCATAGATTTTAAATTTTGACAGGATTATATTTATTAAAATCTCTGATAAACAAGCTACATTACTGTTTTCTTTTTTCAACATGTCACTAACCACATCCAAGTAATTTATGTTGCAGCTGTTTAAGTGGATAGTTCACTCAAAAAAGAACATTGTCATCATTTACTGAGCCTCATGTTGCACCAAACCTGTATGACTTTCTTTCTTCTGTGTGGTATGTTGGTAGAATGTTGGTAACCAAACTGTTTTGATCAAGAGACATGTCCCAAAATATCTCCTTTTACCATATGTTCCACAGAAGAATAAAAGTTTTGAACAACATAAGGGTAAGTATGATGATCAATTTTTTTTATTTTTTGGTATTTTTTTTTCCTTTAAGCAAATATGATTCGAAATAGTAAAGCATCATATATTGTATAAAAGTGAAGACCTAAAAAGTCAGTCCCTATAGTATGCATTTAATGAGCACATGTATTGTATTACCTCAATAGTTTCTGCATGCAGGTGGCCCAGCATGGGCTGTGCTCCAGCTGCTGAAATTCGTGCGGGTACATTGGACGGTCCTGGTCCCAGCATAAGCCGTTTGGGGACATGGAAAGGCTGTAACAGACATTCCGGTGGAAGAACAGACAGAGAGGACATAATGCTGCCGGCACACTGACAGACTGAGGCAATGGTTAACTCATGTAAACTGTGGGCAAACCTTTCACCTGTTGGCCAATCATCTCACTTTAAGTCCTGTGAGTCCTTTGTTAACTGAGTAAAGACCACTTACACTAAAATCCTAAAAACTTAAATCATATTTTAGGTCATAATTTTTAACTTTAAAACACAAATTAATTGAATACAAAAGCAAATTTGTAAAATGAAATAGAGCAAAAGCATTCATTTATTATTCCAGAATCTTTCAAATTTAGTTGGACATTTAATTTGACAATGTCTGCTCATAAAAACAAAAGCAAACCACAAATGTCAGTTGAATATCACAAATAAATATTTTTCAAAATTCTTTATTTATGTATTTTTACATGTAAATTGACAGTGTAAAGCAAGTTTTGAAATTCACAGTTTTGCTCTGAAGTTGGGTTAATCATTAGTTGCTTATCTTTGCAGTGATGTAATCAAATTTTATTTACATTTCCTGAAGAAATGTACAATTACAGTAGAGCTGTAACAACATTGTATGTTAACAATATTCATTAACTAATATTCATATTTTAATGCATACAATACTATTCTGTAATTTAGGGGTCTAAGAGACCACACAGATATTTTAATTAGTGCTGTCAACTCGATTAATCTGTGTGTGTGTGTGTGTGTGTGTGTGTGTGTGTGTGTGTGTGTACACGTATATACAGTCAAACCAAAATTTCTTCAGACACCTTGAACATTTCATTCATTATTAAAGTTTATTCACTATATTTTTTAAAAAAGGTAATAAGTTGACAAGATCTCAGAGTTAAACTGTCAGAAAAAAATAATGTGAATTATGTCAGATAACACTTGGTTAAAACATGGTCAGGTCAAAGTGTCTGAATAATTTTTGGTTCCAAATTTTTTATCATTTTTACTGGTAGTCCACTGTATAAAGAATTTTTGGGTATAATATGTCACAGTTTACTTTATTTTGCTATCCTCAGTTACATAAATGAGCTATAGTGTCCTGCACCCACTAGTAAAAATATATAAAAAATAATTTTTGATTTGACTGTATATATAAACTTTTATGTTAGATGTGAATCGATTTGACAGCACTAATTTTAATAGCTCAAATGTATTTCACATTTATGTACTTTTTTCAAATTCTATAACAATTATAAACAAAACAATTATAAAACGATTATAAACAAAACAATTATAAAAGCATTCATATTTTGAAGAATGTTGGTAACAAAACAGTTTCAGTTCCAATCAACTTTCATTGTATGGACAAAAAATACAATGGACGTCAATGGGAATTGAAACTGTTTGGTTACCAACATTCTTCAAAATATCTTTTTTTTTTTTTTTTTTTGTAGTCGTACTGGAACAACATGAGGGAGAGTAAATTAAGACAGAATTTTAATTTTTTGGTGAACTATCCCTTTAAGATGAAATGTTGGATTAATTATGAAATGTATTATTATTATTATTATTAATAATGTTTGTTTGAAATGTTTGTGTAAAGTGTTAACCAAAGCATTTTTGAATATACTTCAAACATTCACAATAATTAATAAAAAAAAAAGCCAATTAAAAACAAATTAACTATAATTATATGCCATATAGTAGCATTGTTGCCATAGCAGTTCCTGACAGTGATGACTATAGGGCGAGATATGGAATGTGCTTCTTGTGCTTTGTTTACAGTGGTGCCGGTGTCTTGTGCTTAATAAAGAGATGCTTCCCTAGAGGCTGAGAGCTGAAAGAGCCATGACTGTAAACCACCCTCCCTCGGACTATAGTGCCCTTCACCTTCCCTCGCAGAGCAAGGCCAATGTATGGAGTCAACTGAAAAGAGAGAAAAAGTAACAATTTCCCTTCATCAATATATGAAATGTCATATTGGTTTATGTAAAATTTGACCTACCTTGTTTTTGTGATGTATGTCATCTTCTTTCACCTAGGAAATTATACGACACGCATTAACTTGCAGGCTCCAAAAAGCTTTCAGTGTATTTTCAGAGAAACACAGAATTAGACACGAGCATGTTCTATCTTGCTGTCAGTCATTTCAAGCATCTCAGCTCAACCCCCTTGAGTGAATCCCACTCCTTCTCACCGTAAACTCTTTTTCTGGGTCCCAAATGACTAAGTCTGCATCGTGACCTGGAATGAGACTCCCTTTTTGGTTGTCAAGACGACAGAGTTGAGCAGGCTCTTTACACAAGAGTCTTGCTGCATCAGAAAATGAAAATCCTCTTTTAGAAGCTGACGTCCAGAACAAAGATAGACCTGTTGGTAAACAGCAAGATGAATGGAAATTTTAGTAACGCCAGTTAAAGGTGCTAAAGAGGATGTTTTGTTTTATACATTTTTGCAATATTACTTGAAACTGTCTTTACTAACTGATAAAAGACTATTTATTAGGTGCACTGAAAGGAATAATATTAATATACATCATCTGTGCACGAGGTAGGGCCTTAAAAACATCAGCCAATCGTTTACGCAATCATCGTGTAAACGATTGGCCCTCTGGCTTGTCAATCACTGCCATTACGTTCCTTGTGAGAGACGTGCGCGGATTGGCCCTCTCACTTGTCAATCACTGCCATTACGTTCCTTGTGAGAGACGAGCGCGGCTGCGCGCTCCAGTAACTTTCCACACTCCACAGGCGCCGCATGCAATGTTTTTGTCAGGAGACAGGAGTAACAACTGCAGATTATGAGTTACCTGCGGTGAGTCCGACATAATGAATCCACTAACACGACACAGCGAATGCCGGTGGTAAACACTCGTGTTCCAATACTCGTGCACGAGTTTTGGGAGGCGTTCCCTCGAAATTCTTACGCATGTAACTCAGTAACAGTCTTTGGTTTCTCAGTCGACGAAAAGATCCTCTTTAGCACCTTTAAGTTTTGCTAACTCGTAATATATTAAACACTCTTGCATTTTATCAATTAACTTGCAGAACCATAGATTTCTCCATAAATTAAATTGATCATAACATTTGATCTAATCCCAGTTGCAATAACAGATAAAAATTCACAGTTCAGGGTGGGAAAGTATGTGAACCCAGTAAGTTGATACCCAGCTAACATCTGTTTAAAGTTATCTGGTCTTTAATAATATTCTCAAAACATTAGCACAAAAACATTATTTATACGTTGTTCATGGAACGTTTTTTTCCTGAAACGTTTTAATTGAATGTTTGTCTAACATGTTACTTAAGAGAACATTCAATAGCAACTTCATAATGTTTGCAAAATCATTAAATGTAATGTTTCCTTAAAAGATTAGTTCACTTTAAAATGAAAATTACCCCAAACTTTACTCACCCTCAAGCCATCCTAGGTGTATGTGACTTTCTTCCTTCTGATGAACACAATCAGAGTTATATTAATAAATATCCTGACGCATCCGAGCTTTATAATTGCAGTGAACGGGACCAATGAGTATGAAGCTGAAGAAAGTGCATCCATTCATCATAAATGTACTCCACACGGCTCCAGGGGGTTAATAAAGGCCTTCTTAAGTGATGCATTTGTGTAAGAAAAATATCCATATTTAGCAAGTAAAATATCTAGTTTCCGCCTTCCGTATTCAACTTATGAAGAAAGTGTAACGCCTCTCGCAGTTCAAAACGCTTATGCTACATCCTATACCTTCCGTATTCAACTTACAGAAAAAGTGTAACTGACACGACGCCAGTTACGCTTATTTCATAACTTGAAGACGGTCTGGCAGAAGCTAGATATTTTGCTTTATAACTTGTTAAATATGGATATTTTTCTTACACAAACGCATCGCTCTACTTCAGAAGGCCTTTATTAACCCCCTGGAGCCGTGTGGAGTACGTTTATTATGGATGGATGCACTCTCTTCAGCTTCATACTCGTTGGTCCCATTCATTGCCATTATAAAGCTTGGACATGTCAGGATATTTATTAATATAAATCTGATTGTGTTCATCAGAAAGAAGAAAGTCATATACACCTAGGCTGGCTTGAGGGCGAGTAAAACTTGGGGTAATTTTCATTTTAAAGTGAACTAATCCTTTAACGTTCCCATAACCAAGAAAAAAAAACATTTTTAAAACATTAAAAATTCAGTATTATGTTTTGCAGGTTAGGGTCTCTGACCAGGTCACTCCATATTTTCTTCTGCTGAACCCATTCAGTTATTTATTTACTCCTGGTCTTTGGGTCATTGTCCTGTTGAATCAACCCAACTTCTGTTGCACTTTAGTTGGAAGACAAAATTCTCTGCAAAATGTCCTGATAAACTTGGGCTTGAGCTTTCCTAACAGTCCAAAACATGACACTGCAAAGTAGCTCCAAACAATGATGGTTTGATGTTGGTGTGCCGTGTCGTTTTCCTTAGCATTGCGAGCCTTTAGTAAGTTTTGTCTGTGGAACACCATATTTGTGTTTTGTTTCAGCAGGCTTGTTTGTCAATTGTTGTGACTTTGATGAAGATCACATTAAATTTTAAGACCAGTTTATGCTGAGATCCACACTAATCCCATACTTTATTCTTGCGACTGTAGATCTTTTGTAAGTTGAATCAAATCTGGGACTTGATACCTGAATGTTTCTTAAGAGTTAATCATTAGTCTGATTGGTAAACTGTTGGTGGACCTCACACCGGACTTTGGCCATCATAAGACATACTCAGTATGTGAGTGTAGGAATGTATTGGGTACAATGACAGCCTACCAAACTGCAGAGAAGAGATCCCTCCCCACGCCTGTGTGAAATCGCCTCTGTCCAAACACTTCAGGTCAGGTGTGCACGGTGAATGATCTGACACAACCATATCAATCTCACCAGCTTTGAGTGCAGACCACAAGAGCTCCTGACAAAGAAACAGATTCATTACTGACAGATTATAGTTAGAATGCACTATAATCACAGTTCATTAAATAGTCTCATGTTGTTCCAAACCTGTATGACTTTCTTTTGTGGAAGATAAAAAGATCAATTTTGAAGAATGATGCAATTTTCAATAAAATTACAGGTAATGGGGCCTGGAGCTTTCAAGATTCGAAATGAATGCAACAGCACCATAATAAAAGTGTTCAAATTAAAGGGTTAGTTCACCTAAAAATTAAAGTTCTGGGTAACACTTTAGAATAATGGTCATTAGTTAACATTAGTTATTGTATTAACTAACATGAACTAACCATGATCAGTTAATTTGTTACTGTATTTGTTCATCTTTGTTAACGTTAGTTAATAAAAATACAGCTGTTCGTGGTTTGTTCATGTTAGTTCACAGTGCATTAACCAATGTTAACAAGATGTATTAGTAAATGTTGAAATTAACATTAACAAAGATAAATAAATGCTTTATAAGTGCAGTTCATTATTAGTTCATGTTAACTAATGTAGTTAACTAATGATCATTATTCTAAAGTGTTACCAAATTCTGTCATTAATTACTCACCCTCATGTCGTTCCATACCTGTAAGACTTTCGTTCATCTTCGGAACACAAATTAAGATATTTTTCATAAAATCAGATGGCTCAGTGAGGCCTCCATTGCCAGCAAGACAATTAACACTTTCAGATGCCCAGAAAGCTACTAAAGACATATTTAAAACAGTTCATGTGACTACAGTGGTTTAACCTTAATGTTATGAAGTGAAGAGAATACTTTTTGTGCACCAAAAAAACAAAATGATGACTTTATTCAACAATATCTAGTGATGGGCGATTCCAAAACACTGCTTCATGAAGCTTCAAAGCTTTACGAATCTTTTGTCTCGAATGAGTGGTTCGGAGTCACGTGATTTCAGTAAAAGAGGCTTCGTTATGTCATAAGTGTTTTGAAATTTCAATGGTTCACCACTGGGGGGCGTGACTTTGGCAGTTTTGAAATCACCCATCACTAGATATTGTTGAATAAAGTTGGTTATTTTGTTTTTTTGGTGCACAAAAAGTATTCTCGTTGCTTCATAACATTATGGTTGAACCACTGTAGTCACATGAACTGTTTTAAATATGTCTTTAGTAGCTTTCTGGGCATCTGAAAGTGTTAATTGTCTTGCTGGCAATGGAGGCCTCACTGAGCCATCTGATTTTATGAAAAATATCTTAATTTGTGTTCCAAAGATGAACGAAGGTCTTGCGGGTGTGGAACAACTTGAGGGTGAGTAATTAATGACTAACCCTTTAATAAATAAGGTTTATTACAAGTATTCTAAAGACATATAATAACTTTGTGCTATTACTATTACTTTAAAGGTGATAAAGAGGATCTTTTCGTCGACTGAGAAACCAAAGACTGTTACTGAGTTTTTGAAATGAGCGCATGCGTAAGAACAACCCCCCTTCCTTTCGAGGGAACGCCTCCCAAAATTCGTGCACGAGTATTGGAACACGAGTGTTTACCACCGGCATTCGCTGTGTCGTGTTAGTGGATTCATTATGTCGGACTCACTGCAGGTAACTCATAATCTGCAGTTGTTACTCCTGTCTCCGAACAAAAACATCGCATGCGGCGCCTGTGGAGTGTGGAAAGTTACTGGAGCGCGCAGCCGCGCTCGTCTCTCACAAGGAACGTCATGGCAGTGATTGACAAGCCAGAGGGCCAATCCGCGCACGTCTCTCACAAGGAATGTCACTGCAGTGATTGACAAGCCAGAGGGCCAATCGTTTACGCAATGATCGCGTGAACGATTGGCTGATGTTTTTAAGGCCCTACCTCGTGCACAGATGATGTATATTAATATTATTCCTTTCAGTGCACCTAATAAATAGTCTTTTATCAGTTAGTAAAGACAGTTTCAAGTAATATTGCAAAAATGTATAAAACAAAACATCCTCTTTAGCACCTTTAACAAGTTGTAGTGTAAATTTTACAGAATCTATAAAATGGCTTGAGCTATGAGGTTTATGATCGTTTTTCTGATACCTGGTTGGCTGTGTCTCGTATCGGTGGGCAGCATTTGAATTGAGTGGCCCGTGCTGGGATGTTCTCTGCTGTCAGGTTGAGGTAGTGATGGGTGGTCTCCACAGTCAGCGGAGCTCCAGCCTGTCTTGCTGCCCTAATGAGCTCCAGAGGCTGGGCTGATGACAGGTGCACAATGTGGCATCGCACTCTGATAATAAGAATGGAACAGCTGACCTGACATTTCTTGATTGGCTACTCTAGTCTGCAGAACCATCATTAGATAATCAAAAGTTGAGGTCTTTATCATCCTCATAGGTCTCATCATAACATACTGATACTGTAAGCAGAGCTGAGTGACGGTACGGATGGCCTTAAGCTCCATAATGTCAGGTCTAGACCTTAGGAAGGTTGAATATTCATGTGGATCTGAGGAACAAGAGAAAAGCAGGAATTTCCATTTTAAAAATAATAAATGTTCCTGATTTTTCAGTAGAATTTTAATTTAAATGACATTAAATGATTAATCTCATACCGCCCTTCTCAGCGGCTGGATGCTGGACTTCTCGCTCTGCATGAAACTATACCAAATAGGTGCATCATTACTGTAGAACTTCATTCATTTTAAGTTCCATAAGCAACATAATACTTTTTTCATTATTAATATTTATTGCTGCATATAAATTGTCTGAACAGTTATGTTCCATTATGTTGCACCCTAGGCACAATGATTATGAGAAGCTCATCATGGCAGAAATGTGTCATCAAATCAGATATGAGGTTGAAATGATTGGGCAGGCAGAATAATATGATATGGCTCACCAGCAGAACGCTGTCTGTGCCCTGGAGCTGTTTCATAGCTGCATGTAGATCAGCGTCACTCACATGAGGAAACTCATCCACTCCACTGTGGATCAGAAAGCACTTAAATCCAGCCACACCCGCCTGGACCATCGGCCTTAGCTCTAGCTGAGATGGATGGGCAGGCAGACAATCAGAGACAAATATATATATTTTTATTGTTATACTGGCAAAACATTGTTACGCCAATGAATGGAGACAAGCGACTGCCTTTATGAGTGAATCAATGACTCATTTACTCAACTGATTCATTCAAAAATGCTGATTCATTCAGGAACTAAACAAGCGTATGCCAATAAGTGTTCGAAATCGCATAGGTACTTCTTGTGAATATGTTCACGACTGTTAAAAAAGAATGTTCTATATAGTATGAATGTGTATGAGTTAGTATGCATATTTGGATGCAGTCGATGTCTTTTGGAAAGAATAATTTAATCAACCAATTTGTTCAAAAATGCTGATTCATTCAGGAATTAAACCAGTTAATGGCTGAGTCAAAAATGGCATAATCGGTACTTCTTTTGAATTGAACGTACTTTGCGGCTGTTAAAAAGTATGTGCTAGTATGAATGTGAGTAGTATGAATTAGTACACATGAAGTGTGAAGTATGCATATTTGGATGCAGCCAAAGTCTTTGGAGTGAATTGGTGAATCTTTGTGGATGGCTGCATCCAAAAATCATGTAATTTCTGAGTAAGTAATTCTGTTAAAAAAAAAAGAAGCATACCTTGTGACTGTTAAAAAGTATGTGCTACTGTATATAGTATGAGTGTGTGTAGCATGAATTTGTATGCATGAAGTGTGAAATATGCAGATTTGGATGTAGCTGATGTCTTCTGGAGTGAATCATTGAATCATTTGCTCAACCAATTCATTCAAAAACGTTGATTTATTCATTAACGAAACACATACTGTTTGCAGCTGTTAATTCTGCTTAGATGGATGAACAATGTAACTGATAATACTGTGTGTAAAATGTAAGTTACTTATTTGTTGAACTGTTATATAAATCCAATATCGCTCTCGCAATTGTGCTGGTCTGAAATTGTCATTTTTCACACTTCCAGGTTTGGAACGCAGAAGAAAATCAAACAAGATCAACTTTAATATAGGTATGACATAGCAAATCTTTTTTTGTGTGTTCCCAATTTTGTGTGAATGATATTTAAAAATTAGAAGATTATAACAACAGTTTAAAAACAAAATGTATTTCATTCAGGTAGTTTGTAGGCTGCATATAGTAGGAACAGCAGGACAGCTGAAACACCTTAAAGGGATAGTTCACCCAAAAATGAAAATTCTGTCATTAATTACTTTCTCTCATGTCGTTCCAAACCCATAAGACTTATCTTCGGAAAACACAAATGAAGATTTTTGATGAAATCTGAGAGATTTCTGTCCCTCTGTAGACAGCTCTGCAACTTGATGCTGATATTTGATGCTTCAAAAAGTTCATAAAGAGATTGTAAAACTCAGATTTCATAAAAAAAAAAAAAAATCTTCATTTGTGTTCAGAAGATGAACGAAAGTCTTACGGGTTTGGAATGGCATGAGGGTGAGTAATTAATGACAGAATTTTCATTTTTGGGTGAACTATCCTTTTAACTTGCGTGCGCATCACTTCTTACCCGTGATTTTTGCTCCACACATGCGTAGTAACACTCTCTTTGTTACTACCATGCATTTATTGAGCAAAAATCACAGCTAAGGTGTTTCAACTGTCCCTCTGTTCCTACTATACGTGGTCTATCCTACAATATGTAGATAAGTACCTGGTTGTCAGGGATGACTCCTCCCCAAAATGCTGTGTCTACAAAACACTGTCCTGTAGCAGCACGCAGCTTCTCATGAAAGTTTCCAAGAGTTGTAGTTGGTGGGATGCTGTTTCTATGTACCATGAAATTAATCAGTTATGTCAGTTTTATGTTATTTATCAACCTAGATTCCTCCACCATGCAAAAGGACCTTTTATCAGCTTGCAATTGAGAGTCCAGTTATCAGCTATATTATTTGTCATCATTATGAGGGAGTAAGGGAGACTGGGGGGAAGATTTTTTTGGTCCCACTTTATTTTAAGTGGCCTTAACTACTATGTACTTACATTTAAATTAATCATTTGATACAATGCACTTATTGTGTACATACATGTTTTTACATTGTACTTATATTTTAAAAACACCTGCATGTAATTACATCTGTAATTAATTTCTGTAATTACATTTATAATTACACTGTTGACCCATCCCTTACACCTTACCCCCACCCTTAAACCTACCCATACCACCAAAGCTTTCCCTAACCTTACCCGTATCCACCTCAATAGCAGCAAAAATGTTTTGCAATTCAATATGAACCCAATAAGTACATTGTACTAATTTTTTTATGTAAGTACATGGTAGTTAATGCCACTTAATATAAAGTGGGACTGATTATTACGGAAGAGGATTAGGGCAAAGCAATAATAAAAAAATAAAACCATCTCGAGATTAAAGTTGTTAAATTTTGAGAAAAAACTTTCGAGAAAAGTTTCGAGAAAAAAGTCGAGATAAAATGTTGAGAATAAACTCGTTAAATTACGAGAATAAACTCGTTAAATTTCGAGAAAAAAGTCGAGATAAAATGTTGAGAATAAACTTGTTAAATTACGAGAAAAAACTCGTTAAATTACGAGAACAAATTCGTTAAATTACTAGAAAAAAGTCGTTAAATTACGAGAACAAATTTGTTAAATTATGAGAAAAATGTTGTTAAATTTCGAGAAAAAAGTCGAGATAAAATGTTGAGAAAAAACTCATTAAATTATGAGAAAAAAGTCGTTAAGTTACGAGAACAAATTCGTTAAATTCCGAATTGTTCTCATAATTTAACGACTTTTTTCTTTTTTCAACTTTATTTTCATAATTTAATGAGTTTATTCTCAACATTTTATCTAAACTTTTTTCCCGAAATTTAACGTCATTTTTCTCATAATTTAACGAATTTGTTCTCGTAATTTAATGACTTTTTTCTCGTAATTTAATGACTTTATTCTCAACATTTTATCTCGACTTTTTTCTCGAAATTTAACGTAATTTTTCTCATAATTTAACGAATTTGTTCTTGTAATTTAACGACTTTTTTCTCGTAATTTAACGAGTTTATTCTCAACATTTTATCTCGACTTTTTTCTCGTAATTTAACGAGTTTATTCTCAACATTTTATCGCGACTTTTTTCTCGAAATTTAACATCATTTTTCTCATAATTTAACGAATTTGTTCTCGTAATTTAACAACTTTTTTCTTGTAATTTAACGAGTTTATTCTCAACATTTTATCTCGACTTTTTTCTCAAAATTTAACGTCATTTTTCTCATAATTTAACAAATTTGTTCTCGTAATTTAACGACTTTTTTCTCGTAATTTAATGACTTTATTCTCAACATTTTATCTCGACTTTTTTCTCGAAATTTAACGTCATTTTTCTCATAATTTAACAAATTTGTTCTCGTAATTTAACGACTTTTTTCGCGTAATTTAACGAGTTTCTCAACATTTTATCTCGACTTTTTTCTCGTAATTTAACGACTTTTTTCTCGTAATTTAACGAGTTTATTCTCAACATTTTATCTCGACTTTTTTCTCGAAATTTAATGTCATTTTTCTCATAATTTAACTAATTTGTTCTCGTAATTTAACGACTTTTTTCAACATTTTATTTCGACTTTTTTTCTCGAAATTTAACACGTTTTTTCTCTAAATTTAACCATGGAGATGGTTTTATTTTTTTATTATTGCTTGGCCCTAATCCTCTTCCGTAGATTTTTTTTTTTTTTTTTTTTTTTAATAACTGAAACTACTCTAAATCCACCATTTATTATAATGGTAATTTCAGTTCAGTCACTAAATTTTAATTTTAAAAATCTATACTCACAGGGGCATGTCTACAATAGTGGTCACCCCTCCTGCAGCAGCTGCCCTTGTGGCGGTCCAGTACCCTTCCCAAGTTGTACGACCTGGTTCATTAACGTGAACATGACAGTCCACTATACCTGGCATCACCAGACTGTTCCCCACATCCAATACCTGTTATAAAGATGCTGTCTAGTTAGTACAGGAATGGAAAAACATTTAAGTTTTAAATTAGATTTAGATGTTTTGCCAGAGATGTAACTATTTCAAAATAAAGCATACTGAGCAAAAATACAGTTCACTGAACACACGTGTACATTTATAGATTTGTTTACTTTGTACAATAGTAGGGCATGTTGTCAGTAATGGAACCTGCATGAAATGGCCTTTTCTAAAATTAATTATGAAACAAAATTATTGTAAATTACGAAGGCTTGGAACAAGGTGTTTAAAACCAACAAGCAAAATCTCATGTCCTTATGGGTTAAACCTGAGGACTGCAGCACCTCTAGTCTCCAGCAGGTGGCGTATGTCGCACTCTTATAGTCTAGCTCACCTTTCCAGCTGTGTGCGCTGAAGCTTCTGAATCAGGCAGAATGCTATGAATCTTTCCTTCCTTTATTAAGATAACTGCAGGTCGAATTTCTTCTCCACACAAAACCCTCTGGCTCCGCACAGCACTGACAGTTGATCCTGGCTCCATGTCTGCAATATCTTTTGTAGCCTATATGAGTGTGTTTCACTGTTCTGGCAGCAACAGCTTTCACTTTAGGGTCAATGTACCTCTTCTCATTGATCTTTATGTGGATGTCAGCAGGAAGATAAAAGTTCTTTGACCTGTGTTGGTTCTTATAACTTAAACATTCAGTAGATTGTTAATAAAGTAATTCAAGTTTGTTTTTTGGGAATGGGTTAAATAAGAAAAACTACGGTCAAATACATTCTGAAACTGAAAGATCTTCATGACAAAACTTCAAAATAAAAGTTTAACTTGAAGAAATAATGACAGAAATCTATTCTTGAAGTTATAATAATATATATATTTTTTTAATATCATACAACCAAGATATTTTTTCACCCGTGTTTTACTTTATACAGTTCTGTTGTGCAGCATCTTTTTTGATCATAAATAAAAACGCAGTGTTTTGTTGTAAATTAATTATATTTTCATTTGATTACATTTTAAAAGATTGATTAAATTGTTAATAATTAGACACCATTTTTGATGATAAATTGTTAATAATTAGACACCATTTTTGATGATAAATTTGTATTAAGTCATAAACCTTTATGGAATCCAGAAAAAAAATTAAAATGGAAAACACAGAATTTAGGAAAAAAATAAAATGAATTTCATTGGGTCCTATTTAAAAGGTAGCTTACTCTGTGGAGTTTAATTATGTTTACATTTATTTTCAAGGTCTTACAAATATGTGGAAAACATTTTCTTCCCCATAAATGGTAAATGAATATCATGATAAATATCAAATCCAACTAATATGGAAAAAAAAATGTAGTGAGAATGTTTTTGGCCATATCACCCAGCCCTAATTAGGCCTACTCAAACTGAGAATACAGCTGAAAATGGTGTCTTAGTAGGATTAGGTTTGTTTTTGTGTGATTTGTGTTGTGGTTGCATTATCCTGTATCATCATGTTTTTATTAGCAGTATTTTCGCTAAAGGCTTGTCCCTTTAAGACGGTATCAGGCGTCAGACCCACACCAGAGCTTCTTTAGCTGAATAAATTATTCAGAGCATTGCTCTACTGAGCTGAGACAGAGGAGCAGAAAGGGTTGGGATGGAGAAAGACACAAGGAGAGAAAAGCAGCCACAAGGGACTGCTCAGACTGGCATTGTGTCTAACTGAATGCTGTGGTTGCTCTGTGCTTGCTGTGCCTTCCTGTCTGGGTCATATCCCATGGTAAATCAAAGAAATGTCCCATTTCAATTTAAATTCAAAAAGAGAGAGAGAGAGAGAGAGAGAGAGAGAGAGAGAGAAGATAAAATGAAAACGAATAAAAAAATGCACTAATGTAAATCCTTCAGTCTAAGTACTCTTTAAATGAAATTCAATCAGAATAAAGTAAACTCAGTGCAAGAAATACTTGAGTAATTTATTATTAATAATTACTTTGGAATTTGTTTTTGTTTTTTTTAGGCTTTGCATATATGGAAGTGAAAATATATATTATAAATATGAGAATACACAAAAAAAAAAAAATAACTCTTTGAATGAACATAAAAAAAGTCATGGAAAGGATTTCCACATGATTAAGTTGCTTTATTTCAGCATTATGCAATTCTGTTATTCCAATTTAATGTACTTACGTTGGGTCAACTTAATTTATTAAGGCTGATTCAACTTATTTACTATGGTTGGTCACAGCTTGACAAAACAACTGACTAAGGAAGAATCTATGGAAAATAGTTATGTCCAACTTACTCAATTCAATCATGGACAGTGGTTCCACATGATTGAGACAAGTAAAATCCAATAGTATCGAACCATACAAAAAGTTTACATACCCTCAATTCTTAATACTGTGTGTGGTTACCTAGATGATCCACGACTGTTTGTTTGTTTTGTGATGGTTGTTCATGAGTCGCTTGTTTGTCCTGAGCAGTTAAACTGCTCAACGTTCTTCAGAAAAACCCAAATTCTTTGATTTTCCAGCATCTTTTGCATATGTAAATCCTTTCCAGCAGTGACTGTTTGATTTTGAGATCCGTCTTTTCATACTGGTCACAACTGAACGACTCAATACACAAGTATTACAAAAGGTTCAAACATTCACTGATGCTCCACAAGGAAAAACGTTGCATTAAAGCTGCTGTCCGAAACTTTTTTTTGAGTTCAAAATTTACAAAAAATGATATAATGAGAATGTACAACATGAATCCATTTTCCAAATCGTGTTTTTGTCTTACCCTGAATCATTATGGTACACTTATAATAAGTGTTTATATTTGGCCTATTTCAGACCGGACTGGTAGGACCCGCCGCAGAGTATCACAGTACTTGCGGGTACCTATTAAACGCTAGAGGGCCAAAAATCGTGGACTGCAGCTTTAAGAACTAGGGATGGGCAGATCGATATGAAGTATCGATATATCGATACTGACGTTGAGTATCGAAAGTATCGATACTCAAATAAAAATATCGATACAAAGTGTGTTTTTTTTTACCAGTGATTTTGTTTAATTAACAATAAATGTAATGCATACAATATGCATTGAATTGGACAAATAACCTACGTTAGTGAATAATTGTGTAGTAGAAGTATTTTCCTGCTCATCTGAACACACGCAAATGTTGCAAGTCAGAACCAATCAATCACAGAAAGCGTTCGCTCACTGCCGACACTACATTCAAACGGCTGCATGCGTTTAATATTGTTAGAAACCATTGATGCTTTTGGGAAACGCAGCCCAGAACGATTCTTAACAGCAAATGCTTAACAAGTTATTTCACAACAAACAAAATGAAATAGTAGCCTACATGGTTTTTGCAATTGCATTTATTTAAATTGAACATTAAAAGTTCGTATTGATGTTCTGTTCTGTAACTACACTGTCAAAATACAAAGTTTGCATTTTATGGGTGCAACAGCCACTGGCAGTCCCTTATGAAACCGAACCATTACTAGTGACCATAGTATTTGTAGATTTCCATGGTTAACACTACAAATAAACATTTTAACCATGTGTAAACAAAAATATAATCTAAAAAATTGCAATTAAGGCGTATTGAATGTTAAAATACCTTTCAAATATAATGTTAAGTGGGTACCATTACCCATTTTACTCATAGTAATTCAATAATTTAAGGACTTAAATTATTAATAATTTAATATCTTAAATTCAGATTAGAGGTATCGTATCGGTATTGATATCAGCGATTTTGGTCTTGAAAGTATCGGTATCGTATCGAAAACAAAATAAGTGGTATCGCCCATCCCTATTAAGAACCAGGGGGTGTAGACTTTTTGAATGTGAAGATCAAGGTATATTGTACTTAATTTGTCTTCTGGGAAACATGTATCTTCGGTTACTTCCAAATTGCAGTACTACATGGGAAAAATATGATATTTAAAGAAAATAAGAAAAATTTGGAGATCTTCATCCTGTTCTTAAGTTTTCACCCCCAGCTCTTAATGTATAATGTTTCCTTCTGGAGGATCAGTGATTGTTCAAACCTTTTTAAATAGTTGTGTTTGAGTCCCTCAATTATCCTCAGTGTGAAAAGACGGATCTCAAAGTCATACAGTCACTGCTGGGTTCAAATATGCAAAAAAATCCTTGAAAACTGAAGAATCTGCAGGACCTGGAGGATTTTTCTGAAGAACATTGGGCAGTTTAACTGCTCAGGGCAAATAAGGTACTCATGAACAACCATCACAAAACAAACAAACAGTCGTAGATCATTCAGGTAACCACACACAGTATTAAGAATCGAGGGTATGTAAACTTTTGAGCGGGTAATTTTTATAAATTCAGCTTTTTTTTTTTTGTCTTGTGGACTATATGTAAACATCTTTTATACAAAATATCTTATTCAGGACAGTACTAAATAAAAAATAACATGCATTTTCTATGATCCCTCTTATTTTGTTAAAATAATGAACATTTTGCAGATTCTGCAATGGGTTCATAAACGTTCAAGCAGCACTGTATATTAACTTGTCTAATTTTGGTGTCCTTCTCTTTTTGTATCACACCCTCTACTATAGATTGGTGCACCATGGAATAGACAGCAGTTGGACTCACATAGTGTCATGAATGACTTGGATATTTATGAGTGATTAAGAACAGCCACTTGGCGAAAATGGTCAAACCTCTGAGGAAGGGGCGAGTTGAAAAAAACAGGGTGAGATTAAGAGGTGTTAGGAAGAGTAAGACAAGCAGAAGATAATAGAATGAAAAGGAAGACAAAGGCAGTAGGAAATGAAGTCCCAGATGTAAGTGAGTGACCAGCATTAACTGAATTGTTTTTGCATCTGATTTGGGTGAAACCCAAGGGCTACTGCCATGTTCTGGATGTGCCATGGATGGTCTGTGCCCTTTCCCTCTATTGTACATGAACCAGCCAAACAATTGCTTTGACCTGCTCACAAACACTGAATCATCATTACAGCATTCAGAGGGGCTGATGTGCTGGTCTGTTTTCTTTCTGACATATGCAGCATCACATAGAGGCACTAAATAAAAAGCATTTTGACTTTGAATCACGTATGTAATAATTATCTTCCTCAAAAGATGGCTGTTAATGGCTGATGGGTTTTTTGCATACATATTGCTATTCCACTCTTCAATATTTATGTATTACTCAAATAATATTACTTTTGTTTAAATGTACTCCTAAAATAATTATTTAATTATTAGAAGCCCAACATAGACTCGTTTTTTTCAGTAATACAAATTTCAACATATGGTAATGGCATTGCTTAATCATGATTTCATGATAAGATATAATTCTTTAGTGGTGTAATTTCCATTTAGTCTCTTATTCACTTCCTGATTTCAGAAAATGCAAAGAGGGGCTGAGTCAGAAGAATAGAGGTGGATTAATGTCAGTGGGAAAAGCTTCCGTTATGAATGCGTTTACATGGGTTTACTGGATTTGTGGGGAGAGCACAGTCCAATTTGCTCTAATAGTTTGTGAACTGAGTAATCCACCAGAAAGCTGATTTTCCTTGACAGATCGCTCAAAGGAAAGGCCAAAATGAGGTCAAATATTATTTACACTTCTTTGCAAGTCAAAAAAAAAAAAAAGTAGAAAAAAAAAAGATTTAAGCAATACTGCAGAACCATAATCTATGAAAATTCAATTTATGGCATTTTTCATTTGAATAGTTTTAACTTTTTGGTAACACTTTACAGTAAGGTTCATTAGTTAAACATTAGTTAATGTATTAACTAACATGAGCAATACATTTGTTACTGTATTTACTAATCTTCGTTAATGTTAGTTGAATATATGGTTGTTCATTGTTTGTTCATGTTAGTTCACAGTGCATTAACTAATGTTGACAAGATTTTAATAATGTATTAAATGTTGAAATTAACATTAACAAAGATTAATACATGCTGTATAAGTGAAGTTCATTATTAGTTCATGTTAACTAATGTAGTTAACTAATGTGAACTAATGAACCATATTGTAAAGTGTTAGCAACATTTTATTTATCTATTTGTTTGTTTTTATATATATATAATTTTTTTTTTTTTTTTTTTTTTTTACACCCCTAATAAAAAGTATAAATACAGAGTATTTATTTTTCTTTAGCATAAGCATTGAACATTAAAGTTTATAAGTTTTAATATAATAAAAACAATAATAATAAATATTAATAATAATAATAATAATAAATTAATATTAACTATTATTATTATAACAATTTTCTTTCAATTACTTGCATAAAAAATGAAAATGACTGACATTTTTAATAATCTAGAATTTTTGACATGTTTTACCTTCAGTATTTAAGAATCTAGGAACCATAATCTCCGAAAAATTTATTTGTAGTATTTTTGATTTGAATAGTTTTAACATTTTATTTATTTATCTATTTGTTTGTTTATATATATTTTTGACCCCTATTAAAAAAGTATAAATACAGAGTATAAACTACATTATTTTTTTATTTAATATATATAATTTAATAATTTATAACTAAATTATTATTGTCGTAATATAATAAAGAAAACAACAATAATAATATTATTATTAATAATAATTATTAAATGAATTAATATTAACTATTATTATTAGTAGTTTTCTTTCAATTACCCCTAACTTGCATAAAAATGAAAATGACTGTCATTTTTAATAATATAGAATTTTAGCCATCTATAGCTGTTAAATAAAACTAATTGCAAATAAAATTAATGCAAATTTTATTAAGATACATTATATCTCATTATGAGATTTCTTTACTGGTGTCTTTTTACTTTTAGTCTCTAATTAACAAATACAGAGAGAGGCCAAGTCAAAAAAATTTGAGGTGAATTAACGTAAATATTAAATATTATTTTGTCTTAAAAATCATACTGCATAGTTTGGGACAAACCTACTTGGTTTCTTTTGATCTGTCACACATACGCAGTCCAGCACTAGCCACTGAATCTCATGTTATGTAGAGCCATGTTTGTGTGTGTGTGTGTGTGCGTGTGTGCATACCGTACTCCATGGGGAATCTAATCTCCATCCCTCACCCCCTCCTCTCTCCTCCCCCTCTCTCTCTCTCTCTCTCTCCCTCTCTCTACTGCATTGATGCTTCTGCCTTCCTCAGTGATGATGTCACTGGTTCAGTCAGTCTCAGCATCACAGCTCTAGGCAGCCAGCAGAGCCATTTTGGCTTCTACATTACAGGGCACTCAAAGATCTCTCCTCCTTCCAAAGAAGCCTTCCTCCTTACAAGCAGGCCTCACCAGGCATCCAGCTACACAATACCTCGCTGGAACAAATAAAGGACTCTTTGTTAAACAGAGCGAAAAGCAGATTGTTTTTAACATATCAGAGGAAGAGCTCTAGAAAGAGAATTTGAGAAGCCAGCGCAAGAGGCAGTAGTGGGAGCTGATCTATAGAGTCAGTAGCTGAGAGCATCAGAGGATCACCATTGTAAAGGTAAGAGTTTTTTCATTGTTGGCGTGTTCTAGAGGACAATGCAGT